>NC_133775.1:68708444-68743774 GCF_003597395.2 Chelonoidis abingdonii | reverse complement strand
GAGTTCAGATTGCTGTCCAGAGCGGTCACAGTGGTGCACTGTGGGATACCGCCCGGAGGCCAATACTGTCGATTTGTGGTCACACTAACCCTAATCCGATATGGTAATACCGATTTTAGCGCTACTCCTCTCGTTGAGGAGGAGTACAGAAACCGATTTAAAGAGCCCTTTATATCGATATAAAGGGCCTCGTAGTGTGGATGGGTACAAAGTTAAATCAGTTTAACACTGCTAAAATCGGTTTAAACGTGTAGTGTAGACCAGGCCTGAGTGTGACCTCTAGGGCCACAGTCTGCCTTTGATTCTGACAGCAGTTGCACATGCAAGCATGGATTGGGGCAGATCATGGCCCTGAGAATCCACCTCTTCCCACCATGCCTGGCCCACATTATTTCCCACACTTAGCCTTAAGAAGGATCTTTATAATATTTGAATGGTCTCTCCGTTTGCTGAGTGAATGCTGTGCTGGGAAGACACAGCACCCCAGAGACTGGCATTCCCAGCCCACAGGTCGCTCCGGTGGCCCCGCCAGTTTCAGTCTCTCCTGTGCCTCCCACACAGCAAGGGCACAGAGCGCGGAAGATCACCGTGGTGCACTCTGCCTGCTTCAGTAACAGCCTTCCACCCTGGGTATACCACCACCTCCTCCCCTCTGCTTCCTCTGTCATAGGCCATCCTTGAGTTACAGTACCCGGTGAGGATGGAGCCTGGGAAGAGGGCCTCTAGTGACCACACTATCAGTAGTGGAGGATAAAAGATTGTTGGAAAGCCCCATCAAAGCCTCCAAGTGACCTAGCAGGAGAACATCACTCTTCACAAAGCCATCTGAACAGGTCTTTCACACAGACAGGGGGAAGGTGCTCTGATCTCAGAGCAGGGGTGGCAGATATCAGGCCATGACAGTAGTACAGTTCCTGATACCTACCTCATGCACAACCTGCTATAGGAGCTGAACCTGCAACCATATGGGATAGTCCCATGGCAGCCATGGAAGCAGGAGCTCACTTAAAACTACTGCCAGTAGCGTGACCATTACATCACTAAGTGCAGACTATCTTGGTGACTCCAAAGTCACCACAGAGAGGAATTTAAACAACAGGCTTGGGACTGTGCACTGCAGCATAGCAGGGAGAGCTGTGCACCAGAACTCATAAAACTTCATCACTCTCAACACCGGGCTCTAATTCCAACACACCACAGGCACAATGACATTTAGCTTTGGAACAGGTGGTCTCCTCCACTTCAGGGTGGATGTGGGCAGCACAGCCACACCACTGCCTATTCCGTCCCAGCTTTGCTCAAGCTGCATTGAATCCCAGACTGGATGTGATTACACCAAGGTAGGTCAGCAGGGCCATTCAATCAGATTTGCAGCTATATATGCGAGCCTTGGTCTCTCCCTTAACCAGATTCTGGGTGGTAGATATTCCACCAACAACCTTGCATTAACCAGCACGGACCAAAGAGGAGGATCCTTGCTCAGAGACCCGCTGTCATCCTGGGAATTAACTTACAGGGTAGCCAGCAGCATCACCTGCATGTAGCCCTACCTATGCCTCTTCCTCTGCCCCCATGGCCCAGAAAACCTGCACACAACCATGTTAGAACTTAGAAAATAAGAAGAGATTACCACCTTTTGCGCTCCATAAACTCCAGTGGCTGAGCTAAATTTCCCAAGTTATTTTTAAACAAAGAAAAGGCCTTTAGAACAGAGAACAAGCATAGAAATTTCATCTCAGATAAATAGTGTTTCAGAAAGTTATGAGTTCTCTGAAAACAGAAGCTTATAATGGAAAGTGTTCTATCACCTCTTTCGCCTTCACCAGCAAGCCAGAGCAACAACAAGGATGGGTGTTAATAGGCTTATAAACGTGACGTTTCTTCTTAGTGGCCACGGATGCTCCATCATAAGCAAGGACCAGAGAAATGCAACAAGGTGAGAAATGCAACAAGGTGAGAGCCAAACTGATATTTACTCACAAAAAATAACATTGGGAGAAGAGGGAGGAACCACCTGTATTTATTAGCAAATTGCATTTGATAACCATATACACACACAGCTGCTCCAGCTCTTTGTTCCCTTAGGTTTCACGCTGGCCACAGTGAATCTCAAAGCTGGGAAGAGGTGTGGCAGCACAGAGGAAGCAAATGGTGTGGAAGACACTAGCATAAGGACTGAGGTGAGGAGCCAGGAACGTGGCTGGGGCAGAAAGAAGAGACGTGAGAACATCAGGAGCAGCAGAAAAATTAAAAATGAGAAGCCTCGTTTTATCTGATCTCCCTCCACTGAAAGTTGGAGACAGATGTCCCAAAGCAGAAGATGTATGTACATAGCAGCACAGCTTGTCTAGTGGTTGAAACATGGGACTGCAAGTCAGGACTCTCCCATTCTATTACCAGCTCTGATTTGTTCAGATTCATACTGAGTGATTAACACTTTCCTCCCAACCTGTAATGTGGAATAATTCACTGATTCATAGATTCCAAAGCCAGAAGGGACAATTCCGATGATCTAGTCTGAGCTCCTGTATTGCACAGGCCAGACAACTGCCCAAAATAGTTCCTAGAGCAGATCTTGTAGACAAACATCCGGTCTCGATTTAAGCATTGTCGGTGATAAAGAATCCACCACAACCCTTGGTAAATTGTTCCAGTGGTTAATTACTCTCACTATTACAAATTTATGCCTTATTTCCAGTCTGAATTAGTCTAGATTCAATTTTCAGCCATCAGATTGTTATACCTTTTTCTGCTAGACTGAAGAGCCAGTTATTTGTCCCCCAGGTAGGCATTTGTACACTGTTATCAAGTCACCCCTTAGTTTTCTCTATAAACTAAACAGATGGAGCTCTTTGAGCCTATCACTACAAGGCAGGTTTTCTAATCCTTTAATCATTCTCATGGCTTTTCTCTGAACCTTACTTACATTCTTGAATTGTGGAAATCAGAACTGGACAGAGGATTCCCAGCAACAGTAGCACCAGAGCCCAAAACAGAGGTAAAACAAACTCTCTGCTCCTACTTGACATTCTTTGGTGATGCATCCCAGGATTGCATTAGCTCTTTTGGCTACCATGTCACACTGGGAGCTTATGTTCAGTTGATTATACACCACGACCCCCAAATCTTTGCCAGAGTCCCTGCTTCTCAGGACAGAATCCTCTGTCCTGTAACGATGGTCAACATTTTTTGTTGCTAATGACATAATATTCATCTACCCCACAGGGTGCTTGAGACATAATACTAGTGTTTGTACAACACTTCGACTTGGGGTTGGTGGCACGCAGGGTACCATATGGAATAATCAAAGTAGCAGTCTTAATTTCTCGGTTGCCTTCTGCCATTAAAGGAACCATTGCTCCAGGTCATGCAGAAAAGTCCATATCCTAACCACATGCAGGTTTAGCTGGCCCCACCATGGAAAGTGGGGTTGGGCCGGTGAAGAACTCACTCTGCCTTAGTGCTACATTATAAGATGGGAGGCCCCTGCCTTTTGACACTCATGAACCTTGGTCTGGGGTTCTGGAGCTCCCAGGGATGCCTTGTTGCTTTCAGTTATTAAACACAGGACAAGAATGGGCTCAACAAGCTCACAGTGGCCCCGATCCTCTGCTGGCTGGTCTCTGTTAGCACTGTGTGCAGAGAGTGTTGGAGCTGTAGATTTCAGGGGCCTGGTTGGATAGGGAGCTGTGAACAACCAGGACTCGGCTGGAGGAGGAGGGGAGCAGCTCAGGACAAAGGTAGGAACATAAAGCTGTGTGTGTAAGTGGTTTGACAAAGCAAACCAGCGAAGAACCAGCCCTCTGAAAAGCCTGCAGGGCATTAAGAGAAGCCATATGTGCACAGCACACAGAAGGCTCAGGATGCAGCTTGCCAACATCTGGGCTTTTAGGAATAATCGCCTTTAAATCCGCACCTCATTTCAGGAGGGAGCAAGAGCCAAGTGGCGGCACACCTTTCATGTCCTGTGAACAAACGATCCTTCATAGTGACATCTCAGCCCCACATGAGGAGAGTGAGGGCAAACACAAGCAGGTGAAGCCTTCCCAGTTTGGTCAAAGTAGCCCCTGTGGCCACGGCAAGGCAGGCAGGCATCCAGGTGCTGAGAGGACAGAGATGGCTGGATGAACTCCATCTCCAGCTGGAAGCCTACCAACTCCCTTTCTCCATCAGCACTCCTCACGCTCATCTCTCCAAGTAGCAGCTATCATGTAGACAAAGCTGGGGCATCAAGCAGCGTCCCTGCCCCCTAGGTCTACTCTACCTCCAGCACACTATGAGGCAGGTCTGTGCCCTTGCAATGCTCCCAGAGCTTGGCACCTCCTGTCAGTCAGCACAGACTTCACGCTTTGAAATTTAATTCCTGTCCAGGAGCATGTTGCAGAGGTCAAGCTCTAAGCTGCTTGCTGTGACAGACAGAGAAGTGGAAAGGCAGAGAATGCACCTGAAATGCTAGCAGAGAGTTTGGGGCACTCTGGCATGGCAGGACTCTGCACACAGCTTTTCCAACAACACTCAAACCCAACCAAGAGTCACACCTGCTATTGCTGTCCTGGTCTTTTCCGCAGGCAGCAATGCTGCTAGATTAGACAACAGCCAGGGCCACCAGGCACTTTTAGCTGGCAGCCTGCGCTGCCAAGAGAGGCCACATCAATGGGTTCATCTGCACAGTGCCAGGCATGTTCAGGCACTCCTGTTCGGTCTCCAGCAGCGACAGTCTCCACACAGGCCTTGTCTGGCTCAGCCCTCCCATCATTCCAATTAGAAGGAAGCGTCATACGAATGGGTCATGGTGGGGGGGAATCTTTTCTATAATGAGGCGCTCTGACAATGATACAAAGGCAGCAGTCACATTGCAAACCCCAGGAGCTGCTTTGGACTACATCACCCAGAGTCATGGACAAGCAAACACAAAGCACCAATTCTGCAGGGTGTATTTGCAGCCCCACTCGCTGCTGACATCACCACTGTGCTACCAGAACAGCCTGGCTGAGCACCCTTGCTGCTCCCCTTGCTGATGCCCAGCCCAGGGCAAGGCGAGGCCCCAGGCCTCAGAGGAATTAAATGTGACTCACAGCAGAGTGTACACATTCACGGAGGGGAAAGAATGCAGCTAGCTTAGTGAAGTGCAGGCACATGCCCATCTGGCGAACCCCATTCCCTTATGCTGGAAGCAAAGCATGTCCTCCTCCCAGCCAAGTGAGTGGGTGGGGCCCTCTCCTACAGTCTGGCTCTTGAGGTGGTCCATTTGGCCCTTGAGGGTGCCAGAGAAGGAGAGGTACAGCAGCTGGTGAGAACAGACAACATAGAACCCAACTCCCAGAGATGAATGGCTGCCAATTAGCAACTCACACATTCAAAGCACAACCCCCTTGTGTTGCTCCATGGGGCAAGCCAGGCCCAGGTAAGCCTCCTGACACCACCATTGGGAAAACAGGTAGACTTGCCAGGGACTCACAGAAGCAGCATGGATCAGCCACCTTTGCGCTAATCACTGGGATTTCAAGCTACTCAAAATACTTCCCCCTCTGTAGTAGGAAGAGAGCCTGAGACATAAGCCCTTGCATCAGAGGCCTGGTATGAGGCAGGATCTACTCAGAGAATCTGGGAAGAACAGGGCTGATATTGCAGAAATACACATTCCTAAGAAGTGCTAAGCATGGAGTACTCACGCAAACACATCCCGATATCAAGTGGTACCAGAACATCCTGATATCAAGGAAGATACAAAAACATTTCCCAAGAATAACAAGAACACAATGACCCCTCCTAAAAGATAAAGTCAGGATAACAGTACATAATAGAGATGTTTTGATCAAACCAACCTGTACAAGGTGATGGGTGATAACTAGCCATGTCAGGGGGCAGTACTAACTTGTTTGTATTGGGATAGAAAGATGTATCTCAGAGGAAGTACCTTTCTCTAGCCTAGGGAGGAACGGAAAGTCCTGCCGTTCACTAAGCTGGTCCATTGTTATGGGCATACATGTATTAGTGGTCCGGTAGAGTCTGCGGTATACTAGTACCATGTTTCATCGACAATAAACCTAGCTATGCCTTCATCCCTTAACATATCTTGTGGTCATTGGGCAGTTCACTCGAGGTCTGCTGTGCTGACTGTCTGTGCAGGGCTGGGGTGGCACACAGAGGGAACACACACACACACACACCCCCAAACATCTAACCACACTGATGACCCTGACCACTGATCTGGTTCTCCCCCAAAAAGCAATGTCAAAAGACAAGGTATTTTGCAAATGACTTTCAAAAAGTGTCTTTGTTTTCAGGAAACTGTTACTGAAATAGTTATTGGAACATCACATTTCCCTAACACAGAAATTTTTGGTAAATGCAATTTTGCTGTAAGTCATTGTCAGAACCCCCCTCCAAAATAAGTTCTGTTTGGATTCCTACAAAATGGAAACAGCTTCCAGATTCTGATATTCTCTGTGAAGAGAAAGAATTTTCTTCACTTTTCAAGCATCAAAACCTGCCCCAGTCAGCTCTGCGGTGGCAGGGAGAAGCGCAGCATGAGCCTGTGGTATGTCAATCCGGACCATCCAAACAAGAGGCACTCTGCCTACCTGCCAGTCGGGCAGGGTGTGTAGAGGGCAGACCTGGAACACTGCCCATTTACACAGGCCCACTAGAGGCCTGCCCATCCAGGAGCACCCTGGCAGAAGAGCATCTGTGAACCCATGACCAAGAAGCTATAGGAAGGAGTAATCCTGAGAGGAACAACCACCCAGAGCTTACGGCCTCAGTCTGACCCTGGGGGTCACCCCCAAACAAGCCTGCCCACCCAATCCCTGATTTGTGAGTTAGTTAAACAACTGAGTGGCCATTGCAAAGCACAATCACCTCTCCATGGCCATTAATTAGAACATGCACTTCATCCTTCGAAGCACTACACTGATGTTAGTGATGAGGCGTACTGGCCTGCCACTGATTATCCACCTGGGAAGGAGAGGCTACAGCAACCAGCATCATCTTCCCAGCGACAGGAGGAGAAATGCTGGCCATGGAAACAAGCTCAGCCCTCTCCTGTTGCCAGTACACACTGGGAGATGCCAGATACCACACACAGCCATTAGAAGGGACACTAAGGCCTTGGGCAGGAGCAAGGAGTCATCTGATCACACATCTTGGGGCTAGATGCACAAGGGATTTGCAAAGCTGGGTCTGTCCAAGATCTCAGTAGCTCCCCTCCGTGGAGTGAATTACAGATGTGATGCTCAGGCCCAGTGTTTTCAGAAGAGTCCAAGGACAGCTCCAAGTGCTCAGACATTGGTCAAGAGAGGCAGGGCTTACCCAGCACTCACAGGTTAAGGTGCCTGTGTACCAGTGCCCTAGTGGCTGCTCTGCTGCCAGACAACATGCTCCTTCCACACTGAGCTGCAAAAACTCCTCTTTCCTGAGCACCCACCAGTGGCTCTGCCAAGTGCCTGCCTGACTCCTCTGCAGCTCCACTGGTGGGTGGGGCAAGTGCTGTGCCTGGGGGAACTTCCCACGCACACAGTGCCATGTGTGGGGGAGGAGGGAGAGTCTATTCCTGATGCTTTGGGGCTCCTGGACTTGTTAACTGGATTGGTAAACAGATGCTCCAGCCTCCCTCTGCACACACCACTTCACCAGAGCCTGTGGCTTTACATCCTGTCCACGCACCCCTTCAGCAAATACTGTTCCCCTTGCTTCAACCCTCTGCTCTGTGACTGCATAGTGGTTACCAGCCACTCTTCCCAACCACATTGCAATTGCTATTCACAGCACTGGAGAAGGAGACTGGTTCTGCAGATGTTCCCTCCTCTTTAGTAACCACCAGGAGTCAGGACAGCAGGGTTAAGTCACCTGAACAGCAACACAACACCCCCTAGATCCAGCTCAGGCACTGGCTCAGAACCAACATACAGAAGGGAGACCCACCTGCTCTAGCAGCAGCATTTTCTGCCATGTCCAGGGGGCTCTCCCAGCTGTTGGGGGGCAGACCCACACTGCTTAGCTTGTGGGACCTGACAGTCAGGTGGAGAGCACAGATGCGATGCCATCTGGATTTCCTCTGGTGTGCAAACTGGGAAGTCACTGAGCCAGCAGTGGGGGGATGTTCCTCATTCCTACCCCATCATCACTGTCAGCCTAATGCTCCAGCTCCAATGGGATCACCAGGAAATCCCAGGGGGAAGAGTGAGAGCCCAGGCAGGTAGGAGGAAGGAGAGAAGCTGAACCCAGCCCCCCATTGCAGGGTGGTGGTATGAGTGGGGTGAAGCCTGTGGCTGTCCCACGATCTGCAGGAATTGCTATATTCTGAACCCCTACCCCCAGCTGTTCTGAGTGCCAGAGCTGTACTGCAGGAAGAGGCACACAGCTTCCAACAGCAGCCCCTTGAATTGCACTGCCGCAGAACAGAGCAGAGGTGGCATCCCTCTCCACACAGATCCTCCCTCCCACAGCAGCTTTATGGCCACGGGCTGGAATCTGCACAACACAGCTCAGATATACAGTGCTCTACCCCCTGTATTTGTGCATTCCTCTCAGCCACTCCCTTGCTCTTCCTCTTGGACTAGCTTCCCAGTAACACAGTGATTGTTTAAAGAGGAGGGAGAGGGGAAGTTGAGTCAGATCACACAGCACACGGTCAGAACACATAGAAATAGGAAGTTGGACCTCAGCTAGCTGAATGGTATGGAAATGTTTGCTTTTCAGTCTGGCCTAGCCACGTGGCTGCAGTGGGCCCCAGGCTCAGCCTCATCAGATGGTGTGAATGGCATATCCAGTTCTGCATGGACTGTATAAACCCAGGCTGGTAGCTTCGATGGGGTATCAGCTCAGCCCTATGGCACAGCCACGGAAATAATCCTAACTTCAGACAGCTCCACCTGATGTCAACACAGGATGAAATACTGACAACCAGTATTTGGGTTGGAGGTGGTGGAGAGATTCAAGAAGCGAAACCCAAAACAGAAAGGTATAGGGGTCCCTCTGTATCATAACAGGCAATGGTCAACATGCCACTATTAAAAACAACACTAAAAGGAACAGCAAGGTTCCAAGGGGAAGCTCTCTGAAGCCACAAACTGGCTTGGGTACAGCTGCAATCCTAACTCACCCTCTGCATGTGCATTATGGATTGAGGGGCTACAATGTTATTTCTCACCTATCCTAAATCTCCCCTTAAATCCTCAGATCCACATGGGTAGCATCTGTTGTACAGATGGGCTAGGGCTGAGGGATTATTAATGGCTCAATATTAAAGCATCCAATTCTCCATGCACCCCCAGTACAGGATAGAGAAGGGTCTAAGTCACATACTACTTGCCAAGTTACATTAGACTGCTCTGTAGCACCCATTTTAAGGGGGTGCTCACACAATGGATGCAGAGTTTGCTATAGGAGCCCTCACTTGCAGAATCTCACAAGGATAAATTCTCTCTGGTCTTATCTACCAGCTATATGCAGCAGCTGTGAGAACTGGGGAGACATCAGAGGCTCAAATGCCCACCTGTCTATCTATCCTTCCCATTCTGTGACATCACCCACCACAAGTTGGCCTCGACCTTGGGCAGGTCAGCTCGTAGATGAAGAACAGCTGGCTGGAGTTAGAGGCAATGCTGGGTATCAGAGGAAAGCACTTGGATCAGCTTGTGCCCATGATGCAATTGCTGAGTTAAGATAGTCACATATGGACAAGCCAATCTGGAATTTAGGAAGCTCCCAGACCCCATGCTGATGCAAGACTCCCACATAGCAGCATCCATGAGCAATGCACTGGGTCATCTCTGGCTGGCTAGGAAAGCACGTCCTATCCTGGCTGGCCTCTGTGATACAGGCCTTGATTCCTGCCCATCTGGACTACAGCACTGCAATACATCTGGGCATAAAACCATCACACCTAAGGAAACTAACTAGCATCACATCTCCTTGGCAACACAAGTTGCCCTGAGCACATCACACTGCCCTCCACTTCTTCCACTTGCCTCCTTTAATACAAACAGGGCTGGTTTGTAAATCCACACCCTGTTTTTCCCCCAGGAGTGGAAGGGAGAAGAAGAAAAAGAAACAAGGACCAGAAGTGGTAGAGGCTCCCTTGGTCACTATGTCTCGCTATACACAGGGATAGGCACGATACAAGAGCTCAAACAGACTTAGGTAGACAAAGACGTCCATTAGTTCAGTGCGAGTTTAATCCCTGTTCATTAGACTGTAATAGTCACAGTCTGGAAAGTACCTATCTACTCATTTGCCCTCCCAGGCCCCGCTCCATTCCCCTTCCCTTCCTGGGTTCCTTGAAGCCCTTCTGACCGCTGCTTCAGGGCTGAGCCCAGAGGTCAGGAAGAGAGAAACCTAGAAAGTTGCACAGGAGGGGCACATGCTGGAGCAGGACATGTCTGTGCGCTTCTCTGTACCAGCATGGGGAAGCTTCCAGGGGTTTGTGCTATAGTTTGATTAGCACTGAAGCACAATGCTTGAATTAGGTGTAGAGTTCTCCCCCCACAGCGGATATAGCAGTTAGCTCTGCTTTATAAACCTGATTTTTCAAACCCCCTTCCCTGTATCCTCTCCAAAAAATAATCCACCTTTCTGGAAGTTTTGCCTGTTGCATCTCCTTCCACGCCCAAGTTTTCCTGGGAAGAGAGAGATGTTTGGAAGATGGAGCTGTAATTTACACGTTACGCTGTTTGGGCTCTAACAGTCCTGGGCTCTAACAGCCTGACCTGAAGCCCCACACTTGCTGTGTTCCATAGGACTCCTGGAGCAGACATCTCAGTACTTGGGGCAGAGTTAATGAAGAGGCTAAGAGATAATAAGTTGTTCTAAGAGAACAAGGAGAAATGTTACGTATTTCTGTATGTTAGTAACCCAGCTTCTGGGCTCAGCCCAGATGGGGGAGCGGGGGGGGAGCGGAATCTGCAGCGAGGAATGGAGCGGGGCCTGGGAGAGACAGAAGCAGAAATAGGGGCAGATGAAGGAGCAGCACTCTCAGAAAGAGTCTCTAGAGGTGGTCTCTAGAGGTGGCAGGACACTAGCAAAGCATGGAGAGTGCAGGGAACCCCAGGTGCAAGAAGTGTCCCTGGAATGAGGGACAGGAGGAGACAGCAGGAAAGCTGGGGCCGGAGAAGTGGGTCATGCATTCAAGGGGTGTGCGTCTCACCTGGGGAGACAGAGAGCTTAACATTTCCCATACGAAAAAACCGTTCCTTTCTTTTCCACTGCCCCATAGCCCATGCAGTAAAACCACCCCACCCCCAGGACCTGCTCCCTTTAGCAGGAGGGAGCTAAGTCTTGGGGAGGAGGGGGCCATGCAAGCCCCACTGAAACCTTAGGGGTGACTTTAACACACATTTTACTTGAGTCATATAGCCAAAGCCCCTTGCTACACAAAGTGCCACAGTTGAGAGCAACCAGCTGACACCCATGTTCTATGTCTCTGAAAGCCCCATGTACTAGGTAGACCTGCTCACTACCAGACACTGACACCACGAGGTCCCCTTATCATGCCACTCCCTCTCCCGTTGCCCAGCCAATACCACTCTCACAAATCTAAGCTCTCTAGGACAGGGACCATCAGCTTGTGCTAGGTGCTGTATGAACACATAACAACACGGTCTTGGTCCAGCAAGGCACTAGGACTCCTATGCACTCCAGCCTAACAATAAATAATACTAATCTCTGAATAAATTCCTGTCCTTCTCCAAAGGGCCATTCCCACCATTTGCCTGGTAACCTGGGGCCCAACTTGGCATGCCTTTTGTCAGCTATACTGCTGCTTCTCAGCCAGGCATCTCCTTCCTGCCCGTAGGAAGCCTCCATCCCTCTCTCAGTGGCAGCGCTGAAGCCTGCAGTCCTCTCTGTAGAACAGGCTCACCACTGGCAATACATGGTTTCCTCACACAATGATCTACACAGGCCACCAAATATCAACAGCAATTAATCCCTACAAAACTGTGGTCAACCCATAATCATGCTAGGAAGCTGGTTCTTTAGCTCTGTTGGTATAGGTTTATGCTTTTACTTCCAGAGGTTCCAAGTTCAGACTCCACAGCTGTCCCAAACAGGGCCGTTGTTACACTGGTGATGCTGCCAGTCACCACTAAACCACAAAATGCTCCCAGAGCCAGGAAGAAAAACAAAACAAACAAAGAAAAAAACCAACCAAGAATCCTGATGCCTAGTGTCTCACTGCTGTTACAGGCACTGGTGTAATCCACTTGGCATTGTCCATACTGGGTTTCCCTGTATGGGCTGTCTGAGTAGAAGATAAAAACATGCTTCCCCCAGCTACTGCTGTAGCTAGAGCAGAAGAGGGCTGGGCTGGGCTGTGGATCTAAAGGTTGTTGGTTCAAACCCTGCTAATAACCCATGTGAGAATAAGAATATTACAAAGACTTTATATTGAAGACCACCAGTTTAGAAGGGATCTGTTTTACTATTTCATCTTAACTCGTATTTCGTTAATAGGAGCTGTCCCTTTAATCAAGGGCTTGCCAGACTGAGAGCAGGATATTTTGTCACTCATAGACATAGAACATCAGGGTTGGTAGGGACCTCAGGAGGTCATCTAGTCCAACCCACTGCTCAAAGCAAGACCAATCCCCAGACAGATTTTTGCCCCAGATCCCTAAATGCCTCAAGGATTGAACTCACAGTCCTGGGTTTAGCAGGCCAATGCTCAAACCACTGAGCTATCCCTCCCAGCAGCATGTACAGAAAGAGAGCTGTCAGCTCCACAAAGATCAGAACTGGATTTAATAAACATCTCTTTCCAGAAAATAGCTTCCTTCTGAAAGATGTCACACTGGCACATATAGGTGAGTTTGATGCCTCAGGACACAGAGCCTTTTGCCTGGAGGTGACCAATTAAAGAACAAGCCTAGCACAACAGGCTTAATAGTTGTCCCCATATAACAAATGTCTGATGGACCTACAGGAAATGAGTTTGGTGGGTATCAGTTTCTACATCACAAACTCTGCATTTGATAGTACAAGACAGCCCCTGCCCTAAAGACCTGGCAATATTTGAACAGTGCCCAGCGGCGGCTCCAAGCATCAGCGCTCCAAGCGAGTGCCTGGGGCGGCAAACCGGTGGGAAGCCTGCCGGTTGCTGTGAGGGCGGCAGTCAGGCAGCTTTCAGTGGCTTGCCTGAGGGAGGTCTGCTGGTCCCGTGGATTCAGCAGCAATTCAGGGGTGAGTACGCCAAAGCCGCGGGACCGGCGGACCTCCCACAGGCATGCCACCAAAGGCAGCCTGCCTGCCATGCTTGGGGTGGCAAAAAAGCTAAACACAGCACCCAGCACAACGAAGCCCCAATCCAAGATCGGGCCCCAGCAAGAGCTCCTGCAACAGGGGACAAAATAGCCTTACTATAAATTGATTGGGGGGTGGGAAGGAGGTGGCAGTAATGCAAGTGTCACACATGCATCAGGGGTGACCACGGGAGCTCAGAGAGCAGACCAAAACATGATTTGATCTTTAAAAAAAAGATTATATATAATGATTTTTTGGAACCTGACTCATGATCTTCAAATGATTGAGGTTGACCACAGTAAGGATCAGTTTGTAGTTCCTGGATTTTGTTCTCCAACAGCATTGTTTTGAAAGGTAAAGAAGGAGATTAACAAGCAAGCATTTGATCCTCTAGAGCAGCGTTTTTCAAAGTTCAGGTCACGACCCTGTACTGGGTCACAGCATGTAAGGCACTGGGTCACTCTGGTCAGCAGCGGGTCTGGCTTCCAGGCAGGGGAGCCACGGGGCTCCACACACTGCCCCCGCCTCGAGTATTGGCTCCACACTCCCATTGGCCTGGAACCAGTCAACAGAAGCTTGCGGGGGAGGAGGGGTGCGCAGTGCCTGCGGGCAAGAGCCAAACGGAGCCGCTTGCACACCTCCGCCTAGGAGCCGGACCTGCTGCTGGCCGCTTCAGGAGCGGCACGGTCCACTGTGCCAGGACAGGCGCAAAGCCTGCCTCTGCACCCAGGCTGCGCTGCTTACTGGGAGCCACCAGAGGTAAGTCTGCATCCCAACACCCTGCCCCAGCCCTGAGCCCCCCCAAACCTAGAGCCCTTCCTGAACCCAAACCCCTCATCCCCAGCCCCACCCCAGAGCCTGCACCCCCAGCCCAGAGCCCGCACCCCCAGCCCAGAGCCCTGACCAGGCCCCCAGCCTGCCTCTGCACCCAGGCTGCGCTGCTTACTGGGAGCCACCAGAGGTAAGTCTGCATCCCAACACCCTGCCCCAGCCCTGAGCCCCCCCAAACCTAGAGCCCTTCCTGAACCCAAACCCCTCATCCCCGAACCCCTCATTCCTGGCCCCATCCCACACCCCAACTCTCTGCCTAGCCCCCAGTTCCATTGGGTCACAGGCATCAATTTTCTTCAACTGGGTACTCAGAAAAGTTTGAAAATCACTGCTCTAGAGGAACTGTGGGAGCTATAAAGAAGAAGGAGCAGCAGAGAAGGCACTGTTAAATAAATAAATGGATATTTAAAGAGTAACAAGAAAACTTTAAGAGAGTGGGGAATCTGCACCAGTACCCCCATGACAAAGTGCAGCACAGGGTTCTTTTATCTCAAGGCTTCAGCAGTTTAAGAGGTCTGGCTTTTGATTTCATGCTAAGAATGCAAGCTACAGTGTGCAGAACAAAACTAAAAACTCACTCACAAGGTTTTCCGTGGAGCCAACTTTTCTGCTTCCCATCAGCCTGACCAAGACAAATTCAGATGCACTAAGAGCTGTGATGCTAAGAGACAAGGACAGTAAAAACACATCAAAAGGTGTGAAATGTCCCTGAGAAGATGGAGCAGGATTTGCCAACTACTGGATTTATCTCTAGAAAATAAATTAGCATAATCCCTGGAAGATACTTAACTCCAGTCTGACTTCCCAAGCCAGACCATATGGTTGCAAGCAGCTTCAAGGAATTCAAATCTCTTTAGCTCTGCCCTGACTATGCCACATTCTGATGCTGCAGTTTGCTTTGGAGCAGGTGTACCAGCACTTTGTGTTCATTTTGGGGTGGGAGCAGCAAGTCATCACAATCAGTGGATCAATCTGTGGGTGCTTCTGCTAATAGCAGAACAATAGTAAGGGGCTGAAATGTAGGCAGACAGTTTCACCATTGGGTCAATGCAACTCAGTCCTGACCTGCTGGTATTCCAGCCTGCTCCGCCGGCCCCCAGTTTTGCTTATCAGTGGCAGCTGGTATCCAGGATAAGTGGTGGGGCTACAACTGGCAGTTGGACACCCACACACACACTTTTGCTCTCCCAAGTAAGCTCAACCGCTCACTCAGTTTGAGGCTCTTCCCCCTCTCCCAACAGCTCCTGTGAACCCACTGCTCTCCCACCACTGCTCCCCTACTCCTTCTGACAACCAGCACCAGCAGCCTCTGCCTTCCCAGGCCACCTGCTGCCTCCTGGCAATCACAGGATGGCCAGCTTCCCACTCCCCCCACCTCTGCTTCCCTGCTTGGGCCCCAGTACCGCTCAGGAGGTGGGTGTGAACACCACACCAGTGCACTGGCTCTGGGGCCAGCCTGATTCTGCCCCCAGGAGGACTGAAAGGGAGTCCTGTGAGCACATGCAGTTCACACAATGGCAAAGGAGGGAGCAGCTCTCTCAGGAGCTAGAGGCCCAGCCACCCCTATGTGCCCCATGATGCTGCAATCTGCCAGCCCATCCCCTTTCCTCACCTACCACCTGCTGTTTTCCCCAGGGTGCTGCTGGAGAGAAGGGGAAAAGAAAGGGGGGGGCTGTCTAATGGGGTGCTGATGGCCTTTGTAACAGAGTGCTACACCATAGCTAAGTGGTACTACTAAAGAAAGGAAAGGTGGGGCTCAGCCCATTGGCCAGTGAATACGAGCAGCCAGAGCCACGTGCAGCACAGTCCTGCCCTGCAGCACCTCCTGCTGGTCTAGCTGTGGGGCCCCCAGCAGCCCAACCAATCAATCAGGTCCTGCAATGGGTTCACAAGGAGACAAATGGGGACTCGGATGAGCCAAAAAACCTGGTTTTCAACAGTGACTTAAGGCCTGAGTTCACATCCCCCATCCCAATGGCCCAGCTAGGCCCTCGCTCAGGCAGAGCTCACTGATCAGTATTAAGAATTGAGTGTAACAGGGTACAGAAGAGCACCGATTACTCCAGGTAAGAGATGTATCTTAACACAAGTGCTGTTTGCAGGCAGCTGCAGATAGCACCACTCTGAGTGTAAAATCAATTAATACAGACTCAGGCCTGCGCTCACCTCCTACACAAAGCCCCAAGCAAGCTGGTTAAGAATTTGAATCTACAGAAGCACAGAGAGCCATTCCTGCCCTCCTAGAGGCTATAAATCACAGATCTTGATGGCTAGCAGTTATTAACAACCACAGGACACTCCTCAGAAAAAGAGGCATGTTAACCCTGGCCTCCAGGCTAAACTCCTACATGGGTAATTACATTTCACCATGCTAATATTCCTCACCATTCTATTCAGAGATTTTCTCACCACTCCTGGGCACAGAAGCTACTGCAGAACACTGCTGCATTCCCCTAAGAGGGGGACGAGCCATGCTGTTTAAGTGCTTTGGGATCCTTCAGGATAAGAATTAGAGGAGCCGTAAGTACTTAATTTCTGCCAATCTAATAAGAGGATGGAGAAATGCAGAACACAGATGGCTCAGGCAATATGGCAAGTAGGAGTTTCTTGAGCAGCACACAAATTTGGGAAGACAGGGTCAAACGGATGCTCCTTGGTGTAAATGCAAATCACAGTACACAAAATACACTTCAAGGAAAGAGAAGAAATGAGAATATCTGTAGAAAACAAGGTTAATATGCACCACTCTGAAGAAACAGACAGGCTGGTGACAAGGAGAAACTAAGCAGACAGACAGCTGGGGCAGAGTAAGTGGAGAAATCCAGAGACAGACAAAAGAACATCAGCTGACCCAGTATTATGCTCTGCATCACCCAGCGCATGAGACAGTTGGCTTCCAGGCTGCCATGCCCCAGGTCGACATGGATGTTTGGAGAAGGCAGAACACTCAGTGGGGGCAGGAGCAAGAGATTGTCTTCCACTCTGGTACCCCTTGTGAGAGGGGGACCGGGATGTTGGATGAGGGAGTAGGGTAACAATCAGCACACTTGGCCATGGAGCGGGGGAAGGAACAGAATTCTGTTCCTGGGCAATTACGGTGGACAATGATCAGCAATCCCTAGCACACAGTCAAGGAGAAGATTATAGATTGGCTCCAAGACCAATTCTTCTACAGCTCAGCACCACCCACAGCAGTGTCTTTGGTCAGCCAATTGCCCATGCAGATGAACATGTGCCCGCCCAGGGGGCCAGGCTGTGGGGCGATTGTGGCATGCACAGCAAGGCAGAGATTTGCCTCTGAAGAAGGCTCACCCAACTTCAGCTGCAGAAGCCTTGAAAGTTCTCATCCTGTTACCCTCCTTGTCCCTCTGCAGGTTAGCTCCCACCAACTGACAATACAAGTGAAGTGTCATGGCTGCTCATCAAACAAACATTACTTCAGATAGGGTGTTTTCCCAAAGTAGCCTCAGATGAAGCCTGTTTTCAGCATGACAGCCCTGCCCACCATACTGAATTGTGAGGTAGGCAACATTTCATACCTTTGCTTTTCAACCTCCATGATCAGCTATCCGTATTATGGACACTGTCACCAAATGCCACCTGCTCAGGGTCAGAGGTCATGGGGGAGGAATCACCAAATTTTTCTTAGTCTGGAAGGGAATCACCAGTGTTGAGAATGCATGAAACTCTGACCAAATCTGCCAAGAGACTGAAAAATATCCAACACAGAGGGGTATTTTGCTACCAGATTCACTAGCAAGAATGCTTCTGTAGTTGTAGGGACAAACCCATGTCCCTCTGTAACCCTGCCCTCCCACACTGCACCACAAAATGCATAGCACAGTGGGCCCACCAAATAACAAATGTTTGAACCTTTACAGAAAGGAGGTACAGAGACAGATAGGATGGTAGTGCACTATGGAGGCAGTTGAGAAGGATAGGGAGGCGCAAGGATCTTATCATCAGTAGCAAGGAGTTCCAGCCAGAAAGGCTCCCGCTGTTCGCCACACTTCCTGGAAGGAGTCCCCTCCCTGGGAACAGGGGAGGCTGACAGAAGGCCCCAGCTCTCCTCTGGGCTGTCCAGTGGCAGCAGAGAAGGTGCCTCACCAAAGAGGGAATATGGGGTGGGGGAGCAAGACTAATGCACTCCTCTACCCACAATCACATGGGACCAGGACCCTACCCCTTCCAAAGAGTGGTCTATAACAGCTCCCAGCTCTGCCCAGGGCAGGGAGTGAATTAAGGCCAGAAGAGTTCTCCCAGGATCAGATTAAGGCAATTCAGTGCCCTAGAAACACCACAGTACAAGTCCTAGCATATCATGGGACTGCAGTCACTATGTCTTAATCCAGCCCTGACCCTGCGTACCCAGCTTCAGTATCTCAAAAACCCCACTGACATCACTGTATCTGGGAAACTATATCTGGTAAAAGGGACTTGAACTCGCAGAGAGATGCAGCTAGTAACAGCAGAAACAGGCAGGGGATTAATTCACTAGTAAATAAAGTGTTTAAAAATGGGGACCAGTGAAAGGCAGAGAAACTGAATCAGACTCCTTAAATTGTTTATTAGACAACCCGTGTAACCACGTGATCTTATCACTGTTTACCCTCATACTCTCTCCTGTTTTTAACTCCACTTATACCTTTTCTTAGAAATTAAGACTGCAAGACTGTTAGTATCTCAGCTTTGAGACAGGGACTAGAAGCACAATTTGCAAAAGCACTTAAGTGACATAGCCTAAATTCCATGGTGAAAACTACTTAGGGCCTTAGGCTCCTAATTTACGTGATTTTGTAAATGGAACTTGGGTGTTTTTGAAAAGTCTTACTCTGAGTTTGTACAGCACCCAACATAATGGGACATTTATTAGTGATTAAGAGAACGAACAAGTCAGTATCAATGTTAGATTTCACTAAGCTGTTTTGTTTAGACAGCTAATGCTACAGAAACCTAAGGTGGATGTCAAAAGAGCAGGACAGAAGATGAAATTAGGGCAGAGCTCATTTGCCAAAACAAACTAAATTTTCCTTATACACCAAGGGGCTTGTAACTTGAAGGAACCCTTGGGAAAAAGATATGGGGCCTGATCCAAAGCCCAGTGTCATCAGCGGGAGCTGTGCACACGGAGGCAAGTCCTTTATCAGTGAAAACATACACTTACCATGCAGCAGCAAAGAGTATAAAGTGATGCGTGAAAAGGAGAGAAGAACTAAAACTGTTGTAACCACTTTGCTGCAAACCAACTTTATTTGGAGAACAGGCTTAAGCTTTAGTTCTATGACTGTAGCAGAGATAGAATTAATCCAAAAAAGGGCAATGAAGGCAGTTAGATCAGGATGGGTATAAATTACAAGTTTCCACAGGCCTGCTCAGAGTGGAAGAGAGTGGAAATGAGGCAGAGAAGTTCAGAATCATGAAGAGCTGTGGTGCTGTTGCCGGCTCTTGAGTCAAGGTGGCCAGAAGCACTTGGATTGAGTATCTAGAGGCAGGCATGGGTGCTGCAGGAAGCACTCTGCTCTGAGTCCAGATGGAACAAATGCCCCCAGTGTTTGTAGTGAGGAACAACTGTCCTGTCCTCAGCAGTGTCATTTAGATAAGAGAAACAACAGAGATCCTGATCACTTGTGAAGTCTCTTGTTGCCATTTTCACCTAGTTGTTCTAGTAAAATTTCAATCCAGGCAGTTCCATTCTGCCTTCTCAAGAATCCACCTTGCAGTTCCAAGCAGATACAGTAGGCTTTACTATGTATTCCAGCCATGTTCTATACCAGAGGTGGAAGGAACAATTCCTACATGTATGGGTTAAGTTTGCAAGGCACTTTGGGATTCATTGAGAAGAAAAGACACTATATAAATGCATTATATTTTTTAAACGGCCAGTCTTCTTGTGATTGGGGAGGGCAGTGTCACTTGAAACTGAAGACCAGTCAACAAAGAAGAAATAAAAATTCTTTATGTAGAACAGTCAACCCAAGGAAGGCCATTGAGGCAAAAAACAGGGCTGAAATGATAACCTTTCACACACACCCCCATCCAATCTTGTATAAAATTACATTAATCGGCCAGGTACGGAGCATAGGAAAAATTTGTTTTCCTCTGGGGAAAAAAAAAAAAAAATCAGATCAAGCACTGGCCATTGCAAGAAACAGCATCCAAAACTAAACGGACCAATGATCTAAACAAGGGCAGCAAAACTGATCTTTCCATGGTCACCGTCCAATTCAGCTGCTACTTTGCACCTACTCGAAACCTGAGCCAGACCACAGATGTTCTGGGCCAGACTAATAAGAAATAGGAATATTCAACACATTTCAGTGTCTAGGTAAAAGGCCAAAGGGAAGGACAAGTTACCCTAATGTGTAAGCTAGACTGAGTAATAAACTCCCCAGAGAAATGGTGGAAGCCGGGCTTCTCGAGTCACTTAAACAGCAGACTAATGATGTTCCATAGCAAACCATCCTGGCCGAGCCAGGGGGGTGGGAGTGTTGACCTTTCCCCGAGACAGCCTTGCCCTCTAATGCCTTTGATGTTTTAATGGAAGTGTAAAAGCAGCAGAGAATCCTGTGGCACCTTATAGACTAACTGACGTTTTGGATCATGAGCTTTCGTGGGTGAATACCCAGTTCGTCAGATGAATGACGAAGTGGGTATTCACCCACGAAAGCTCATGATCCAAAACGTCTGTTAGTCTATAAGGTGCCACAGGATTCTATGCTGCTTTTACAGATTCAGACTAACAGGGCTACCCCTCTGATACTCAATGGAAGTGGCAGCTCACACCGAGCTGCGAACCCCTAATGCAGACCGAACTCTTGCCTTAGGAGAGGCAAGACACGGTACAGTTCCCACCTGATACCAGTCACGAACCAGAGCCCAAGTCCTACGCTCATGGCTGCGCTGGCGACCTGCTGAAGTTCGCCGTGCCCGGCCCGCCCGCTCCCCACCTGCTTACACCCGGCCCGTGGTACCAGCCTTTTCCAAGCTTGAGGCGCAGGGCGCTGCGGACTCTGCCCGGAGCCGCGCTCAGCGCTGGAGGGAAGGGAACCCGCCTGCCTGCCGGGAAGGCTGCGGGCCGCACACGGCTCCGGGCAGCGCGCCACCGCCGCAGCCCGCCACCTGAGCATGGCTCCCGCCCCCACCGGGAGAGGCCAGGGCACGGGACCAGGAAACTGGCATTTCCCTCGGCTAGGTCCTGCATGTGCATCAGCCCGCGCCGCGCCGAGCCGAGCCGCTCCGGGCACCGCACAGCGCCCAGCCCCGCACCTTGGCCTCGAAGCAGATGCCGTGCTGGAAGGCGTCTTCATTGTGCAGCGGCACGCGCAGGTCGTGCCTGTCGTCCACCAGGTTGTAGCGGGACTTGCCGGGCATAGTGGCGGCGACGGGGCCCGGAGCGCCGGGCTCCCCTGTTCAGCGCGCCCGGTGCCCGGCGTCGCGCTCCCTCCTCCCCCGGGCGGGGCGACTGCAGCCCCCGCCCGGCCCCGGCAGCCAGTGGCCATCGGACTAGGGGGTGCGGCACGGAGCATGCGCAGTGCCAGCCCGGCCGGACAGGCACCGAGGGCGGAGCAGGGGGGAGGGCCGTTGCAGGAGCGGCCAGGAACCCCTTCCCCCATAGGACCGCGTCACTGTTGCTGCTGGGGTGGCGGTTGCCATGGCAATGGGCCGAGCGGGCAGTGGAGAGACGCGTGCCTCGGCGAGGCTGGTACCGGCCCGTTCCGCTGCGGTCAGCCGGGACCGGGCGCTTTAGAGCCCTGCAGCCGGGGGGTGCATGGCGGGCCCAGGGGGGAGGAAAGCAGCCTGAGGCCCGCCCCGGCCGCCTCCCTGACCTCGGAGCGGAGCGTTGGTGCGGAGAGCGGCAGCGACCGCCTCTCCCCAGCCCCGAGGGGCAGGAGCGCCCCCCCCCCATGCCAGGGATGCATTTGGGGGGCGGGAGGGCTGAGCCTGCTCCCCCCCGCCCCGAATCCTCTCGGGACGGAGATGGGGGGCCCAGAGCAGCGAGTTAGGCTTAGTTCCCGTCTGCAATGCGTGGAGCAGGGCCCGCTCCCAGGGGTCCCCGCACCCGTAACACTCTCAGCACCTCTTAAGGCCAGAAACAGGCTCAGCCCTGGGGCAGCCATGGTGGCCCCCAGCCTCAAAGCACCACATCACCCTCAGGAGGCATGAAATCAGACTTGAGGAGTGTTTTAGTCCCGTCCTGCCTACGCACCCCTTGGCCCTTCACAGGGCACCCCAAACAATTTCTGATCTGGGCAACAAAACGCATAGGCTCAGCCATGACTACGCACTTACTTTCAATTAAAGCTGTGATTACATGACTCCAGGAGCTGGGGCTCCAGGCATGGACCTAGAGTGCCTCTGCTTTCATCTGGCCCTGTCATTCTTTTAACTACTCTGTCCTTCTTCTGTCTGTCTCATACCTGGCACCTTTATGCCACTTATACCCACTTGCTGAAAATGCTGCCTACAGTGTTGGCAACTCATGATTTTATCACAAGTCCAGGGCCTTGGGATTATCAGAGAATCTCAGCCTTCATGTAAAAAATGTGATGTTCTAGCCCATGGGGTTGCAAAAGTTAGAAAACATGACCCAAGTGACTCCTACAGAGTCAGAAAACAGCGGGCAAATAAAAGGAACCCCCACATCTGCTTTTTTAAATCTCTTGATTTTTAATCCTGTCTCATGCTCCTAACCCATGCTTTTGAACACTTGATTCTGGCAGTACCATATGTCTGGACAGAGGCATCAACCGCTTCTATTCAGCTACCCAAAGAGTCAATTTTTCTTGAGAAAGCTTTTGATATTTCTGTCTAAACAGCTTTGAGCCTGTTGGGATCCAGGAAGTGGACTAAACAGCTTTGATAACAGGCAGCTATTGTACTGAATAACTCATTCTTCCAACCAGCTACAGAATGAGCCCAGTGAGACTGACCTCTGTGAAAGGATAATATAACTATAACTTGTATATTATTAAGATACTGCAATGCATATCTCATGTATCTCCCAGTGCATGCACAACTCCATTCACAACATGGTTTTACAGAAAATAGGTCTTGTCAAATGAACTTAGTATCGTTTATGATGAAATTTCAAGTTTGGTTGATAAAGATAACTGTTGACCAAATACATTTTGACTTCTGTAAGTCATTGACTTAGTACCAGACAACATGTTTGTTAAAAAAAGTCAACATTTTACAAACTCAGTGTGTCATGTTAGATGGAATGGAGAGTCATCATCCAATAGGGCATTTCAAATGAGGTCCCACAGGGATCTGTTCTTGGATGCATACTAGTCAATATGCATCCGATGAAGTGGGTATTCACCCACGAAAGCTCATACTCCAATACGTCTGTTAGTCTATAAGGTGCCACAGGACTCTGCTGCTTTTACAGATCCAGACTAACACAGCTACCCCACTGATACTTGACTAGTCAATATATTTATCAATGATCTGGAAGAAAATATAAAATGTTGCTGATAAAATTTGCAGATGACACAGAGATTGGTGAGCTAGTAAATAATGATAAAGACAGCTCAGCTATCCAGAGCAATTTGGATCACTTGGAAAACTGTGTTTATTCAAACAGCATATATTTTCATACAGCCAAATACAAGGTCAGGCATCGAGGAATCAAGAACACTGGTCATGCTTACAGGTTGGAGGAGTCGATCCTGGAAAGCAGTGAAAGGTTTCCACCATGGACCTTAACTGAAAGAGAGTTCCCAGCACTATGCTGTGTCTGAGAGAGCAAATGTGATCCTTTGGATGTATAAGCCAGGCGACCACAAGTAAAACTAGGGAGGTCGTGGTATTTATATGGCATTGGTGAGATCATTACTGGAATATTGTGTCCAGTTCTAGTGTCAGCATTTAAAAACATGTTAAAAAATTAGAAAAGGCTCAGTAAAGAGCTACAAGAATAATTTGAGGTCTGGAAAAAAATGGTTGCCTACCTCTCCTAGGTGTTGTTCTTTGAGATGTGTTGTTCATGTCAATTCCAAGTAAGTGTGTGCCCACTGCATGCACAGTCATCAGAAGGTTTTTCCCCTTGCGGTACCCATCGGGTTGGCTGTAGAGCCCCTGGAGTCATTCCTTCATGGTGGTGTATATAGATCCCTGCCAACCTGCTGCCTCTTCAGTTCTTTCTTGCAGGATACTCCAACAGAGGGGAGGCAGGTGGATCTTGGAATGGACATGAGCAACACATCTCGAAGAACAACAGTTACGAGAGGTAGGTAACCATTTCTTCTGTTTGCTCATGTCAGTTCCAAGTAGGTGACTCCCAGGCTTTACGTAGGAGGCGGGGTCAGAGTTCATGGAATCACTGTTGTAGCACCGCTCTGCCTAATGCTGCATTGTCTCTGGCCTGCTGTGTAATGGCATAGTGCAATGTAAAAGAGTGGATTGACGATCATGTCACTGTCCTGCAGATGTCTTGAATAGGAACTTGTTCCAGGAACACTGCTGAGGATGCCTGCGCCCTTGTGGAGTGTGCCATCAGCGCAGGGGCAGGAATCTTTGCCAAGTCATAGCATGCCCAAATACAGGATGTGATCCAAGAAGAGATCCTTTGGGACAAGACTGGAAGTCCCTTCATCTGCTTCGCAATTGCAACAAAGAGTTGTGCTGATTTTCAAAAAGGCTTTGTCTTTTCAATATAGAAGGCTAATGCTCATCTGGCACCCAGGGAGTGGAGCATTCGTTCCCTGTTGTTAGCATACGGCTTAGGAAAAAACAGAAAGAAAAATGTCCTGGTTTGCATGGAATTGCGAAACTACACCTGTCCTTATAGAAGATTGTGTATGGGGTCTCCAAAGTTAAGTCCTTAAGCCCAGACACCCTCCTGGCTGAAGTTATAACCACCAGGAACGCTACTTTCCAAGAAAGGTAGAGGAGGGATCATGTTGCTAAGGGCTTGAAAGGAGGTCCCATCAACCTAGAGAGCACCAGGTTACGATCCTGTGGGGGAACTGGCTGTCTTACTTGAGGGTACAGCCTCTCTAAGCCTTTGAGGAAGCAACCCACCTTGGGATTTGCAAAAACAGAGTGACCAGCCAAACTGGGGTTGAAAGCTGAGATAGTGGCCAGGTGCACCTTTACTGACGATGCTGACAGACCTTGCTGTTTCAGATGCAGCAAATAGTCCAGGATAAAGGGAATCAGTGACTGTAAGAGTGGACTATCTTTTTGTAATACTCAATGGAGAATCTTTTCCACTTGGCCAAGGAGGACCTCTCTAACAGGGTCTGAGCATTTGAGAACCAAGGGGTTTAGCCAGAGAGTTTCCATGCCGTGAGATGGGGAGAATGCAGATTGGGATGCTGGAGGCAGCCATGGTCCTGGGTGATCAAGTCTAGGACCAGGGGCAGGGTTATCGGCATGTCCACTGACTGGTCTAGAAGTGCGGTGAACTAGTGCCGGCATGGCCATGCTTGTGCTATTAAGATCATTGATGCTCCCTCCCTTCTGACCTTCAGCAGGACCTTGTTTACAAGTGGGATGGGTGGGAATCCATATAGTTAGGGCCCTACCAAATTCACAGCCATGAAAAACCACCTCAGATTGTGAAATCTGGTCTCCCCTCGTGAATTATGGTCTTTTGTGTGCTTTTACCTTATACTACGCAGATTTCATGGGGGAGACCAGTGTATCTCAATGTGGGGGTCCTGACTCAAAAAGGAGTTGCATGGGGGATCACAGTATTGCCAACCTTACTTCTGCGCTGCCTTCAGAGCTGGCACCCCACCAGCAGCAGTGGAGAAGTAATGGTGGCAATACCATACCATGCAACCCTTACTTCTGCGCTTCTGCCTTCAGAGTTGGGCAGCTGGAAAGTGGACGTTGATGACGGCTCAGCTCTGCACACAGCAGTGCAGAAATAAGAATGGCAATATCATAGCATGACATCCTTACTTCTGCGCTGCTGGTGGCAGCAGCTCTGCCTTGAAAGCAGGCACTCAGCCAGCAGCTGCCCCTCTCCAGCTGCCCAGCTCTGAAGACAGCACCGTCACCAGCAGCAGTGCAGAAGTAAGGGTAGCAGAATTGCAACCCCCCCTACAATGACCTTGCACCCCCTGTGATGGGTTCTGTCACAGAGGCTCCCATTGATCTGTCACCTGATGTGATTAAATTACCTCTGAGCGCGTTTTCCCTGATGGCTTGGGACTCCAGAATGCTGGCTGTTGAGCCAGACATGCTAGCCTGCTGTAACACAGACCCAGGTCTGAACCACACCCTCAAAGCTGCAGGCTTTAACTGAAAACCACTCGGCAGGTTACTTATCTCCAGCACCCAGACACCCAGTTCCCAATGGGATCCAAACCCCAAATAAATCCGTTTTACTCTGTAGAAAGCCTATACAGGATAAACTCATGAATTGTCTGCCCTCTGTAACACTGATAGAGAGAGATGCATAGCTGTTTGCTCCCCTAGGTATTAATCATTTACTCTGGGTTTATTAATAAACAAAAGTGATTTTATTAAGTATAAAAAGTACGATTCAAGTGGTTTCAAGTAATAACAGACAGAACAAAGTAAGTTATCAAGCAAAATAAAACAAAACACACAAGTCTAAGCCTAATATAGTAAGAAACTGAAAACAGGTAAATCTCACCCTCAGAGATGTTCCAATAAGCTTCTTTCACAGACTAGACTCCTTCCTAGTCTGAGCCCAATCCTTTCCCCGGTACAGTCCTTGTTAGTTCCAGTTCAAATGTAACTAGAGGATTTCTCATGACTGGCAGCCCTCTTTGTTCTGTTTTTTTTTTTTTAATAGCTTTGGCACAAGGTGGGAATCTTTGTCTCTCTGGGTCTCCACTCCTCCTTTTAAATGGAAAAGCACCAGGTTTAAGACAGATTCCAGTACAAGGTGACATGGTCACATGTCTTGTGAGACCCCAAGCCTCCATTCTTCCCGGCCTGACTCAAATGAACACAGGAAGGCTTGCAAGTAAACAGAACCATTTACAACCAATTGTCCCAGTCAATGGGAGCCATCAAGATTTTAAACCACCATTAGTGGCCCACACTTTGCATAATTACAATAGGACTTCAGAGTTATACTTCATATTTCTAGTTTTAGATACAGGAATGATACATTCATACAAATAGCATGAACACACTCAGTAGATTATAAGCTTTGTAATGATACCTTACAAGAGACCTCTTGCATGAAGCATATTCCAGTTACATTATATTCACACTCATTAGCATATTTCCACAGAACATATAGAGTACAACGTCATCCCCCCATATGCCCTCCCCTCACCCCCACAACTCCTTTTTGGGTCAGGATCCCTACAATTACAACACCATGAAATTTCACTTTAAATAGCTGAAATCATGAAATTTACAATTTTTAAAATCCTATGACCATGAAATTGACCAAAATGGACCATGAATTTGTTAGGGCCCTACATATAGTAGATGATCCTTCCAGGGGAGGAGAAAGGCGTCTGCGAGTGGGCCTGGGCTGTGATTCAGGAAGGAGCAAAACCGATGACACTTCCTGTTGTGTTGTTGCAAACAAATTTATTTGGGGGAATCCCCACAGCTGGAAGATGTTGATCACAACATCTGGGCAGAGGGACCACTCATGATCGTGAAATGACCTGCTGAGATGATCGCCAGTTCGTTCTGGGAACCTGGAAGGTATGATGCCTCTAGATGTATCAAATGGGTGATGCAGAAGTCCTATATCTTGAGGGCTTCCCAGGACAGGGGAGAAGAGCGAGCACCACCCTGTCTGTTTATATAGGACATCGCTGTCGTGTTGTCGGTTAATACCAGTACACATTTGTCCTTCAGATGGGCCTGGAACATCTGGCAAGCAAGGCAGACCGCTTTTAACTCCCTGACGTTGATGTGTGTGAAAGTTCTGCCTGGGACCAGAGGCCCTGAGTCCGCCTAAGTGCACCTCCCTTCCATCCATGACATATCCAAGACTAGAGACATCAAGGATTGGGGCCTGGAGAAGGGCACCCCCGTGCACACCACTTGCGGGTCGAGCCACCACAGGAGGGACTTGATAACCGGAGGAGGAAGTGTAACTAACTTGTCTAGATGGTCCCAGGATGGCCTGTACATTGAGGCCAGTCAGGCCTGAAGAGGCTGGAGCCAAAGTCTTGCATGCTGCACTACATACGTACAAGTGGCCATGTGACTGAGCAGCTTTAGGCAATTTCGGGCCATAGTAGTGGAGTATCACCTTGGGTCCTCTATGATGGCGCACATAGTGAGAAAAAGGGACTCCGGAAGAAATGCTTTGGCTTGACCTGAGTCTAGGAGAACTCTGATGAACTCTATCTTCTGGGTAGGGGTTAGAGTTCATTTTGGCACATTCAGTATAAGCCGGAGCTCTTTGAAAGTCAATCATATGAGGCTCATGTACTGTTCCACCTGGGCTTTGGTATGGCCTTGGCAAGCTAGTTGTCTAGAGTATGGGAAAACCTGAACCTGTTGCCTCCTCAAGAAGGTGGCTACAATCGACATGCATTTGGTGAACACCCGAGGGGCCGCTGATAGCCCAAAGGGGAGAACCATGAACTAATAATGGGCATTGTTGACCACAAAGTGGAGGAACTGCCTATGTGACGGCATGATTGACAGGTGGAAGTATACCTCTTTCAAGTGGAGGACGGTGTACCTGTCGTCCGGATCCAGGGAAGGAATAATGGAAGCGAGTGAGACCATGTGGAACTTCAGCTTTTTCATGAATTTGTTGAGGTTCCGCAGGTACAAAATTGACCTTAACCCACCTTTGGCTTTTGAAACTAAGAAATATTGGGAATAGAAACCCTTGCCCCAGAACTTCTGAGGGACCTCTTCTACTGCTCTGGTGTCTAGGAGCACTTGCACTTCCTGTATGAGGTGTTGCTCATGAGACACGTCCCTGAAGAGGAATGGGCAGGTGGGGTGGGAGGGAGGAAGGGAACAGAATAGAAGAGAATATCTCAATTCTACCATGTGTGAAACCCACTGGTCCGAGGTGATCCAGGCACAGGCATGGTAGAAATGGGATAGCTGATTCATGAAACGGGGAGAAGGATCTGGGATTGTGACTGGTGTATCACCCCCGGGCACACCTTCACAAGTTTTGCTTTGGAGCTTAAGACTGCCTTGCTGAGCTCTGACCCTGGTTGAAAGAGGGCTGTGTAGGCTTTCGCCTGTTACTCCTGCCCCTCTTCCTGTTGTAATCTTGTCGGGACTGATTGGGGTAGAAGCGTGGTGGAGACTGAAGCTTGAAATGCTTCCTTTGTGGGGCTGGTGTATGGAGCCCCAGGGATTTTAATGTCACTTGTGAGTCCTTGAGACTATGGAGCCTGGAGTCCATTTGTTCTGAGAACAGACCTGAGCCACTGAAGGGCAAGTCTTGAATTGTCTGTTGGACCTTATGCAGAAGGCCCAAAACCTGCAGCCACAAGCTCCTTCGCATGGCTATAGTGGTGGATATCGTGCGGGTTGCCAAGTCCGCTGAGTCCAGTGCAGCTTGCAAGGAGATCCTTGCGATAACCTTGCTCTCCTCGAGGATGGCTCCAAAGTCAGACAAAGCATCAGCTGGGAGCAATTCCTTAAACTTGGACGAAGTGTTCCAAGAGTTAAAATTATAGTGGCTGAGGACTGCTTGTTGATTGGCTATCTAGAGCTAGATCCCCCCTGTGGAGTAGACCTTACCGCCAAAGAGGTCCAGCTTCTTTGCCTCCTTCGATTTGGGCATTGGTCTCTGCTGCCCTTGTCTCTCCTTTGCATTTGCTGCTGCCACAACCAGTGTACCAGGTTGAGGGTGGGTGAACAGGTATTCATACCCATGGGAGGGTACAAAGTAGTTCCTTTCCACCTCCTTGACTGGGCGGGGGTGGGGGGAATAGAGGCGGGAGTTTGCCATGGGGTCTTAGTGGTATTCTGGATGGTCTTGATTAAGGGTGTCAGAATGTCCACCATGGGATGTTTCTTCTGACACCTCTTCTGCCTGGAGGCCCAGATTTTGTGGCATTCTTCTGAGTAGCTCCCGGTGGGCTCTGTTGTCCATAGCCAGCAATGTGGCAGATGAGCACGCTACTGCCTCATCCAGGGAGGAAGAGGATGATGCCCTTGGCGGCACCGGATCCTCCTGATCCTCCAACTCTCAGGGATCAACCCATGCTGATACTGCTTGCGTGGTGGCAGAGGAGGCACTGGCCTCAGTCTCAGTGTTGCCCTTGGTAATGGTCCAGATGCTGGGTTCTGAGCCTCATGGAGGTTCCTGCACCCTGGAGGAAGACAGGGGGGCCTTGCCTATCCAAGGTAATAGGCAGAGATCTGGAGCTAAGCCCCTGGGTTTGGTGATATGCCCACAGATCCAGAAGGGCCACTGCATTAGCACCTGCCCTTGTGGTGGCCAGAGCACCATGGGGATCAGGGGATTTGCTGCCTCTCCTCTTGCCTTGAATGGTGGTGAGAGTGGTGTCAACTCTGCCTTGAGATGTACGACTCTGGTTCTGACCCCGAAGATGAGTCCGACCTCTGCAGCAAGGGAGATTTAAGTTAGATATTAGGACAAACTTTTTAACTATGAGGGTACTTAAGCTCTGGAATAGGCTTCCAAGGGAGGTAGCGGAATCTCTAACACTGGAGGTTTTTAAGAACAGGTTAACAAACACTTGTTGGGGTAGTTTAGGTTTACTTGGTCCTGCCTCAGATTTGATGACATCCCAGTGCAGAGAATTGGACCCCAGTTGTTTGTGCTGGCTTGTGCAGAGCTGGCAGCATTTTCAAGGGACAATTTTCAAATATAAGACAGGGACCCGTGGGTCCTGGGACCCCGTCCCTGAGGGTTGTGTGGCATTCTAGGAGTCTTAGCACATGTACTAGCATTTTCCAAACCTCAACTACTCAGCAAAACCCACATAGGAGAGAGATGCCAGAGGCTCAGTAGTATTGTCCCCCATTTTACAGGCAAGGAAACTAGAACAGAAAAATTAAGCAATACGATCAGGGCTGCTCTGGAATTAAGTGACTCAGCTGGGAGTAGCTGACAGGAATCCCTTGTTCTCTGTCCTGGGCTTAGTCGACTGACCATGCTGTTTCTCATGCTGTTAAACTACCCTGCTGTATGGCCAAAGGCCAGGCTGACCTTACTGAATGTCAGGAGCAGGATCACAGGAAGCACTTTTTCTTGCCCCCCCCCCCCACCCCCCCCCCCCTCCCCCCCCCCCCCCCCGCAATGAGAGACCCTGTCTGTGAGTGTCCTGGGTCCCAAAGACCAGATGTGGGTGCCTGGAAACTGGGACTAGCCCATGAGTGTTTGCTTTCAGCCCTCACACCCATGGCATTTATGTGACATTTTCAAGGAGAAAAGATGAAAACTTCCTTTCTGAAGTGAAAGCTGCAAAGAGCCATGCCATGTCTACCTGTCTGAGTTCAGGAACCAGTGGCCACTGGCTGTGCTGCTCCCACAGCCTCACTGGCTTTTGTGGCTAGATCCTCAGCAGAGGGAGCTCCACTGAAAGAGCCGGTGTGGAATGCTGAAGGCACCATTCCCTTGGCTATGGAACAGGGATATTGATGCAAATGGTGCCACTTCCTAGGCCACTTCAGTCTAACATACGGGTTTGTTTGGGAACGGCTCTCCTGAGTGGAAGAAGATTGTAGGCACTTTTAAGTGAATGAGTGCTACAGAGAGGTCGCAATGCCCAGAGGAATGGGGCAGCTCCTGTCAGAGTCAATGGGATACTGCAGGGTCCAGCTGGGTACAGGCCCGCTGTGTGTCAGAAGGTGGTGACAGCTGGGGATGCAAGGGGCTTACTGTGTGTGTCCAGACTGAATGGCCATAGCAAGTCCCTCCCCATCTCCCCTAGTTCTGTGGGGAGTTGTCCCAGCCCAGAGGGATCTCCAGTTCAGGGCAGGGCAGAGAGCAGCAGTCCCCGAGGAGCAAACAGTAATGCTGGTGGTGGTGAGCTGAGACAGTTCTGCATAGTACAGGATGGTGGCTTGGATTAGCCATTTTGTTTGGACTGAGGTGGCTCCTCAGGGGAAATCACTTGTGCAGGTTTCCCTGGTGCCAACCCAGCCTGGGGCTAGTTGGATAGTGGAGGAGCAGAACTTCTCTAATCTGAGCTCTGTTGAGAGTTTCACCTTGGGTTCCCATGAACATTTGTGCTGTGGAGCTCAAGGTGGAGATGAATGCAGCAGGGGCATGGATGGGCATATTCCTGTCCCGTCCTGGGCAGGCACCCTGCTTTCTTCCTCACCTTGTCTCAGGCCAAAGTAGGGTGACTAGATGTCCTGATTTTATAGGGACAGTCCAGATATTTGGGGTTTTTTCTTACATAGCTGCCTATTACCCCCCACCCTTTGTCCCGATTTTTCACACTTGCTATCTGGTCACCCTAGGCTGAAGGACTGTCAGCACACAGACACACGCACTAGACACCACCCCAGAGGGGCTAAGTGGCTCCTTCCTAAGTGTCTCATCCTTCAGCGAGTAAGGGCTGGGAACTTCTGCAGAGGCCATGCCACCGTTTCACCCCACCGACCAGCTTACCACGATGATCACATGCTGGGGATTCACACCCCTCTCCACCTATCTCCTTCTTCCTGATCTTGAAGGATGCTCCAAACAGACCAGGCAAGGAGAGGGAACCAGGTGACCTCACCGTATCCATGGCTGTGTCCTCAGCCTACTATCCCTATTACTGCCCCCACATTCCACCCTGCCCTTCCCTATCTCTCTCTGTTTGCCCTCTGTTAGCTTAGCCAGCCAGCACAGGCTGAACCTTGCCAGCTGTGACCAGTCTGGCAAGCTAAGGGCAATGCAGAGGAGAGATTTGCCATGACCATGGTGAAAAATCAGAGTAAGTTTTGGGGGTCAGATTTTTGCTGAGTTAAGGTGAGAGAGGCTGGGATCCAGGATGAGCTAACTGGGTTGCATGCCATTGCCATGCCTGGGGCCTTCTAGCAACTGAACTGCCACTGGCAGAGATGGAGGTTGCATTTTCCAGTCTCTCAGCCCTGTTGTCAGATGCTACCGGTGTGGTGCTCTGTTCTTTTCAATGTTGATATGACTCGGCTGCGTGCGTGTGTTCCCTCTGTGTGCTGTCCCAGTTCTGCGCAGGTAGCCGAGACAGCAGACCCGAAGAGAACCCCCAATGACCACAGGGTCTAGTAAGGTATGAAGGCACGTCAGCCAGGTTTATTGCCGTATTGGGCACAGTAATAGTTCCCTGTAGATTTCTTAGTCTAATTCAGGACATACTACAAATTTGTGCCCACAGTCAATGGACTCGGCTCAGTCAGTGGCGGGACTTTCCACTGCCCCCTCGGCTGGACAAAGACACCGCCCCAGAGATGCATTCTTATACACAGGTACAAACAAGTTGCACATCACTCCTGACGTATTGCGGTGCAACCCCTCTACATAGCCAGGTACAACCCCTCTATGTAGTCAGGTGCCGCATCTCACCTTGTACATGTTGGTTCGAACAAAACAACTCTATCCATCATATTACTCTTTTGGTCTTGTCATTGGGATGGGTCAGTCTGTTCCTTGTTATCTGTGGAATGTTCCACTATAGGATGTTCTGGTACCGTGTTTATACTTCAGCACACTAGGTGGATATATGTTTATGCAACATCAGCCCTTTCCTTGCCAGCTTCTGTGAGCAGGGCCTGCCTCTAGCTCACAGCTTAACTTTGCTTTATGATAGCAAAGTCTTGGCCATTACTTTAGCTCAGGCCTCATACAGGGCCTTTATCAGGGCCTTTACTTACTACAATCCCCTTTTCCTCAAGGAACAGCGGGATCTGAGCAGCTGAGAGCTGCCATCTGACTCCCCAGGGGTGTGGGAGGGAAAGGGAGTTTTTGGCATGAGCTGATGTGACTCGTGAGTTTTCAAATGTCTGTGCCTGTTTTACTTTTTTCTTGACTTTCTTAGTGTGTGTTTAATAAAGAGAATTCTCTGGTTTGTGGTGGCCAACAGACCAACCTAGCAACAAACTCAGAAGCTGCCAGCCCATATCAGACCTATAAGGAACATAAGAACAGCCATACTGGATTAGACCAATGGTCCAGCTAGCCCAGTATCCTGTCTTCTGACAGTGGCCAATGCCAGGTGCCCCAGAGGGAATGAACAGAACAGGTAATCATCAAGTGATCTATCCCCTGTTGCCTATTCGCAGCTTCTGACAAACAGAGGCTAGTGACAGTTCAGAGCATCGGGTTCCATACTTGCCCAGTAAACTCCAAGCCTGGACCAATCGAGGGCAGGCTGGAAGCCTAGCGCATCTGTAACACTGTAAGGCAGCAGGAGGTTTACTGGCCAAGCGGTGCTATTGCACAGACTAACTTGTGGCTCTGGTAGTGAGAGTGAAATGTGTGCCTGCGGTCATCTGATCCAAGCCCTCCCCAGAGACGGGATGCTGCAGTAGGCCTGAGGCTGGCTGTGTTAGAAGATGGTATAGGAGCCCCTCCGTGGGTAATTATGGACTAGCCTGGTCATGGGGAAGTTTCTTCCTGACCCCAGCTTTCAGGGTTAGCTGATGCCCTGAGGCATGAAGATTCTTAGTCTGCTCCTTTGGCTCCTCACAACTGTGATGGTAGGTATTCTCATTAATCCTGGCACTGCCCAGTGGTTTCCGAGGTGAACCCAAAAACCATGAGACAGGACCCAAACAGCGAGACTGACTTTAAAATGAAGTTATTTAACTAAATAACTAACCTTAGTCACCTCTTTAGATTGACTTTTGAGCTCTTGGATGCATGATTCAAATGTTTCAGCAGGGCCACAGGTGGTACTGCAAGCAACTCATCAAACCTGCTTCTGGAGATGGTCTAGCAGGCAGGAATCAGGCTGAAATCTCAACATGAGGTGGATTTGCAAATCACTGTTAAACCCAAATCACTGTTAATTTTCCTAGCATAGCCCAGGCCCGCAGTCTCTTCCTGCTTGCTGCAGGACTCCTAGCAAATCCACTATCCTTGCAGGAGAAATTTGGCCTCTTAGACTCATAGACTTTAAGGTTAAAAGGGACAATTATGATCATCTAGTCTGACCTCCTGCACAATGCAGGCCACAGAATCCCATCTACCCACTCCTGTAACAAACTCCTAACCTATGTCTGAGTTATTGAAGTCCTCAAATTGTGGTTTAAAGATCTCAAGGTGCAGAGAATCCTCCATCAAGTGACCTGTGCCTCACGCTGCAGAGGAAGGCGAAAAATCTCCAGGGCCTCTGCCAATCTGCCATGGAGGAAAATTCTTTCCTGACCCCAGATATGGTGATCAG
>NC_133775.1:68704095-68706582 GCF_003597395.2 Chelonoidis abingdonii | reverse complement strand
CCTCAGTGTTTAGCGGTCTCACTTCTTCTTTCTTTATTTTCTTCTTATTTATATGGCTATAGAACCTTTTACTGTTGGTTTTAATTCCCTTTGCAAGGTCCAACTCTACATGGCTTTTGGCCTTTCTCACTTTATCCCTACATGTTCTGACCTTAATAAGGTACCTTTCCTTGCTGATCCCTCCCATCTTCCTCTCCTTCTAGGCTTTCTGCTTTTTCTTAATCACCTCTCTGAGATGCTTGCTCATCCAGCTTGGTCTACAACTCCTGAGTATGATTTTTTTCCCCCTTTCTTGGGATGCAGGCTTCTGATAGTTTCTGCAACCTTGACTTGAAGTAAATCCAGGCCTCCTCCACCTTTAGATCCTCAAGTTCTTCAGTCCAATTCACTTCCCTAACTAATTTACCTAATTCTTTAAAGTTAGCCCCTTTGAAATTAAAAACCTTTCACTTCAGGTCAGAACCCTTTTGTCCCTATAATCAGTACTTCAAAGCACTAGCAGGGCTGCTTTAAAGTGGTGTAACCAGTTTAACTGGTTTTTAACTCCAAACATCCGGTCTGATTGGTTTTAACTCCATATAGTTTACTCTGGCATAAACATTAGGGTGTGATGCTGTTTGAATCTTGGGCTGCCTCACCTGTCTGTCCCATGCAGAGCTAGGGCCGGATTAACTTTTTGTGGGCCCGGCCCTAAACATATTTGTGGGCCCCCTTGGGGAATGAAGGGGCCAGGGTGGATTTGATTTAAATCATTATTTAAATCACTAGTCAGGAAGACTCAATTTAATCATGGTTTTCTATGTAAAAGTGCATTCTTGTTGGTTGTTATAACCTTAATACATATTCTTCACAACTCAGAGATAGATGTAGGTTTCATTTTTAGAAGGCATACACTATACATTTTTAAACAGTGATTTACTTTGAAAAATTTTCAGATAAGTTTTACAACTATATCAGAAAATGAATGATTGTTTGGTTATTTCATTTACCAAAGGAAATTGAAGCAGATATTTATGAAGTCATTGGGAGGTGAACTATCTCCAATTCAACAGGTTAATTGTTAATATTTGGAGGATTTTCTTGCCATGCCGTATTAGGAAGAGAACATCACCAGACAGACATTTAAATTGTTTTATTTAACTAAAACAACAACGTTAAATATTCTGGATTTTTTTGTTCAACAGCAAACATAATATTTTAACAAAAAAGCATATGTCCCTCACTTCTCACATTTATCTCCAGACTTCTTCTCCTTGTCCAGATCTATTCCGCCCCCAACAATCTTCTATTCATTGAACTTTTTGAAACTTTTCACTTTTAAAGAGAGGTAAGATATTGACTCTGTGTACACAAATTTGCAGAGGGACAATAGGGTTGAGGTCTGTTATTTCTCACCTCTATTATTTATTTATTTATTTAGAAACATTTTTCCTGTTAACAAGCATGTTACCTCTGGAGATACAAATCCACAGTTTGAGAACTGTAAAACTAAGCATCTCTGATGGTATCTTCTAGATTGAGCATTGAATCCCATTGGGTAGATAGAAAGATTAACCGAAATAATCTATACATAAGCCTGTGGAACCCTATAAGATTGAGTCCCTAATCCATTAACTATTAGAACTCATTTACAAAATTTTTCTTAAACAACACATGAATATATTGTCTCATACTATAGAATTAGTATTTGTAATCCCTTTTCCGTGATGAAATATAATGTATCTTAATTAAAAGTATCTTTAGATAGATTTTTCCTCAAAAATCCAATTGAAATAAAAAAAATCCATTTTTTAAAAAACTCAGAATTTTATCCACCCTGACAGTGGGGCATGGTATGGGGGGGGAAGGATTGGTCCCCAGCTGGAGCAAAGCAGGGTCCAGGGGCAAGATGAGCATGATGACAGGGTAAGAGAGGAGCATTAGTCCCTGCTGACTGGAGCAAGGCAGAGGCTGGGGGCAAAAGGACAGCGGGGTGGGAGCTAGGGTTGGTCCCTGAAGCAAGGGAGGGGCCGGAGGTAAACTGCAAGCGCAGCAGGGCTGGGGAGTGGGTAAACAGGATTCCCTCCCAGGTCCCAGCCCATTCTCTTTGTCTCTCTCTGCACCGAGCTGAGGGTGGGGGTGCACTGAGCACAGGACTGGAGGTGCAGGGTCTGGGAGGGAGTTAGGGTGCAGGAACAGGCTGGGGGTTGCGGTGCAGGGTCTGGCCAGGAGCTAGAATGAGGGATGGGGCTCAGGTTGGAGCAGAAGGTTGGGTTGTGGAGCACTTACCTGGGGGAGCTCCAATTTGGTGTGAGGGGTGCAGGTGGGAATGTGGGGTGTGTGTGCAGGAGCTCTTGTTTGATGCTCAGGGAGTGGAGATGTCGAGAGGTACAGGAGTCAGGGAATCAGGTATGGAGGGGTCTGGGTATGTGTGGGGGTGCAGAAGTCAGGACTGGGGGCTGGGTGTGTGTGAGGGGGATGTAGGTGTCAGGGCAGGGGGTGCAGGAG
>NC_133775.1:68700205-68702379 GCF_003597395.2 Chelonoidis abingdonii | reverse complement strand
GGTTTGGGGTTAGGAGTTGGGTCAGGGTTAGGGTTAGGGTGCAGGAGTCAGGACTGGGATCATGGGGGGTGCAGGAGTCAGGGATCAGAGTTGGGGTTGTGGGGGGGGGTTCAGTAGTCAGGGAAGGAGGCTGGGGGGTGGGTGAGGGTTGTGGGGGTGCTCCCAGCCCCCTGCTATGAGCGGCTCACAGCAGGGTGCTGGAGGGGGTATGCCCTGATTCCACCCCCTTCCCCAAGGCCCTGCCCTCGCATCTTCTGTGCCTCCTCCCTCATGCCGGCAAACAGCTGATCCATGGCAGGGAGAGGGAGTGACAGGGGGAGAGGCAGGAATGCAGCATGCTGCGGGACGAGGCTCGGGAGGAGCTTGGCTGCCTGCACAGCCTTCCCTGCTGCAGCAGGAAAGAGCCCCAGGAGCTGGCACTGGCAGCACCAAGCTTCTGCCCCCGCACGAGAGAGAGGGGGGCAGAGAAGAGAGGTGGGGCTGGGGCCCCTTCAGAGCATGAGCCCGGAGCCATGGTAAATCTGGTACTGTGCAGAGCCAAAGGCCTGCTATGTCCAGACCAGGGCCAGCTCCAGGAACCAGCCCAGCAAGCAGGTGCTTGGGGCGGCCAACAAAGAGGGGCGGCACGTCCGACTCTTCAGGGACAATTCGGCGGCAGATCCCTCGCTCCTTCTCAGAGTGAAGGACCAGCTGCTGAATTGCTGCCGAAGACTGAAGCCACAGCAGTAGAGCTCCCACAGATCATGATTGCCGCTTTTTTTCTTTTTTTGCTGCTTGTGGCAGCAAAACCCCTGGAGCTGGCCCTGGTCCAGACATCCCATGCTCAAGAGACAACCCTAAAAGAACTACAGGGACGTTCTTGAAGGATTGTTCCATAAAAGATAAGACTTTTTAGCAACCTGAATGGTATCAACTAGCCAAGCTTGTCCAGGGTAACGTTCCACATGTCAACTCACGTTAGTGTGACCAGATGTCCCAATTTCATTTGGGCAGCCTCGATAGTTGGTGCTTTGTCTTATATAGGTGCCTATTACCCCACATCCTCATCCTGATTTTTCACATTTTCTATCTAGTCATCCTAACCCACATAACCCTCCTCTGGCTAACCAGAGGGCTTACACCTCCAGCATTTTTTTGGCAGACGTGCATCTCCTGCTAGCTACGGATATGGAAACGTGTGATACATCAGCACCACCTGCTGGGAATTGAACCAAATGCAGCCCAGAAAAGAACTCAAAATCTGCTTCCTGAAAATAGCTATGGCTATCAGGCCAACAGAAAGGAGAAGCTACCTCCCTTCTCCAGCACTCCAAAAGCCTGAAGAGGCCTTTAAAATTGCCCCCGTCTTAGCCCAGAAGATTTGTTGTGGTCTGGGAGTCTGCAGTGCATTCTGAACCTGAAATAGAATCCCCAGAGTCTGAACTGTGAATCCATGGAAAAAAGAGCCAAAGATGAAATGTGCAGCAAATGACTGCAAGGTGGGACACAAGTGCTTTGTTGAGTGTTGCACAGTAGTTTGCAGATTTGAATATTTTTTTAACGGTGCAGCGTTTTAAGGGTGCTTTCTCACAGTGTGAATTCAAAAAAGGAAATGCAAACCCTAACGAGCCTACAGGACTCAGCAGCAGCACCTGAATCCGGGGCCTTTAGCTCCAGTGACAGAGGTCTATCCTGAGAAGCTGAAGAGCTATCTCCTGGCCTTTTTGGACAAGCCAACATAAGGGAACACAACACACGTTGTTCCAGTGGGCTGTATCACAGTTTCTTAGACAATTGTAGAACACGTTGGAAAGCAGCTTTCCTGGGTTCTGTTCTAGGCTCCCAGAGAGAAGTGTGGTGAAGCAGGTTGTTGGAGTCAGGGTTGCAAAGCACATAATGCTGGTACATTTATTCTGAAAGGCAGCATGGATAAGACTTGGAGACTGGGGTTCTCTTCTCAGCTCTGTCTGAAGTGACCTTGTGCAACCTCTCAGGCCTGGTCTACACTACGTGTTTAAACCGATTTTAGCAGCATTAAATCGATTTAATGCTGCACCAGTCCACACAACGAGGCCCTTTATATCAATATAAAGGGCTTTTTAAACCAGTTTCTGTACTCCTCCCTGACGAGAGGAGTAGCGCTGAAATCGGTATTACCATATTGGATTAGGGTTAGCGTGGCCGCAAATCGACGG
>NC_133775.1:68633704-68698117 GCF_003597395.2 Chelonoidis abingdonii | reverse complement strand
CAGCTCATCATTTCTGTGGAATCTGACATGGAGCGGCTGTGCTCTCTGGTACACTGGTTCTCTAGTACACTTGCCCCCTATTCTAGGCAGGACTGACGCTATTTTTAGATAAACCATAAAGGAGGGATTGACTTGGGGAGTCATTCCCATTTTTGTCTTTGTGCCCCCGGCCGACCTCAGCTAAGGCCAGCCAGGGGCACCCATGACAGCAGCAGATGGTACAGAACGACTGGTAACCATCTCTGCTACCTTGCAATGGCAAATGAATGCTGCTGTGTAGCACTGCAGTACCGCCTCTGTCAGCGGCATCCAGTAGACATACAGTGACAGTGACAAAAGGCAAAACGGGCTCCATGGTTGCCATGCTATGGCATCTGCCAGGGCAATCCAGGGAAAAAGGACGCGAAATGATTGTCTGCCGTTGCTTTCACGGAGGAAGTATTGAGTGACAACATTTACCCAGAATCACCCGCGACACTGTTTTTGCGCCATCATGCATTGGGATCTCAACCCGGAATTCCAAGGGGTGGGGGAGACTGCGGGAACTATGGGATACCTATGGGATAGCTACCCACAGTGCAACGCTCCGGAAATGGACGCTAGCCCCAGTACATGGACGCGCACCGCCAAATTAATGTGCTTAGTGTGGCCGCTTGCACTCGACTTTATACAATCTGTTTTACAAAACTGGTTTCTGTAAAATCAGAATAATCCCGTAGTGTAGATGTACCCTCAGTTAACTAACTCATGAGAAGGCAGGAACCCTACCTGTCTAGTGCCAAGGCATGAGGCTTTGCTCAATGGCAAGGGCTGAAGTGCTTAGCAATGCAAACAGCATGAGCAGAGGTGAGGCCAGAACTCATGGCCCACTGGCTCCTAATCCCGGGCAACATCTCATTGGCTTTAGTATAATTGATAGCGAGCCTCTCCCTCATACTCACAGTAGGTTTGCCTGAGCCGGTGGAACAGGGAGCTCACATCAGCTGAAGCGCAGAAAGTATGGCAAAACCCAGCACTGCTTGGCAGTTGTCATAAATATAAGGGAAGGGTACAACCTTCCTGTATACAGTACTATAAAATCCCTCCTGGCCAGAGGCACAAAATCCTTTTACCTGTAAACGGTTAAGAAGCTCAGGTAACCTAGCTGACACCTCACCAAAAGGACCAATAAGGGGACAAGACACTTTCAAATCTGGGAGTGGGTGGTGGAAAGGCTTTGTTCTGTTTGTTCCTTAAAGCTGGAGCAAGATCAAAGAAGCAAACAATCCAACTCCCATAGAGTTAGTAAGTATTTAGCAAGGAAATGTGCTAGATTTACTTTTATTTTGGCTTGTGAATTTTCTCTGTCCTGAGAGGGAGGCTATTCCTGGTTTCCTTTTGGTAACTTTAAAGTTTTGCCCAGAGGGAAACCCTCTGTGGTTTGAATCTGATTGCCTGTGAGATTATCTTCCAGTCTAATCTTACAGAGGTATTCCTTTCACCTTTTTTCTTTAATTAAAATTCTTCTTTTAAGAACCTGATTGATTTTTTCATTGTTTTAAGATCCAAGGGTTAGGGTCTGTGTTCACCTGTACCAACTGGTGAGGATATATTCTCAAACGTCTCCAGGAAAGGGGGTGTAGGGGCTTGGGGAAATATTTGGGGAAGGTAGGGCTCTGAGGGGCCCTCCCTAAATGTTTGTTTAAGTCCCTTAGTGGTGGCAGCATTAGCTAATCCAAGGTAAAAGGAAGGATTTGTGCCTTGGGGAGTTTTTAACCTAAGCTGGTAGAAATAAGCTTAGGGGGTCTTTCATGTGGGTCCCCACGTCTGTGTCTTAGAGTTCAGAGTTGGGAGGGAACCCTCACATGGTGGCAGTGATGGGATCATTTTGAACTGGAGATGAGAGATCATTTTGAACCAGAAGCACAAACCTCAGAATTTTCTTCTTCTTCTTCTAGCTGCTTGGGGAAAGCAAGAGCTGAGAATATCTGGAGGTTTTCTTCCTTTGCTCTCTTTTTGCCTGGAGGCAAAAGTGTTAGGTATTTTAAACAAAGGTGTTACCTACAGCCAGGAAATTCACAAGCTGTTTTCTTTTTCTTTTCTTTCTTACTCTCGGGATTAGCTAAAATGACAGAGTGACGTCCAGAAAAAACTGGAATTAGCCAGATTCAAGGCTGAAGAGAAACAAAAAGAACAGAGAAGAAGCTGCCCACAAGAGGGCTATGGTGGCCCAGAGGGAGGACCAGAAGCATGAATTGGAGTTAGAGAGGATAAGGGCTAAACAGAATGTACGAGACAACCCTGGAAATCCTTCTCCAGGTACTGCTTCCCATCCCAGAAAGTTCCCCACCTACAAGGCAGGCGATGATGTATGACGCCTTCTTAGAAATTTTTGAAAGGGCCTGCCTTGGGTACAGCGTCTCTACTGACTAGTACATGGTAGAGCTGAGACCACAGCTCAGTGGACCCTTAGCAGAGGTGGCGGCTGAAATGCCTAAGGAACACATGAACAATTATGAACTTTTTCAAACCAAGGCCAGAATCAGAATGGGGCTAACTCCTGAGCATACCCGTTGGCGGTTCAGAGTCCTAAGGTGGAAACCAGAAGTATCATTTACCCGACATGCCTACCACATTGGAAAGAATTGGGATACCTGGATATCAGGAGCAAGTGCTGAATCTGTGGAAGCTCTGTCCTTTCTAATGCAAATGGAGCAGTTCTTAGAGGATGTTCCTGAGGAAATAGAAAGGTACATCCTAGATGGGAAGCCCAAAAGTGTAATTGAGGTGTGGGAGATTGGAACCAAATGGGTGGAGGTTGCAGAATGGAAAAAAAACTAGTAGCAGTTGGAGCAAATATCAGAAGGAGCAACCTGACACAAAACCCTACCACCGGGGATAGCCCAAGGCCCCACCTACATCCCAAAGAAAACCCCAAACCCCTTATCGTCCCACCACACCAATCTCCAGCAACCCACCTTGCCCCAGTGACCAGTCTGCTGGGCGATGTTTTAAATGTAATGAGCTGGGGCATATAAAGGCCAACTGCCCCAAGAACCCCAACAGTTTGCAGTTCATTACATCAGAATCACACCAAAGGTCCCCAGGCCCAGATGCCTCCCAGATACCCTCAGAGCGAAGGAAAACAGTGAATACGGACGGGAAGGAGGTTATTGCGTGGAGGGACACTGGAGCACAAGTGTCAGCTATCCACTAGTCCTTAGTGGGCCCCAAATTCATCAACCCAGAGGCCCAAGTGACAATTCACCCATTCATGTCAAAGTCTGTAAACTTGCCTACAGCCAAGTTGCCTGTCCAGTACAAGGGCTGATCAGGAATGTGGACTTTTGCAGTCTATGATGATTATCCTATTCCCATGCTGCTGGGGGAAGACTTGGACAACCATGTGAAGCTAGCCAAGAGGGTGGGAATGGTCACCCACAGCCAGGCTAAGCAAACCTTCACACCTAGCTCTGTCCCTGAGCCTTCTACAAGGGCCCAGTCTGTGTTACCAGAGACCCAGACTGAGGTGGTGGAACCAGACCTCATGCCAATGTCTGCAGCAGCAGTAGGTCCAGTCGCAGAGACTCAGACATAGCCAGTCCCAGAACTGGAACTGGCAGAGCAACCAGCACTAGAACCATTGCCAGCACTGAATCCAGCGCTTGCAACCCTGTTTACAACTCCAACACCAGAGGACACCAGTGAGCCTGCACAGGCAGCAGCAGATAACCCTACACAAGAGATTCAGCAGGAGCGGAGAGCGGTTCACAGTCCATGAAAAAAGCCCTTTGATGGTACTTCCCATAATGCTTTATGGGAGCATGACATAACTGGAATATGTTTTGTGCTGCCTGTGCCATGTAACATATCTCTGTAAAGGTTATGGTCTACTATATCTATTCATCCTATTTGTACATATATATTATTTTGTACTTGAGGTTAAGAATATTGGTTGTATACTGGCTTGATTTCTAAGTAAGCTTTGTGAGATATTTGGTCAGCTTCTGTAGGAAGGAATTCACAAGGTTAAGTACCTGATCAGGAAGCACTTGAGGAACAATGCATCTTGGAATGCTCCAGTCCACATAAGAAGTCTTCCTGGAGACATACAAGATACCATGTGGACAATGGTTTCTTCCTGTAAAGACTGTGAGTCATGCCTGGACATGTGACTTGCCCAGGTGACTCTAAAACTGCATCTCAGAGCTGGATTTGCATAGGAGTGAGGAGGACGGTCTCCACTCAGAAGAAAACCCAAGAGAGACCCCTCCATTTTGTCTTCAGCTGGCTAAAGAAGGAGCCTCTCCACCCCCCCAGGATACTTGAAGGAAATGGGAACAAAGGAGAGTAACTACAGGGGGTGTGAGTGATTGCTGGACCCAGGCTAAAAGGAGATTAGTCTGTAAAAGGGAGCATTTTGGAACTGGTGAGGATCTTATCTGTATTCAGTTTGATTAGACATAGATTTGTGCATGTTATTTTATTTTGCTTGGTGACTTACTTTGTTCTGTCTGTTCCTACTTGGAACCACTTAAATTCTACGTTCTGTATTTAATAAAATCACTTTTTACTTATTAATTAACTCAGAGTAAGTATTAATACCTGGGGGAGCAAACAACTGTGCATATCTCTCTATCAGTGTTATAGAGGGTGAACAATTTATGAGTTTACCCTGCATAATCTTTATACAGGGTAAAATGGATTTATTTTGGATTTAGACTCCATTGGAAGTTGGGCATTGGAGTGCTAAAGACAAGCACACTTCTGTGAGCTATTTTCAGGTAAACTTGTAGCTTTGGGGCAAGTAATTCAGACCGAGTCTTTGCTGGAGCAGATGGGTGTGTCTGGCTCAGCAAGACAGGGTGCTGGAGTCCGGAGCTGGCAGGAAAAACAGGAGCAGAGGTAGTCTTGGCACATCAGGTGGCAGCTCACAGGGGGTTTCTGCGAGTCAACCCTTCACAGTGGCGTAGTCGGTAGGATCTGTGCACAGCTGATTGCTTTGAGATACTGGTAGTGATTTTTAGTGCGTTTTAATGTGCTGGCTGGAGAACAGACAAAGTGGTTACTGGTTTGTTATTTTCTGTTTGCTTATTTTGGGTAAGGGAAGTAGGGACAGAAAAGGAAGCAAAATAAGTAAGAAGGAAAAACAGAAGAAGCTAAAACTTCACAGGGTGCAAATTGCCCAGAAAGGTTGAACACTTGGCACTGTGAAAGTCTCTGTTAACTAAGAATCCCCTGAGCTGAGTGCATCCCAGTTTAAGTGAACAGCAGGGGGGTGTGGCCCAGAAGAAAGCAGGAAAATGACTACCAGTGAAGCAGCTACCGAACTAGAGCTGGCTAGATTGGAAGCAGAAGAGAAAGAAAACGAACATAAAAGATTGATAGAGAGGGAGGAGGCTGCCCACAAGAGCGCTATGGAGACAGACAGCAAGGTTGGAGACAGAGGCAACTACCTACAAGAGAGCTATGGAAGCAGAGGAAACTGCCCACAAGATGGCTGTGGAGGCCCAGAAACATGAACTGGCTGTTATGGAGCTGAAGAGAGAAAACCCTCCACCTGCTGATTCCACTTCCCCAAAAGTCCACAAACGGGAGTGATTATGTCCACAGTATGACGAGTCCAGTGATATTGCTGAATATTTCATCACCTCTGAGAGACTGTGCTCCCTCCATGCCATCCCTGAAGATCAGAAGATAACCACAATGATAGCAAAACTGACTGGCAGAGCACTGGACATATTCAATAAGATGCCTATTGATGATGCTTCAAACTATGGTAAATTTAACCCTACAGGGTTAAATTCAGAAGTCTTAAGAGGGGATCTGAATTGAGTAATGTGGCTTATGCCAATGAAATGAGAGATTTGGTAGGGTGCGGGGGAAAGGCATTACAAGCTTTGAAGGGATGTGTGATCTGGTTACTTAGGAACAATTCCTGAATATGTGCAGTGATAATGTAAAACAGTATTTGTGGGACATAAAGGTAAATGCAGTGAGTGAATTAGCTGGGTATGCAGATTCTTATGAGCAAGCACAAGCTGTAATCAAACATACAGGGGCAGTTCTAGGCACCAGCAAAGCAAGCACCTGCTTGGGGCACCCCATTTGCAGGGGCGGCATGGAAGCTGAGAGCCACCATCCACTCCTCCAACTGCTCCCCACAGAAACCCCAACCCATCCAACTCCTCCTCCCCCGCTCTCTGTCCCCTGATCACCAGCTCCTGGGACCCCTGTCCCTAACTGCCCCCCAGGACCCCACCCCCTATCTAAGCCTCCCTTCTTGTCTCCAACTTCCCCCCAGGACCCCACCCCTACCTTTCCCCTGACAAACCCCTGGGAATCCAATGTCTATCCAACTGCTGCCTGTCCCCTAACTGCCCCCCAAACCTCTGCCCAATCCAACCCCTCCTGCTCCCTGTCCCTTGACTCCACCCCCGGAACCCCCTACCCCTTCTCCAACCCCCCAGCCCCTTTACCATGCCACTCAGACTAGCGTGTCTCGCTCTGTGCAGCTCCAGACGCGCTGTTGCATACATGCTGCTGTGCTCTTCCATGGAGCCCCCTGCCCCAGCACCTGCCTTCCAGATTTGAGCACCTCAAAATTCAGGAGTGCTCAAGCTCAGTTTGGGCAGCTGTTACTTCATTTCTACCATATCAAATATACTGATCCACTGTAACTTGCTGTAGAAAAAGTAGGATAAAATTGAGCAAGAAATGCTTCCCAGTGGTTATTAGGACTGGAATTGCTATTTTCAACAGCCATTGCCTTTTTGTTTGTTTAAAAGGAAGACAGCGATATTGCATTGGCAAATTCCCCATAGAAAGAAAGAGTGGAACAAAAGAATAAAGGTACCTCAACTTTTCCTCATTTATGGAGGACAGTCTTATAATATGCATCCAGATATCCTCCAATCACACAAGCTGAAAATTGTTCCACTTTACTGCAGCTCTGTAACCATATGGGAACCAGTCCTGTCTGTGTTTTGTGCACATCCAAAATTCCTGCTGAATGACCTGCCCTGGGAGCAAGTTCCCAGTGACCCAGGGCTGGGGTGGCAGGAGGTGTAGGGGGGGCACTGGTGGAGGGGAAGGGGTAGCCAGGGCTGGGGCGGCAGCAAGGTGCAGGGAGGGCATTTGTGGGTGGGAAAGGGGGAAGCCTAGCGCTGGGGTGGCAGGGGGTGTGGGTGGGGGCGGAGAGCCCAGGGCTGGGGCAGCCAACATTATTTTTGCTTGGGGTGGCAAAAAACCTAGAGCTGGCCATACAAATATAAACCACTGGCAGAGGGGTACAGGGTTGGGGGAAAACAGAATTACCGTTTTACCCCTGGGGAAAAAAAAAAAAAAAAAAAAAAAAAAGAGGTTGGATGTTCACCTTCCCATTCCCCTGTTACTCGCCGCAAATTTCCTGCACAAGCAGGGTGCTTTCACTGCAATTCCCCAGGGCACCTGAGAAGCAACTGTCCCAAATTAGAAAAGAGTAAACCTCCCTTGTCCCATGTTAGCTCGGTTGCTCTCAGCTCTGAGGCCCCAGGGGGCACCTCTACCTCTTACCACACCAGCTTGGTGGACATGGGGCCTAGTGAAGCAGACAGGGAACACATCAAGGTTGTCAAGATTGATGGCACGGAGTGTCTGGGGTGGAGGGATACAATGGCTCAATTCTCTCTGGTTCAACTGAGTGTGGCTCCAGATGCTAGTGTCCTGATGGGGCAGATGACCCACATTAAGGGGGTGGGGCCGCAGAGGTTCCCTGTGGCCCTGGCTAAGGTTCATGTGGCATGGAAAGGTATAGAAAGGGATTTACTGGTGGGGATGCTCGAGGACATCCCCGTGGACATATTGCTGGGAAATGATTTTTTCAGCAAAACTTGGGCTGTTAGTGTGGTAACTCGCAGCATGAAAAAAGGCTGTGAGAGGCTCCTAGAGGGGGAGGATGTTCCAGCTGATGACTGTAGGTCTGATGCAGCTGAACAGCCAACCCATCCTGCCGCAGGGAACACGGGGGTGGGTGACTCAGAGGGAGTCCCCAGGGATGGGGTGGGGACCTTGGAACTCATAGAGGAATTGGGGGAGGGTCTCTTTGACAGGACAGTGCAGCGAGGCGGGGTACTTCCAAGTGTGGGAGAAGCAGAGCCAGGCCTCTGCCCAGCTGAAAACAACAGGCTCCCAGGGGAGATGCAGTCAGTGCCCAAGGACGGGAACGCTATCTCAAGAGTTGTCTGTCAAGAATTTGCAGCTAAACAAAGGGTGGACCCCTCCCTTGAGAGTATATGAAAGTGTATCTCGGAGGCAACTCAAGGAAAGTGGGCGGGGGAAGAAGTTTTTTTTTTTTTTTTTTTTTTTTCTTTTGATTTCGTTCCTTTGATTTTTGACCTTATTTTCTGAAAAATATGGAAACTTACAAACGAGTATCTCTTTTTTTTTTTTTTTTTTTTGAAGAGGACGGGAAACTACAGGGAGGCCCCTGTAGGAAAAAAAAAACAGGGTTCCGGTCAACACTTTAAGCAGTTGGTTGTACCCAGCCCACACCCGGGGGAATTAGTGCTGGTAGCGCACGACAGTCCCTTTGCTGGTCACTTGGGGGTACAGAGGACGTATGACAGGCTGAGGAGGAATTTCTACTGGCCAGGGATACAGAATGATGTAGGGGATTATTGTAGGATTTGTGCGGTGTGTCAGGAGAGGAAGAAGCTGGGGAGACCCCAGAAGGCTCCACTGCGTCCCTTGCCCATCATCCAGGAGGCATTCCAAAGAGTGGCAATAGACATAGTGGGTCCTATGCCACGCCTCACTTGGAGGGGGAACAAGTATATCTTGGTGGTAGTAGACTTTGCCACTCGGTACCCTGAGGTGATTGCACTGTCTAACATAGAAGCTGAGACAGTAGCAAGAGCCCTGCTCACCATATTCAGCAGAATGGGCTTCCCTAAGGAGATTTTGTCTGACCGGGGGGGCAAACTTTATGTCACAGTTGTTCATTGAGCTATGGAAGTGTGGAGTGAAACTGCTTAAGATGGCCCCCTACCACTCCCAGGCCAATGAGCTGGAGGAAAGATTCAATGAAACCCTAAAGTCCATGCTGGGGTTGTATACCAAGAAAAGGGGCCAGAGTTGGGACGAGCTATTGCCATTCCTGCTGTATGCCTACAGGCAGGTACCCCAAAAGTCCACGGGCTTTTCTCCATTTGACCTTCTGTATGGGAGGAAAGTGAGGGGAACCTCTCAATCTCATTAGGGATGCTTGGGAATGATGCAACACGGTAAGAGAGGAACCCGTAACTGAGCATATCCAGAGGTTCAGAAGGAAGTTGAAAGACATGATGGAGATTGTCCAAAACAACCTCCAGAGTAGTTAGGCCAAGCAAAAGGCGTGGGATGATAAAAATACTTGTAAATGTACTTCTGATGTAGGAGATTTGGTCATGGTACTCGGCCCTGCCAAAAAGTTCAAGATGCAAAACTCCTGAGAGGGGGCCCTTTGAAGTGGTGGAAGTGGCGAAAAGGACACTTATAAAGTTAAAAAGCCCCTGGATGGTGCTGTACCCGAACTGGTACATGTAAACAGACTCAAGGCCTATCAAAGTAGAGTGGCCGGGGTAAACATGATCTGTTGTTTCAAAGGGGAAACTGAGGCACATCCACTCACTGATCTGATGGCTGAATGCCAAGATGGGTCAATCCTGGAAGGTATAGAAATCTGTAGTGAGCTGGCACTGTGCTGGATGTGCTGAGCCAAGCCAAGTACCTTAGTACCTTTGATCTGACCAAAGGTTACTGGCGGATCCCTCTGGAGGGAGAGGCACAACAAAAATCAGCTTTTATCACCGATGTAGAACTCTATGAATTTAGAGTGTTACCTTTTGGCCCGGTAAATGCTGGTGCAACCTTCCAGAGAGTGGTCAACAGAGTGTTAAATGATTTGCAGAATTATTCAAGGGCATACATAGATGACATTTCTGTATTCAACAACACCTGGTGTGACCACAAAGAGCATCTGAAAGTTATGCTATCAGAGCTCAAAGAGGCCGGGCTAACTGTAAAGTCCTCTAAGTGCAAGATAGGGACAGCCAAAGTCCCTTATCTGGGACACAGGGTGTGTGTGGGGTAAAATATCCCCCGACTCTCTTAAGGTGGAAGCCATCGTAAAATGGCCTCTATCCCAGACTAAAAGGCAAGTCCAATCCTTCATAGGTTTGGCAAACTATTACAGGAGGTTTGTGGAGGGGTTCAGTGACGTTGTATTCCCAATCACAGACTTATGGAAAAAGCATCAACCTAATAAGGTAATTTGGTCAGAGGTGTGCCAGGAGGGCTTCAACAAGGTAAAAGGATTCCTGTCTGCGGAACTTGTGCTGGCAGCCGTGACTTTGATAAGCCTTTTGAATTATGTACTGATGCATCAGACACAGGGCTGGGCGCTGTGCTGATGCAGGCAGGGGAAGACAGCAAAAAGTATCCCATTGCCTTCCTGAGCAAAAAGCTGCCCCCTGCTGAACAGAATTACTCTGTCATAGAGAAGGAGTGCTACACCATTGTGTGGGCCATCAAACAAATAAGGTTCAGAATTCTAAGTGACCATTCACCTTTGGTGTGGCTTCACCGGATTAAGGGCACAAACTCCAAACTGCTACGCCTGGCCCTACAGGAGTTTGACATGAAGATTACACATATTAAAGGAAAGGAGAAGTGGGTAGCAGATGCCCTGTCCTGAAAAGAGGAATTTTAGGTATACTGCTTCCACCGTGGACAGTGTCCAAGTCTGTGACAGTAAGTCTCCAGCATCAAGGGAACAGTTCCAGGCCAAGCAGAAAGCAGATGACAGTCTCCAGGGAGCTTGGATGGCGGCATGGAGCAACCCACCGCCTCTCAGCTCTTCTAATCGATCCAGGTTTGTTTTATACAAGGAAACTCTTTCTGGTGGACACCAGGAACAGTGGCATCCTCAAAGACACTTGGTAGTTCCAACTAAGTACCTGGTAAAGCTCTTGAGCTTAGCCCACGATCATCCTAGTGGCCATGCTGGGGTGAACAGAAACAAAGACCATTTGAGGAAGTCCTTCCAGTGGGAGGGAATGGGCAAGGATGTTTCTACCTATGTCTGTTCTTGTGAGGTGTGCCAAAGAGCTGCCACCATGTCAGGGTTCCCTCCCCACTCTGAACTCTAGGGTACAGATATGGGGACCCGCATGAAAGATCCCCTAAGCTTATTTCTACCAGCTTAGGTTAAAAACTCCCCAAGGCACAAATCCTTCATTGTACCTTGGATTAGGTAACGCTGCCACCACCAAGTGATTTAAACAAACATTTAGGGAGGGCCACTTGGAGCCCTACCTTCCCCAAGCTCCTACACCTCTTTTCCTGGGCAGGCTTGCAAATAATCCCCCAAGCCCTGACACCCCCTTTCCTGGAGAGGCTTGAGAATATATCCTCACCAGTTGGTACAGGTGAACACAGACCCAAACCCTTGGATCTTAACACAATGAAAAATCAATCAGGTTCTTAAAAGAAGAATTTTAATTAAAGAAAAAAGGTGAAAGGAGTACCTCTGTAAGATTAGACTGGAAGATAATCTCACAGGCAATCAGATTCAAACCACAGAGGGTTTCCCTCTGGGCAAAACTTTAAAGTTACCAAAAGGAAACCAGGAATAGCCTCCCTCTCAGGACAGAGAAAATTCACAAGCCAAAATAAAAGTAAATCTAACACATTTCCTTGCTAAATACTTACTAACTCTATGGGAGTTGGATTGCTTGCTTCTTTGATCTTGCTCTGGCCAAAGCCGCAAGGAACAGACAGAACAAAGCCTTCCCCCGCCCCCTCCCAGATTTGAAAGTGTCTTTTCCTCTTATTGGTCCTTTTGGTGAGGTGTCAGCTAGGTTACCTGAGCTTCTTAACCGTTTACAGGTAAAAGGATTTTGTGCCTCTGGCCAGGAGGGATTTTATAGTACTGTATACAGGAAGGTTGTTACCCTTCCCTTTATATTTATGACAGCAGTCCTACTCAACAGAGCTGCGAGGCCTGTGTAGTGGGGGTCATCTTCATGTGGGGGTTCGACTCCTTCTCTTGCCATGGAGACAACAGCACATTCCCAACTGAAAGCCAGAACCCCCAGATGACAGACAAACTTCACTGGACTAGGCAGCAGAGCAGGGTGTGAGGTCTGACAGCACAATCCTGCTGTGAGAGAGCTGGTTACTATCTCCAGGGTTAGGCTATCACCCCTGGGCTAGGGGCCTAGCTATGACTGATCAGGAGCTGATAGCTACTCCTCTAGGCTATCACTATCTGCCTCTAGCAAACTAGGGGGGATGCCAGCATCAGACCCCGCCCTTTGATCCTGGAGGGAGGAACTTACCAGAGCAAGAGGGGCAGATCCCTGTCAGATCCAGAGTTGGTCCCCTGCTGAGATAACCACTTTGTTGTTTAATATGGTTGTAACCCTTCTGCCCATCTGAGTTGGCAGCAACAAGGGCCAGGTTCAGTATCTAGGGGTTCCATTTCAATAACACAAAGCAAAACTGGCTCAAGCCCCCACCCAGTGACCTGGGACAATTACATACCACCCCCCGGGAGCCTCTAAGAGGCAATACTTCCCCTCTTGCATGCACGGAGTCTTAGTATAGCAAACTCCTTTTAATGAGGGAAACATTGTGGCATTATGTTGGGGGAACATCACAAACAGGATTCATAACACAAACCATGAGGAAAAGACCCACCCCCAAGTAAGTTTGGCAGTGTCCTTTTCCCCTTAGGGTCTTAAGTCCCAAAAGTCAAACACCCCAAAAGTCTCTTGGGTCTAGCACCCCAAAAAAATCACCCAAAAGTCCAACAACCCAAAAATCTCTGTCCCTGGTCAGTGCAGCCCCAGAGTTCAAATGTTTATCTGCAGAGTTTTACCTCCCAGACTGGGTGTAAATGGGTGGGGGGACATGAGGTTGTTAAGGGGCACCTTACATGGTCTGAGGCCAACTGCCTTGCCTCTCTGTGGGGTTCTGCTGCAGCCTTCACAGTGAGCCATTCCACAAACTGCTCTGCCAGCCACTCCACTCCACCAGCCATCCTGGGAGCCACTCCATCCATCCCATGAACTGCTCTGCTCCACCAGCTGCTCAGCAATATATCTTCAGCCTCCCCCCACAGCACTCAGTGATTGCAGCTCTTAAGTGATTTCAGAAAGTGAATTCAGCTCAGCATTCTCTAACTAGACTCCTAATGGAATCAAAATTAGCTCTGACATTCCACAGTGGAGAGAGAAGGAGGTGCAATTGATGTTTCAGGCCCTCAAGGGGAGCCCATACCATCAAGTACAAATGCCTGTCTCCAACCCCTCCCTTCCTCTATTTCCTGGGTTTTGGAACCCATGTCCCTTGTCTAGCAAGTACTACTTAGTTGATGGCAAATCCCTCTGTCATAAAACGGTTCTACTGTCTTTGATTCACAGAAGCAGGTTAACAACACTTTATTCTTCCTGACCCAATAACAGAGAAACTGGGGGATCCCACAGCAGCCCAAGTGACCATTTGGGCTGCTGTGGGCTCATGCTAGGCGGGGTGGGTTTGCCTATACAAACAAGCTCAGCTCCTGAAGTTCTTTTCCAAAACTCACCACCAGATGTCAGGGTAGAGCTCATCCTGACTGCTTACATGGTTTCTAACCACATATCTGGGGGAGGGATAGTTCAGTGGTTTGAGGATTGGCCTGCTAAACCCAGGGTTGTGAGTTCAACCCTTGAGAGGGCCATTTGGGGATTTAGTTGGGGATCTGTCCTGCGTTGAGCAGGGGGTTAGACTAGATGACCTTCTGAGGTCCCTTCTAACCCTGATAGTCTATGATCTCCAGGTCCCAGCTGGCACCCTATCTGCTTTAGCCATTATTCAGAGTACAACAAACCAAGTAGCAAACTTCACAGCACCACTGAGGGGCCTTTCCCCACCAAACCTCCTCCCACTCCTGAAGATCTGCCCCAGCCAATTTTACCACTTGGGCAGTCCACCCTGAAGACCAGAAGTCCCAGGGTATGGGAGGCCAAGAGTAGAAGCTGGCTTCACAGTGGAGGGCCTCATGGAGAACACTCTGCTACCAGTCTCCTCTCTGTCACATCAAGGAGAATCCAGCTGAGGGCCATTGCTGAGCACAGATGCGGCAGCATCAGCTAGGGCCAGAAAAGGTCTGACCAATAGGCAGGGCCCTTTAGAGCTTCAAAGGTCAAACCCAACTCCTTGAACTGCACCTAGAAACTAAGAGGCAACCACTGCAGATCCCAGAGCCATGTGCTCCCTGGAAGGTGAACCTTTTACCGAACAGGCCCTGCACTCTGCCCCAGATAAGGTTCAGGGGCCGCCCCATGCAGAGGGCACTGAAGTTATCCAGTCTCAAGGTGACAAAAGCATAGATCATGGGAGCAAAGTGTTTGCATCTGACAGAGACACTTGCCTTTTGGCCAGGAACTAAATACGATCCCAGTGTCCAGGCTGGATGGGCAGCAGCATGGACGTGTCTTTATTCCCAAGGTTCCAAAACTGTGCCCTCTGAAGCACTAACAGGTGGTATGTGGAGAGCTGGTGGGGCAGGTGGTGCTGTCCCCTCCAACTTTTCTCTGGCTGCTAGGTCACATTGAGACGCGAGGCCCCTATGCACACAGATTCCCCCCCGCCCCAGGTAATACATCCCTGTTACAGTGCTGCCTATGCAGTCTGCCTTTGAGCTAGCTGCTGGCTCAGCATCTCCCTCTTGGGCTCCCCAACAGCCCAATGATATAGGCTTTCCAGTGTCGAGTGACACCCGTTCTTGGGGGCTGGGTTTATTCACAAAGTTCACAGGGAGACACACAATCCCCACCAGCCATCCTACCTGGCTGCCACGGTTCTAAGCCCTGTCCCTGCTGAGGCTTTCCCCACACTCCAGCCTTCCTACTCGGTTACTACGGGCTTGCACCCCCCAACCCTCTGCTTGGGAGAAGAGCCTCATTAGGGAGCACATCCCACGCAGCCTCCACTCTGCTGAGTGTCTCCCTGGTCTCCGTTAAGCAGCAATTTCTGCAACTTCCTACCTGAACCTCCATCTGCCTGGCTACAGGCTTCTCTTGTCTCCACCCCCAAGATATGACCTGCCTGTCATTCAACACTGCTCATTGTGTCCCCCTGGGAGGGGGAGCTAAGTGTGCAACAGGTGGGGCTGGACCCAGCTCCTTTAGTTGGCTAGTCACCCTGGGACAAGCCCACTGTGAGATCCTGTCAGCCCTTGTTATCTACCGATGCCCAGGAAGCAGAGAGGATCAAATCTTTATGAAACAATCAATTTTCATTCTAAATGAGTTTATTTTCCTTTTGGCAAGTTTGGAAGGAAACCAAAGCAATGCACGACCTGGTGAGTCTGAGGATGTAGAGGACACCACCCCAGTTACCTCTGCACCTTCTGCCCTGGCGGCAGCAGATGAAAGGAAGAGATGGTGGAGGAGGAAAAACAACAGTGTGGGGATAATACAAGAATGATTCTTGCCATCAGCATTGCCTTCATGGCAGGCTAGCTGGACCAGGCCACCTATCCTGCAGAAAGCAGCATATCCCATTGTAAAAAGGGAAAGCAATGGAGAGTGGGAAACAGGTGAGCTTGTGGGAAGCTGTGACTCTCCTCTAGAACCTTGTTTAAATGATGTCTAGATGTGGCTATTGAGCCTCACTGCTCAAATGGCTGGAGAAACACAGCAAAAAGGGCAGAGACAGTGGGCCTCCTTTCTAATTGTTATTTATCACCTTGTAATATCTGTATTGCAGGAGCACCCACAGGTGCCAAACAGGAACTGGGACCAATGGTGCTGGGCACTGCATGCATAGGAACCAAATAGATTCCGTGTCCCAAACAGCTTGCACTTTAAGCCCAGAATCCATCTCAAACCACCAATTGGTGCAACAAAATCCTGGGTACATCTCCAAAGAAAATAATGGGTTTCCTTCTAGCTGTAATAAACAATTACCAAGAAATCCCACTTCTCTTGGGCACAGGGAGTAGGGGTTTAAAAGTGCTTGGCTTTGGCCTGTCTAGTAAATAGCAGAACTCTCTGTAACAAAGTTGCCACTTCAGCACACCTCCTTGTGCCCAGATATACTGATGCAGCAAGTCTGCCTCAATTTCCCCCACTGTCCTTTGGCCTACTCAAGCCATAGGAATGAGTGAGGTGCCTAACTATGTTTGCAATCCATAGCTGTGAACCCACTCCTGCAATCAGGTGTCTAAGGCATTGCCTGTAAGAAGCAGTGCTGCTGTAGCAGCCAAGGTATAGCCCAGTGGCAAGATGACACACCCAGGATGTGGGAGAGGCCTGCTTCTAGTCCCCCATATGTCTGATGAGGAGAAGGGATTTCAACAGGGATCTGCCACCTCTCCAAAGAGAGCCCTAACCACTGGGCTATGGGACATTCTAATGTGTGTGTGGGGGGGTTCCCTCAGTCTCTCCTGTGGAACCTGTTCCATTGTGGATATTTAAATGAAAGAGTCATTGGAGCAGGGGATTGGATCCTGGGTCTCCCACCTCTCAGGTGGAAGTCCTACCCAGAAAGGTTACAGAGTCATTCTCTCTGTCTGGCCCAATGATTCTTTATTTAATTAATGCACCTAGGAGGTTTGACTGCAGCCAAGCGGGGTTTTGTGAATACCAGCAGCGGCTGAGGCTATGTCTACACTACCGCCAGATTGATGATGGAGGCATCGAGGGTTGATTTAATGGGTTTAGTGAAGACCCACTAAATCAACGGTACTGTACAGTGCTCTCTGGTAGACCCCAGTACTCCACTGGGAATGAGAAGAGTAAGGTAAGTCGATGGGAGAGTGTCTCTCATTGATCCAGCACAGTGTAGACACCGCAGTAAGTCGACCTAAGCCATGTCGACTCCAGCTATGTTATTCACATAGCTGAGTTGCATAACTTAGGGTCAACTTACCGTGGTAGTGTAGACATAGCCAAAGTTTGGGACACAGTTGTGACATTGCACTCCATATGCTTTATGAAAATATGCTTATGAATGTGAATATAATGTAACTGGAATACGCTTTAAGAACGTAAGGTATCATTGCAAAGTTTATAATCTACTGAGTGTGTTTATCCTATTTGTTTGAATTTATTATTTCTATGTCTGGAGTTAGGAGAATAAGATATAAACTTGTATTACTGATGTAAGTGGAAGCCATTAAGGGTGCTTCAGAATCAATGAATTGTAAATGGCCCTGTTTACTTGCAAACCTTCCTGTGTGTGTGTGGGCCAGCCCAGGAAGAATGGAGGCTGGGGCATCACAGGACATGTGACCATGTCACATGACACTGGAATCTTTCTTAAATCTGGTACTTTTCCATTCAGAAGGTGTAGTAAGTAAAGGCCTGGATAAAGGCCTGGTATGACGCCTGAGCTAAAGTAATGGCCAAGACTTTGTTACCATAAAGCAAAGTTAAACTGTGAGCTAGAGGCAGGCCCTGCTCACAGAAGCTGGCAAGGAAAGGGCTGATGTTGCATAAACATATATCCACATAGTGTATTGAAGTATAAACACGGTACCAGGACACTTGAATACTGTACATTCCACACAGATAACAAGGAACAGACTGACCCATCCCAATGACAGGGGCAAAAGGGTAATATGATGGATAGAGTTGTTTTGTTCGAACCAACAGGTACAAGGTGAGAGGCGGCACCTTACTACGTAGAGGGGTTGTACCTTGCTACATAGAGGGGTTGCACCTCAATACATCAGGAATGATGTGTAACTTGTTTGTACCCGTGTATAAGAATGCATCCCTGGGGCGGTGTCTTTGTCCAGCCGAGGGGGCAGTGGAAAGTCCCGCCACTGACTGAGCTGAGTCCATTGTCAAGAGGCACTTTCTCGTAGTATGCCTTGAATTAGACTAAGAAATCTACAGGGAATTATCATTGTGCCCATACGGCAATAAACCTGGCTGACGTGCCTTTGCACCTTACTACACTCTGTGGTCATTGGGGGTTCTCTTTGGGTCTGCTGTGTCGGCTATCTGCAGAGCTGGGACAGCACACAGAGGGAACACATGCATGCAGCCGAGTGATATCAACATTGAAAAGAGCAGAGCACCACGCCGGTAGCATCTGACAACAGAAGGAAGTGTGGGAACCTAGAAAGACAAAGGATTCTCACCTTGTGCCAAAGGTACAAAAGAGAGTGGAACAGGAAAAAGGGGTAGCTAGTCATCAGAAAACCACTGCTTACTACCTGAGATGTCTGCTGGAACTAACGAGGACTGTATGTAGGGTTACCAGATGTCCTGATTTTTTTGGGACAGTCCTGATTTTTGGGTCTGCTTCTCATATAGGCTCCTAATACCCCCACTCCCTGTCCTGATTTTTCACACTTGCTGTCTGGTCGCCCTACAAGCAGAAAGGGTTAGATCCAGACTAGGAAGGAGTCTAGTCTGTGAAAGAAGCTTATTGGAACATCTCTGAGGGTGAGATATTGCCTGTAATACGTTTTTTAATGTATTAGGCTTAGACTTGCATGTTTTTACTTTATTTTGCTTGGTGATTTACTGTGTTCTGTCTGTTATTACTTAAAACCACTTAAATCCTACTTTTTATACTTAATAAAATCACTTTTGTTCATTAATAAACCCAGAGTAAGTGATTAATATGTGGGGGAGCAAACAACTGTGCATATCTCTCTATCAGTGTTATAGAAGGTAGACAATTCATGAATTTACCCGTATAAGCTTCATACAGAGTAAAACATATTTATTTGGGGTTTGGATCCCATTGAGAACTGGGTGCTGGAGAGATAACCTGCCGAGCTGTTTACAGTTAAGTCTGCAGCTTTGGGAGCATGGACCAGTCCCTGGGTCTGTGTTGCAGTAGGCTAGCGTGTCTGACTCAACAAGACAGGATTCTGGAAGTCCCAAGCCATCAAGGAAAACGGGGTCAGAGATAATTTAAGCACATCAAGTGACAGTCTCAAGGGGGTCTCTGTGACCGAACCTGTCATAACAGGGACCTAAGTCCGTTTGTGAATCTAGCTCCTCATGTTTGTGTAGCATTTTGTACTTCTTGCACCTTTCATGCAGGGATCTCAAACTATTAATTATTTTGAGAAGCACTGCTCAATCTGATCCTGATTCCTTTTAAAACACACCATCTGCAGGAAGCGAGAAAATGCTACATTAGATATATTTTCATCAGGATCCATAAATGAAACAACAGTGATTGCTGATAATGAGACAATGAGAACAATATCCCTCTCTTCCTAGTGCTAAGGCACTCAAAGCAAACCATCCAAATTATCCACAGTTAGTTATATCCCAGTGCATCTATAATATACTTGCCACATACACACAATAGCATGGTACAATGGTTATGTGAAAACTTTGCAGATTTCCTGTGCTCTGAAGGTCTAACACTCCAAAAAGCAAGAATAAAAAGAAGGCTTTCATACAGGGATGGAAACATTTTTATGATATTGGTGTGCTCATGCTCCAAAACATCTGTTAGTCTACAAGGTGCCACAGGATTCTTTGCTGCCTTTATGTGAAACATGTTAGACCACAATTGTGCGATGAAATGAACAGATGGGTGATTTTACAGTTCTAAGTAATAAATTGTCAAGCAAATTGATTCTCGCTTCAGCCCTGAGATTGGAAAGATGTGAGCCAATCATCATTCTTTTCTGTAAACACTTGACATTATTTTTAATAGCAATGAGCCCTTTGGTGGTGCCTGACAGAGTGGCAGGTGTCTAAGGAGTGGAATTAAAGAGCACACCACATCCTGGTAGGATCTATTACAGGGGCTTGGTAGGAAAGTGGCAACCAAAGTCTGAATGTCCCTACAAAAATCATTCCCTTTCAAAGTATCTCCTCAGCATTTATTAGTGTAGCTGGGCAGTAAATGCCATCTACCCCAGTCGCCTGCAAGGGCCTAATGCAAGATAGTTATGCAAGCCACCAGCAAGCCAGTGCCTGCTCTATCTAATAATATCTCATGATTAGTGGCTAACTAGCAAATGTCAGACAAGAAAAAAAAGCCCCAGGAAATTCAAGCTGGGTTGAATCAAGAATTTGCTGGCATTTTCTAATTTACAGTATTCTGCTGAGACGAAGAAGCTGAGCCAGGGTCGCTTTGCTCTTGTTTTGTTCAAGTTATTATTTCTTGTAGACACATGGTGAGGGCCCATTTTCAAAGTAGTTTGCAGAGGTCAGAAGGTTCCTAGACATGGGGAAAAGGAAGTTGCGGGATCAGTCCGGAGAATGCTTTGTGACACAGATGTTGGTTTATTGATCCTGTTCTAATCCCACTGGCTTCTTAAATAGCAATGTTGATAAATTAAATTAATATTTACCACTGATAAGTTAAGGGCTTTTCATCTTTAGCCTGATTTACAAACAGCTAAACCTTGTAAGTCTCTTGGGCTCCAGTGCTAAGTGGGGCTGGGAGTGATCAGAACCTGCCCGGGAGATGTCCCTGGAGCACGAATGCTGCAGGATGAGTACTGATTGGGTAGTGGGCCCATACTTTTTGCTAAGCCATTTGTCCTTTTTTGCAACCCATCATTACATGTGTACTTTCTGCCCTGGCACTGCAATCCTAATCTCGGCCCAGTGTGGGGGGAAGCCCTGGGGAGGAGGATAATGGAAAGTGATCTTGCTTGGCACTCACCCTGCAGCGAAGCTGGGCCCAGCTCCCCACTTTGCGTGCTAAAGCCTGGTGCATGGAGTTATGGTGCCACTCAGGTTGGGCCCCGCTGGCACAATGGAGCCGCAGTTGGGCCAGACTGGAGTGAATGGTTCTGTGACCCCATGCACCAGATTGCCAAGGATAGAAGCTGCCCTTGTGAGATGAGTGTGGGGTGGGCTGGCTGACTCTCCAACACCCCAATCCCCTGCGACCTCCCCTTCACACTGCGCTGGAAGAAGTGGTGTTTGCCTAGGCCAGGGTCAGTGATGGGCTAATCTGGCCCTGCATGTGGTGACCTATCTAGAACCTTCCCACAATTCACTGATGGGTCAGGACCACCCACTGGGAAACACTGTGGTAGGGCATGCTCTTCCTCTGGTGGTCTCGGGGGAACACTAGGGGCACTGTGCTTCTGGAAGTGCTGTACCTCAGAACAAGAGTGAACTGCAGGGTGAGGCAAGTCATGGCTCTTGAAATAGCTGGTGGCATTTTTTGCAAGTGTGGGAGTGATTGCCCCTAGAGCTTGGCCAAACTCCAGCTCTGGGTAGTGATGTACTGCCTCCCCAAACCCTGCTGCTACTTCTTCCGCTGGAGGCACTTGCCCCACATTCATCAAAGCAGCTTATAGTTGTGGGAGCACAATAGTGGTTGTAGTTCAGACTGGAGAAGGTGACTGCAGGGCAATTTGCCTCAGGCCCCGGGCTCCACAGGGGCCCCCACAAGAACAGCCGAGGCTCCCGCACCAGCCCGACCCCGTCTCTGCCCCTCTCCCGGAGCCTCGGTGCAGCGTGGCTCCGGCAGGGCCCCTGAGCTCCGCCTGGCTCTGAGCCGCGTGGTCAGGACGCGGGGCTGTAAGCTCCAGCGGGGCCTGAGTTCCCTCCGCTCGGCCTGGAGCTCGCAGCCCCGCCCCCTGACTTTTATACTGGTGACTCCTTTCACATAGCAAACCTCTGAGTGCGGACCCCTCCCTTATAAATTAAACACACCTTTTTATATATTTAACACTATTATAAATTCTGGAGGCAAAGCAGGGCTTGAGGTGGAGGCTGACAGCTCGCGACCCCCAGTAATAACCTCGTGACCCCCTGAGGGGTCCTGACCCCCAGTTTGAGAACCCCTGGGTTAATTTAATTTTAGCACCCTGTGTCCATTCACATGCATGTGCTATTTTGAGCATTTAAGTTTTCACAACATAGGCTCACCCCAGATTCTGGAACAACCTCAAATGCTCAGTTCGTGGAGTATGTACATAAGTTATACTAAAGACAAACCCAAAGTAACCGTCTCCAGTTTGTGAGGGATTCCATGGAGCCAGTCTCTAGGAAACAGATAAATGCATGGAGGTTAAGTCCATTAATGGCTATTAGCCAGGATGGGTAAGGAATGGTGTCCCTAGCCTCTGTTTGTCAGAGGGTGGATGATGGTGGTAGAGAAGGAGAGATATCATTGAATTCATTCTACCGTGTTAAGTTTATCTCCTCTGGATAACTCTGGCATTGGTTCCACTGTCTGGTAGAGCACAAGGATACTGGGATGATGGACCTTGGTTGACGTATGCTGTGATCTTATGTTATATCCTAACATGACCAAAAGTTATGGAGAGACAGATAGGAGTCAAGAAGCCAGCAGAGTATCAGAAACTGGAAAAATCTTGACTGGATGGACTCAGCCATTGGTCACAAGCTGAGGTGGTTCAAAAGTTTTGGATTTATTTTAAGCAGATTTTTTTTATTGTTCTCTTTAAACAATCAAACCAGCAAAGCAGTCAACATATTTGGCCACACACTTCTGAAACCCCAAACCATATTCAGGTTTTGGCAGACTAATTTCAGCTTTTCAATTAAAAAAAACACAACAAATTTTGAAAGAAAGCAGACATTGTCCATGATTTTTTTCTGCTTTTTAAAAACCTCTAGTTTTCAATTCAGAAAACGTTTTGACGGAAAATATTTGTCCAATTCTTTTAATGAGCTTTAGTGCTTTTTAGCACTATCTGATGCTGAGAACCAGTGATACCTTGTAAAGAAGTTTTCTCAAAACTGGGTTTGTGCCGAGATGCAGAAGGTTTATTTTTCCCAGGGCCGCCTGTGGTGGGGGGAGCAAGTGGGGCAATTTGTGCCAGTCCCCACAGGGGCCCCCACGAGAATATAGTATTGTATAGTATTGCAATTTTTTTTATGGAAGGGGCCCCCGAAATTGATTTGCCCCAGGCCCCCTGAATCCTCTGGGCGGCCCTGGGTGATTGTAGGGGGGTGGTTACCCCGCTCCTGCCCTGAAGGGTTTAAAAGCAGCCTTGGAGAAGGCTATAGCAGGGAAAGCTAGGCTGATTGAGAAAGCAGTCACAGCTGTGGTACACTGCAGCCCCCTCCCAGGCTGCTTTTAAACACTTCAGGGCAGGAGCGGGGTAACCACCCCGCTACAGTCATCCACACAGATATTTGCAGCCCAAACTGGCCAGCCTCACTCCCAGAAGTAATCCATGGAAATCCAGTGCAAATATTCTCCTGACTGAGGACATTTTCACAGAGCTGGAAAGGGGGAAAAGCCACTCCTGAAGAAGATGTGGGAGAGAGTGTACCAGGAGCACCAAGCCATGTTAGATGTAGGGGCTGTGGAAGAATTGCACAGTGATTGGAGGAGCCCCATTGGGCTTGTGCCAAAGCAGGACGGGTCAATGCAGTTCTGTATCGATTTCCATAAGGTGAATGCACCTTTGGAATCTGACGCATACCCAGGTCCGGCTCTAGGTTTTTTTCCACCCCAAGCAAAAAAATTTTTGGCTGCCCCCCTATCCCAGCCCTGGGCTCTCCACCCCACCAGTGCCCTCCCCCACCTCCTGCCACCCCAGACCTCCTCATTCACCACAGCAATCCCCGTTTACACTTGCAGTGGGGATCAAACCGTTTCTCCTATTTTTATTTCACTTTACTATAAATCTCACCCCCCCCTCGTCCCCTGCACACGGAAGGCATAGGGACTAATCCTCAAACCTTGTACTCGGAAAGGGATGGGATTCTAGTAAAGAGGGTTCAGGCAGAGGAGTGAGTGTGGGGGTGCTTGGGGGCTCTACACTGGCAGAGAAGCTGGGTGTGATGTACTCGCAGAGGAGGGTTGCAGGAGAAGAGGTGCAGGGGAAGGGGGAGGTGTGGGAGGAGAGGGCTGGGGCAGGGTACAAGTGGAAAGATACAGGTGAAGGGAGAGTATAAGGGGAAGGGATGTAGAAATGGGGGGAGGTACAAATGAAGGGGCTGTGAGCGGGATGGGGGATGTAAGGGCTGAGGGGGGCAGGCGCTGACAGCTGCCTCCCCAGCCCTGTGCAGGCACAGCGGAGAGGACAGACACTGACCTCCTAGGTGCCCGAGCCGTGGGGGTCCCCTGGTGGGGCAGTATCCGCTGTCCCACTGGGAGTCAGGCTCTGCCTCTCCCCGCCCAGGGTAGGCAGGGTGGGCCTGAGGCGGAGGAGGTGCGTGGTGGGCTGGGTCTGGGGGCAGGTGAGGGGGTGGCGGCAGTTCCCTTGCAGCTTGGGCTGCCCAGCCACTTACCCTGTCAACGCGCGAGCCGGGATCTGCGCCCCTGCCCAGCCCGGTGGCGCTCTGCACAGCCCACTCGGGTGGGGAAATGCTGCGCCACCTTGGGGAGACAGAGCAGAGCAGCAATGGCAGCAGGACCCCTCTCCCCACCCTGCATCCCGGGCCCCACTTCCCTCCCTCCCCAGCTCCTCACACACAAGCTGGACTACTATTCAGGCTGTCCTGCCGCTGGAGAGCCAGAGCATCATCCTCTGGAGCTGAGCCCCTCTCGCTGCCACAGCCTGGTCTCAGCTCTGGGGGATGATGCTGTTTGACTCTCCAGCCGCAGGAGAGCCTGAACTGCAGTCCAGTCTGTGCAACTCAGTCTGCCATGTGCGCTATCTAGCCACTGAAGCCAGAACTGCACTGTCAGTTCCAGCTAAGCCTGAAAGCCTCAGCTGACAGGGAACATCTTGGTTCAGGGCTGGCTCCTGGCTTTTTGTGCCCCAAGCAAAAAGAAAAAAAAAAGGGAAACAAAACAAAACAAAAAAGGGGGAAGGGCTGGAGTGCCGCTCCTTGGAAAGTGCTGCCCTAAGTACATGCTTGGAGTGCTGGTGCCTAGAGCCGGCCCTGCACATACCCCATGCTAAGGTTTGACAAGCTGCTAAAAAGACTGAAGAAGCCAAATACATATGCACCCTCAACTTAATTAAGTGGCATTGGCAGATCCCCTAGACACCCCAGTCTAAAGAGAAAAATGCCTTCTCCACTCCATTCGGATTTTATTCATTTAAGACCATGCCCTTTGGGCTCCACGGGACTGCTGCCATCTTTCAGCAACTGATGAATAGACTGTTGCATCCACATGGGGCAGACACAGCTGCCTACATCGATGATATTGTTATGAAGGGTGGATCAACTGTATAAGATGTTACAGTGGTACTACAAGTTGTTAAGGAGGCAGGATTGATGAACAACCCAACCAAGTGCTGACTGGCCACCCAGGAAGTCACCTAGGTGAGGTATACAGTAAGAGGGAGACAGTTATGCTCTCCAGGGGATACAGTCCAAGATCTAGCAGACTGTCCCATCGCCTCCACAAGAAGCAAGTTTGCTGGTTCTTGGAATTAGAACTTCACTACCATTGTTGCTCCTTTGCTGGACCTGGTAAAAGATTCTGCACCCAAAAAGATCCATTGGACAACAAGCTGTGAAAAGGTATTTAGACCACTGAAAGGCCAGCTGAGCCAGGAACTGGTGCTAAAGGATCCCCCCCAGCCTAAGGGGAGGACCCACAGGACCGCAGAAGCCCACTGATTACGGGGGACAACTAATAAAATTAGGAAAATTTATATGCCTAATCATGGTGGGAGGAGGCTCCTTATTATTAGCTATTAGCTATATCATAATAGGAGGGACTAATGGGCGTCAGAGTGGTCAGAGTGTAGGTTCATCTCTTAACTCGCTGCACTCTGTCATAGCCATGCTCTACAAGTCAAAGAGTTTCACTGCTAACAGTGATAAGCTGACACAGCTGATGCCTCTGTGCTTTGGAGGCTGATGGAGCTTCACCTTGACGGGCCAGGCAACAGGGAGAGATTTTCTTTGATTTAGATTAATCCAACATTTTCAGTACCTTGTGCCCGCCCCCTCCCCCCACCCAGTGGTCACAACGCATCAGCTGAGAAACACCCCACTGACAGACAGAAGCATTGCAGAACTGGGCCATGATGTTTGCAAGTGTTGTGCTCATGTTAAGGGGACAGCTAAAGCTTCTAGTTGGGATTCAGAAGCTGCTAACTGACTCAGAAACCTGCGTCCTGGTGATTGTCAATGAGACTCCTACTCCAAGTCACCCTGGCACTTTTGAAAATGCCACCCTCTGGTCCCCCTGGATCCCTGCTTAGACCAGGCCTCATCCCACTCCCATGGTGTACGGGGCAATCTTGGCAAACCAATAAAGTGTTTGAAACCACTATGGCTTATTGCTAAAAGCAGCCAAGTTAGGAGGCCAAGAAATGGCCATGCAGGAGACTCAGCTTGACCAAGGCCAGAGGGGAGGGGGTTTTGGCTGCCACAGAAAGGGCAGCTTGACCCCGCGTCCTTCCTGATAAGAATTGTGTTGAAGTTGCTGATCCATGCATTTTAGAAGAGTAGGATGTTCCCTCAGGAATGTCTATTAGGGCCTCCAGGCTGCAAACTCTGGAAAAACCCACACCTGGTTAATCAATAATCAGAAGGAACCTCTTGCTTGACCATTGAAACTGCTTGTTTAACAAGTTTTCTTTAAGGGACATGTCATCCTATTACTAATGTATAAATAAGGGGGAAGTTTGAGGTAGTTGGACTCTTCTGGACTCTCCCTCTGGATACATTTTGCGGTCCTCGTCAGCAGATGGAAGATCCAGTCACCAGAAGCCTGCCGTTGTGCCACTTGAGAGCCACACTCAGCTTTGGTAATTATCAAGGGTTGGGGGTGTTTTACTAACCTGTTGCAGACGTCTGCAAGTACTTGAGACTGAGTAAAGTTTAGCTTTAAGTGAAAACACTCTTTTGTTGTCCTGTTTGTGCCAGACAACTATTGGTCAGACAGCAGTATCTCCCCTGATTTCTTTTCTGACACCACCTCACACAGAGTAAAAGTTACCAAGAGCTTTGGGTTGAAAGAACTCTGGGTAACAATGGAACCAAATGGGAGCTTTGCCATTGACTTTAAAGGGAGCAGGATCCACGTGGAAATATGCCTGTCATGTCATACCAGCAAAGGAAACACACAGCCTGCTATTGGGCACAGCACACCAAGTACAAAGGGAGCTAGGTGGGGAGGAAGAAGCCAGAGCTGTCTGCAGAGAAGAGAGACACTGGGCTCAATTCTGACAGGTGTCAATCTAGTGACTTCCTTGTCACAGAGTGACGCAGGATTCACTCTGTCCTCAGGAACAGATAAAAAACTCCAGGCCATTCCCGGTGTTATGGAGAGCGCAGAGTATCAGAAAATGGCATTGATTCCTGGGCTTCTGCCTAGGTGACATTTCCATTGTTGTACTGACACTTAATCATGGGGAAATATTACAATATGCAGTCTCCTTAATTATGACAGACCAAGCAGTTCATTGTGGTATTTTAATCCTTGTGATATTCTGAGTTACTGGTTTTTGACTGTCATGCTTCACTAGGCAGGAGAGTTCAGTGGGTAATACAGAAATGTTAGTTGCTCAGAATGTAAAGTGCCAGGCTCTGGGTTCTAGTGATCAGGCCCGACGGTTGGAGCAGTAATCGAGAACAAGCACCAAGGGTCAAAGATGGACATACAGTCAGGACTGGGCCAACGGCAGTGCTGAAACTAAGGTCCAGGGACAAGCTGTGGGTCAGAGTCTTTGGACAAGCCACATCAGGATCATAGTAAGAGTCTACAAGCAGGCCAAGAGCCAAAGTGGGGTTGAGTCAGTCCAAGGGCAAGGGGGTCAGAAGGTGGGTGCAGGGCTGGAGTGGGTCAGGAACAGGGCTGGAGTGAGGTTGGAATAGGGCATGGACCAGGCCACAGTGGGCTGGAACAAGGCCGCAGCTAGGCTGGGTCACAGGCAGGACAGAGCCAGCATCGAGGGCAGGCTGGAAGCCTAGTGCATCTGTAACACTGTAAGGCAGCAGGAGGGTTCCTAGCTGAGCGGTGTTGTTGCCCAGACTAACTTGTGGCTCTGGTGGTAAGAGTGAAATCTGTGCCCAGGGTCATCTGATCCAGGCCCTGCCCAGGGACAGGCTGCTGCAGTAGGCCTGAGGGCTGAGCCATTGCAGGTTCTGCTGGAGGGGTGAGCCAGTGCAGCTGAGTTGCTGCAGTATGGTTGAGAAATGTATCACTGCAGGAGTGAGTCATTGCTCCTATTGAATCTAAAGCCCACCTGCCCCCAGCCTAAGAGGAGGAGCTACTGAATCCAGGACTCAAGTGAATGCAGGGGACAACTAATGAAAAACAAGCATGGGAGTGAGGGTCACAGGATCATAAGCAGGGAGCCAGAGTGGGACACCGAGTAGAGAACCCTGGGCAGCGACCACTGCTTCTCGAAGGCATCCAGGGAACCAGTGGATGCGGCCCAGAGAAACTCTGCCTGGAGTTGTGAGCTGAGAGGGAGGGTTAGAAACAGGCGTCACAGGCACAGAGCACCTCATCATCCAACAGCCTCCTTCTGGTGCAATGGATAGCCACCTTGGCCAGCACCAGGAGTTGGTTGGCAAGGAGGTCTCATGACTTTGTGGGGCCATGGATAGAGTGTGCAGAGAGCAGGAAGTGTGGGAGAAGTGCAGCCAGAACCTGAGGAGAACGTTCTAAAAGAGCCGGAAAAGGGGCTGCAGCCTGGGGCACTCCAGGCAGATGTGTACCAGGGTTTCCCTCTTGCTGCAGAAGGGGAAGGTGTCAGGGAAGGGAGTGACCTACGCAAGGTACACACTGTAAGGGAAAATTGAGTAGGCCCAAACTTTGACCAAGATAACTTTGATTAAAATAACTGTGTACAAGGGGCTGGAGGAGAGAGAGAGAGAATGTTAGAACAGCTACATTCCGGTCACTGTGGAATAGTGCGCATGAAGGAAATTCCATGAAGCTATTTTTGGTGGCCTGGATTGGACAGTGTTATTGAAGAGAAGGCAAAAGCTTGTATGTCATGTCAGGGTGTGAGAAATGCACCCCAATGGGCACCCCTACACCCATGGGACTGGCCTGAAAACCCGTGGCAACGTATTCACATTGACTTCGCTGGCCCCCTTGAAGGAAGCATGTTCTTGGTGCAGTAGATGCCCATTCTAAATGGCCAGAAGTCTCTATAATGCAGTCCACTTACTGCAGAGAGTACTATCCAAAAACTACGGGGACTCTTTAGTCATTCGGTCCTGCCAGAACAACTTGTGAGTGACAACGGACGCGAGTTCGTTTCTCAGGAGTTTCAAAATTTTATGAAGGCAAATGGGGTACACCACATCACGTCAGCACCATATCATCCATCTACCAATGAATTAGCTGAAAGATTTGTGCAGACAATGAAAACATCCTTGAAATCAGCAGGGGGACAACACTCCATTCAAAAGTGTCTAGATACCTTCTTACTTTCCTACAGAAACACACCTCATATGCTACGACCCAGGCATCCCCGCCTTTCTAATGATGGGACGACAGCTGCGCACTTGCTTTGATCTGCTGAAACCTTCTGAACCCTGACAAATTGTGCAACATCAGCAGCAATATCAAGTCATCAGACGGCACTCAGAGCAAAAGACCGAACCTTTAGCCCGGGACAGCCAGTTTGGCTCGGAATTATACTTTGGAGCTAAATGGGTGCCTGCCACAAACATCACTCAGACAGGACCTGTTTCCTACACAGTCCGGACCTGCAGAGAATCTTACTGGTGGCGACATGTAGATCAGCTGTTGCCAGGTCATGCCAGTCCTCAGGACACATCTGCAGTTGAGTGGTCTGACTTCACCTCTTCTGGTGAGATACTGAATCACAAATCACCTGTTCCTGACTGTTCTCCTCCATTACTGCTGGTGGCTGAGATACTCCTTTGCCCAGCACGAGCTGATACCACCTCACCTGTTTGTACTGCGGACCCTGAGCCCATGGTACTTTCAGGTGCAACAACACAAGAAGTTCGCCGTAATCCACCTAGAGACAGAAGGCCTCCTCATCGGCTGGATGTTTAGCTAGGGCGAAACCACGGTTATGGGGCAAAATAATCCCCAGGGTTTAGCCGGGAATGGAGGCAGTCTACCCTCCTTCTCTAGTCTAGTGTGTGTTTTATTTAGGGGAGGTGTTCTTATTAGGCGGGGAGGAATAAATGGTAGTTTTGTTAGCTGTCTGCTGTCTGGCCTCAAGTGATTTCTTCCTAAACCTGCTGCCCCCAAGGATATAACAGTCCTCTGCAAAGATTTCAAACACTTTAGATGCTTCTGCTGCTGCAGACATTTACAGTGCTTTAACTATCTGTGATCCCTGGAGGCTCAACCACTCATCCTGCCTTAGCATTTGTTTTTGTTTTTCCAAATTCTATTTAAAATAGGAAAATTACATGCAAAATTCCCTCCATCAGTGGGACGGGTGGCATGCACAGTTTAAGTTGCCAGAAGAGACTTTTTATGTGCTTGTCACCATGGTATCTTCTCAGAAATCTAGGGTGTAGTGCAGTGCCAGGAAAAACCCTTTAGCTAATCCAAGCCTCAGGTTCCCCCGCCATTTTGTTGTTGTGTCTTCTTACAACATTCTCTCTCTTTTTGTTCATTTTCTCGTGTATTTATCACATGGGTGAGGAATATGAGGGAATCAGATTCAATGTCTTGATTAATGAGATCTAGGTTAAAAATAACCTAAAATTCAACAGAATGTGCCCACAAACTGCTAGGAAAGGGTCCAGGGCCAGGATGTCATTGCAAGACATTGAAACAATAGAGAGATTTTAGTGAGACTTCTTACAAGGTTTTTGTTCTCACATTTCCCTAGTAACCCAACAGAGAAAAGCTCTAGGAGTGAGATTCCACACCCCCCCCTCCCTAGCCCTCTACTGTGTCTTGCACAAAAGTTCCTGCTCCAGCTCTCCATTCGTCCATGAAGTCCTCCCTCAACAGGGAAATCAAGGTCTATTATTTCTAATGGAAAAAACAAGGTGGTTTGAAACCCCCTTCAGGTTCTCCCTGTAGTCCACAGAAACACAAAAGGGCACGAACCCAATTGTCTTCCCTGACAGAGAGTACGAGGGTCACACTGAGCCCTGATGAGAGAGCCTGAGCAGGAGAGGGGCTGCTGCTTTCCTTTTCTCCCTGCTGCAAGCATCTTTCTGCTTCTAAGTGTTGGTAAGGGAAATCCAAACGAAAGTGCTGAGGATGATTTGCAGGGCCGGCTCCAGGCACCAGCATTCCAAGCAGGTGCTTGGGGTGGCAATCTGCAAGGGGCGCTGTGGACGGCGGGGGCAATCCGTGTGCCATTAGGGCAGCACGTGCGTTTCCGCAGCAGCTTCTATGTTCAGCTGCCTGCAGCGGCAATTCGGTGGCTTCCGTCTTCCCCCGAATTGCTGCCGCCGCGGAAACACGCGTGCCGCCCTAATGGCACACGGACTGCCCCTGCTGTCTGCGGCGGCAATTCGGCGCCCTGCTTGGGGTGGCAAAAACAGTAGAGCCAGCCCTGATGATTCGACATTTAACGAAGCTCACAGTAACATACGCACACAAAGGGCAAAAGACACTCTTGGAGCCACTTCTGCCTGGGCTGTGCCTGGGCTACGTAGAGTCATATAGTCAGAGAAACATCAGGCTGGAGGAACCTCACGAGGTTACCTAGTCCAGCTGCCTGTGCTGAAGGAGAACCAATGTACAGATACGAGCCCTGATTCTCCACCACATCTGAGCTGCCCTGGAGGGTGCAGCTGCAGAGAACTACTTGCAGCTCCCTCCCCTTAGCAGCCCAGCCCAGATGGAAGTTAGAGCAGATACTTCCCAACAGCCTGGCTCCCGGCCTTGAGTGCAGACCACATGCCCTTTCTCAGCTGGGCTTCTTGGGACATCTCAGCATGACGCCATGAGAAGCCACCACATTTCACCCTGCAGCAAATGCTCACTTAGGTCAGAATGAATCAGGCTGTCAGCTTACAAGGCAATTAAAGGACGGGGTCATGTGTCTGATTATACAGCAAATAAGCCTTGGCAAATTACAGACATATTAATAGTGATTCCAATTAGCTACAGTGTTTCGCTTGAGAGAGAGTGTGGGGAATAATGTCTCACTCCCAGTCCCTCTCCTTGCGTTCAAGAGCTGAGCAATAAGATGTCTTGAGAGCAGTGAGCTGCATTTTCATCTCGCACTAAGCATCCAGGATGCTGCAATTATTTGTCAGCTGCGAGAAGGGTGATGGCTACATGCACCAATTAGTGTATAATCGGAACTCAGCTAATTGCCTGTCACCCAAACTAATAGGTGCCCCTTCCTCCCTGCACATTATTATTATTATTATTGAAACTGTGATAAATCAGGTTGATTTCGGGCCCCCTCCTGTCTCCATTTCATGGAGCATAAAAGCCACATCAATCCCTTCCTTTGCAGTTTGCACAGCCCAAGTATCTGCACCGAAGTGTGTGTTAAGAGTTTTGGAATCACATGGCTCAGAACAGCCTGGGGCCAAGAGTCCTATATGTCTCAGGCCATCCCTGCCCCAGAAAGGGTTTTCGGCTTACACTGCCTTGTGCCTATTGTGACAAAGTTCCTCCTCCACCTTGGTGGGTCCTGCACTTATTGGCGGATTTGTTCACCTCAGTGATCTTCCCTTCTTGTGGAACCCACAGTCTGAGTCAGCTCCTCCTGTGTCTGATCAGGAGTTGGGAGGTTTGGGGGGAACCCAGGCCCGCCCTCTACTTCAGTTCCCAGCGCCACGGCCCTGTGGAGCAGCTGCTAATAGTGCCTCCTTGTAACAGTTGCAGACAGCTACAACTCCTGGGCCTAACTTCCCACAGGCGCACTCCAAGAACACCTCTTTACCTCACTACAGGACCTTCCTCCTGGTGTCTGACAATGCTTGTCCTCCTCAGTCCTCCAGCAGTACACACTCTCACTCTCACTCTCACTCTCACTCTCACTCTCAGCTTCTTGCTCCCAGCTCCTCACACACGCTCCTTCTCCTCTAGCTCCTCCCTGCCTGACTGGAGTGAGCTCCTTTTTAAAGCCAGGTGCCCTGATTAGCCTGCCTTGATTGGCTGCAGGTGTTTTAATTAAAGTAGCTATCTCCACTGCCTTCTAGAAAGATCTTAATTGGCTCCAGGTGCCTTGATTAACCTGGAGCAACTGCCATTTGGTTACCAGGATACTAGGGATTTGTTTAGCCTGGGGCTAACATACCTGTTTCTCAGTACTTTACTGTAGCCATCTGGCCTTGCCCCATCACACTACATACAATGATTCCCTCCCACTGTAATTAGCCAGCTGTAACAGCACTCTATGTCAGAAGGTAGTATAACACTATATGTGTGGTTTCAAATGAGCTATACTGCTTCAGGTATTCCTCCCTCTGCTACCCACACTTCCCTTCTTCACGTCTAGCCTGGCCTGCTGTCTGGGTACTCGTGCACTCTCTGCTGATCTGGGTTCATCTTGACCACATGTTTTCACTGTTTAAATGCTCCTCCTTTATCTTAGGTACTTATCTGGCACCTATCACCATAGTCTCTGGGCACCTCACAATCTTCCATGACCGATCCCCTGGGAGGCAGGGCTACAGGCAATGGGGAACTGAGGCACAGAGAGATTAAGTGACTTGCCTGAAGTGTGGTTCGGCTCTTGGATTAGCTACCCCACATAGTAACCCACTTGGGCTCCAGGGTAATGTACTTACAGCTACTAGCTCATCCCACCATTTCTTGTGCTACCACAAGTAGGCTATTATGTTTAGCAGGCTAGCTCAGCTGAAAGGTGTATGTATACACCAGCTGGGAATCACCCCCTACCTCGTAGTGTAGGGGCTGCCTTAGTCTGTAGCACAGCAGGGGCCTGCATGCAGATTTCCCAAGGTCCAGGTTAGTGCTCTAACCACTGCACCATGCTTCCTGTCTGTCACACACTCACCTCTGGCACATATCCAAGCACAGCTGCTTGTGACTCCAGCATGTGGCAAATTCACAGACCTTGAGCCCACTACAGCCACCATCTCCAGTGCTTCTGTAGCCTTTGGGTGGGCTACTAGAGTATGCTTTATTGCCCTTATCCAGTGCCTACCCCCCGCCCAACTCCTATAGAAAAGCAGCTGGAGACCCAGAATTCAACCTCTGAGGTGTTTCAGCAAGGATTGCACAGGGTCAACATCCCTACTTGCAAGTCCCAAAAGGAACTAAAGGAATGAATTTAATTAAATAACTTAATAAAATCATATGAGAAAGAAACAATTTAATTTTTACAGCATAACATGGCTATTTTACCACCCACAGACATTACCTTCACAGTTATACAGAAACATAAATAAAGAAAACAAATTAAAATCTGAACAGTTTAGTCCACACAGAAACATAGTGAGAAGAAACTCAGTGTTCCCAAAAATTTAGATTTAGTTCACCTAAGTCTCAGATCGCCAAATCTATACAGTTTGCTGAGTCTAAGGGTATGTCTATACTACCTGCTCGATCGATTTATCACGTCGACACCCATACTCTACCTCGGCAGGATGCTAGCCAGATAGCAGGGTCTGGAAAGACTGTAATTTCCCCAAAAAGGGAGGACTTACATGATCTGGTTGGAGGGTGAGGCACGAAGAAGGCGCTGTGATTCCTGGGGCTGCAGGCGCGTAACAGAGATGAAGTGTTAGTGTGCGAAACATGGAGAGGGAGGTGTTGGCCTTGAGCTAATCTCCAGAGTACCAGAAGGAGGTGCCAGTCTGGTGGTGAGTGGTGTATCCCGTGAGCATGCCATACAGCCAGCTGAAAAACCAGCTGAACCTGCCCAGAAACCATCAAGGGAGCACATAAACTGATTAGACAGAGAAAGGGATATGCAGGAAAGAATGGTGGATATGCAGAAGCAGATCGGGCCAACCATAGCCAGAGGCTCCCATGATGCATTGCAGTGGGTCAATAAAAGCAGCAGGTGTGATGTCTCATAGCAGATGTAGTCCAGCCTATAGAAGAGAATAGGGTTCTGAGGCAACAGAACTACAACTCCCAGGAGGCACTGTGGCACCATTTCCAAATATAAATGTTTGCTTTGGCCTGCGACTTTTTCAGGGTGCTGTTTTTTGTTGTTGTTGTTTGTTTCCCCCACCCTCTAAAATGTCAAAATTTTCAATGGGGGAAGGGGGAACATTTTGCAGCCAGCATTAATGATGCGTGAATGATAGTTGTCTCCTGGCTAGGTAGAGGTAGGAGGCCTTTTTAGAGTAGTAAAGGGCACTGCAATATTAAGGACAGTCAGCATGCTGTCCATCACTCACAGCCATCTCCACTCTAACTACTCACCACTTTGTAGCTACCCCAGTGCTCTGAGACTAACCATGGGCACCTAGGAGCCTGGCCAAAGGCCTAACCACCGAGAAACAGCCTCACCAGAATAGGACAGCTCAGCTAAGGGTGGGTGGAGAGGCATTAACACACTTCTGGCTTCCTCACTTGACTGTGTTAGCCTGTCCTGGGCTCAGCGTGGCCCATCACTAGGGTTGCCAGTGTAAGCAGAGTCACGATGAGCTCTACCCTGACATCTGGTGGTGAGTATGGAAAAGAACTTCATGGGCTGATCTGGTTTGCATAGGCACACCCACCCTGCCTCGCATGAGCCCACAGCAGCCCAAAATGGTCACTTTAACAGCTGTGGGATCCCCAGTTTCTCTGTAACTGGGGCAGGAGGAATAAAGTGTTGTTACCCTGATTGTGTGAATGAAGGACTATGAAACTGTTTCATTAAAGAGGGTCTCACCATGAACTAAGTAGCACTTGCTAGACAAGGGGGACAGGTTCCAAAACTCAGTAAATTGAGAGAGATTGGGGGTAGATGTTTATGCATGATGGTATGGGTGTTTTTGAGGGCCTGAAACACCACTTGCAGTGTTTTCTCTTTCTTTATCATTGAATAATAGAGCTAATTTTGATTCTATTGAAGGTTTAGTTACAGGTTGCTGGGCTGAATTCATTTTGGGTCAATGATGTATTAGTACTGGGGCTCCCCTACTGCAAACAGAAATCACTAAAGAGCTAAGATCACTGAGTGCTGTGTTGATTAGTGGGGGAGCCTGAAGATATATTGCTAAGTAGCTGGCAGAGCTGAGCAGTTTGTGGGCTAGTTGGAACAGCCTATGAGATGGTGAGTGGAGCAGAGCAGTTTGCAGGCCAGTTGGAGTGGCCCCATGGGATGGTGAGCAGAGTAGAGTGGAGAGGAGCAGTTTGTGGGACAGTGGGAGAGGCTCACAGAATGGCTTGCGGAGTGAAGTGGCTTGTGGTGAAGGCTGCAGCAGAACCCCACGGAGAAGTGGGGCAGTCGGCCTTAAAGCATATAAGGTTCCCCTTTAACACTCTGTGTACCCTGTTCTCCCCTCCACCTGGGTTGGGGGTGTAGAACTGTGCAGATAAACTTTTGAACTCTGGGGCTGCACTGACCAGGGACAGAGACTTTTGGGTTGTTGGACTTTTAGGGGGATTTTTGGGTTGCTGGACTCAAGAGACTCTTGGGGTGTTGGACTTTGGGATTTTGGGGTGATCTTTTGGGTGGTTGGACTTAAGACCCTGAGGGGAAAAGGACACTACCAAACTAGCTTGGGGGTGGGTCTTTTGCTCATGGTTTGTGTCATGCATCCTGTTTGTGGTGTTTCCCCGACGTAATGCTGCATTGTTTCCCTCCTTTATTAAAAGGATTTTGCTACACTCAGACTCCGTGCTTGTGAGAGGGGAAGCATTGCCTCCTAGAGGTGCCTGGGGGGTGGTATGTAATTGTCCCAGGTAACTGGGTGGGGGCTCGAGCCAGTTTTGCATTGCGTTATTGAAACGGAATCCCTAGATACTGAACCTGGCCCTTGTTGCTGCTAACTCAGACAGGCAGAAGGGTTACACTAGGTATCTAATTTTCAACCAGAATGCCTGTTCGAAAAGGGACCCTGGGCTGCTAAAAGTCCAGTCAGCGGCACAGCGGGACTAAATCAGGCTCCCTGCCTGCCCTGGCTCCATACAGCTTCTGGAAATGGTGACATGTCCTTGCAGCCCCTAGGTGCAGGAGTGGTCAGGTGGCTCCGTTCCCTGCCCCTACCCACAGACACTGCCCCCACAGGTCCCATTGGCTTGGAGACCCCTCCCACATTCTGAACCCCTCATTTCTGGTCCCACGCTAGAGCCTATACCCCCAGCTGGAACCCTCACCCCTCTACACCAAACCCCCACCCCAGAGCCCCCTACCACACTCCGAACTCCTCATCCCTGGTCCTACTCAAGAGCTCACACCCCCAGCCAGACTCCTCACCTCCTCCTGCATTCAACTCCCTGCCCCAGCTGGGTGAAAATGAACAAGTAAGCAAGAGTGGGGGAGAATGAGTGATGGAGGGACAGGGGATGGAATGAGGGGTGGCAGGGCCTCAGAGAAGGGGTGGGGGAGGGCCATGGGGAATGGGCAGGGCAAGGGTGTTCAGCAATCAGAAAGTTCGCAACCCTACTGTGATAAATGAAAGGGGGAGGAGGGTATCCAGCCCCCCAGTTAGCTGCAAAATCCCTGTTAGTAGCTGTTCTTCAAGGCCGACTCTAGGCACCAGCGTTCTAAGCATGTGCTTGGGGCAGCCCTTTTGAAGGGGCAGCAATCCGCTGTTGTTGTTGGGCTTTTTTGTTTTTTTTTAGTTTTGGTGGCAATCTGGCTCTTTTTTTTTTTTTTTTTTTTACTTCAGCGGCGGCACTTTTTTTTTGCTTAGGGTGGCAAAAAACCTGGAGCTGGCCCTGCTGTTCTTTACTTGCTTTACCTGTAAAAGGTTAAAAAAGCCCATAGGTAAAAGGAAGGGAGTATGCACCTGACCAAAAAAGCCAATGGGAGGGCTAGAACTTTTTAAAATTGGAGTATTTTTTTTCCCTTTGTCTGTCTGTGGTTGTCCAGAGATAGGGGACAGAGCAGGACAGGGCTGGAGCTATGTTGTAAAAAGCTGTGAGCCAGGTATGAAAGATCATACCTAGAAAGTACTTATTGAAACCCCAGATATGTAAGTAGTTCAGGAAATGTCTAGGAAGATGCAATTAGGTTTATCTCTTTATGGCTTGTGGACTTCTCTGGGCTAACCCCAGGCGCTTTTGTTTTGCTTGTAACCTTTAAGCTGGACCTCAAAAAAACCATTTTTGATGCTTAATTATTATATTTGGTCTTTTTAAATCTAGCAAATGCCAGAGTGGGGAATCAGCCATCACACCTGCCCATCATCCCCCACCCACCTTCCAGGGACATTTGGTCCTTCATTTCCCAGGAGGGACAATAGCATTTTGTTCTCCCCAGACTTAAAACTCAGCTGAGTTTCGACCAAAACGCCCCAAATATCATGGCAGTGGAAAGGAGGAGCGATTCCTGCAGGGGCAAGACAAGGATCAAAGTGGAGGGGAAGGCAAATCTAAACAGGGCTAGCCTCTGCTTCCATCTGTTCCTTATGTGACCATGGGCCACAGGTGGAGCTGCCATGTGCTGGCTCCTGGCTGCCCTGGGAATATGGGGAACACAAAGGGAGCTTAAAGCCACTTCTGTCTCTCACCCCACCCCATCTGTTCCTGTATCAGGGCTATGAGGAGAACGGCAGTGCCCTGGAAAGTCATCAGTATGGAGAGAGGCTGATGACTGGGACAGCTGCCTGAGGGAGGAGATGAGTGAAGAAGACATAGTAAAGGAATACAAAATAATATGTGGTGCAGAAATGGGACCTCAAGGTGGGACCTGTCTGTTTCTCCACTCCTGTGTAAGAACAAAGGGGCAGGGGATGAAGCTGAAAGACATGTTTACAAGTGATATAAAAGGAAATGCTTTTTCATGCTGCACATAATTAACCTGTGGAACTCACTGCCACAATCTATCATGGAGACCAACAGTCTAGTGGGTTTTCAGAAAAGGCTTGTATGAAGAATAGGGCTAGGAGCTATCATGGGGGATATAGCATATAGGAACCTAATCAGGTGTGGTGGGGCTGAGTGAGCTAATGACCCAATTAGTCCATTAGCTCATGGCTGATAAGAAGGGCATAGGAAGGAAGTGAGAAGGAGAAGAAGAGGGGCAGCTGAGCCCCCTCTCAGAGAAGGGAGATCTCCGCTCCTCTTAGGCCCCGGGGAAAGGGCTGAAAGTCCAGGAGATGCTGTAAATAGCATCGCTGCATGAGACTGTAAAGGTGTTGGTGGAGGGACCATAAATTAACAGCATGGTGTAGGTACACAACCAGTGGTAAGTGAGCTGGTTTCTGTGGTGTGAAAAGGTAAGAGTAGTCCATATCCTGCTATGTTTTTGACTTTGAGCAAAGAGTGGCCAATTGGAAGAGGTTGAGAAACACTGTGTTAATGCTTTGAGTCCAGGAATTGCCCCACTGACTTACTCTGGGAGTAAGCTACTACTTGATGTAAGCAATGGTCCCCAAGTGTGTCAGCTCTTGTGTCAGGTGGGGACCTAGGAGAACCAGGCTAATTTCTCAAAAACTTTCCCACAAACATTGTCTTGGAAAGCCCCCAGCCAATGGAGTCCACATTTCCTGCAGTTCCTGGCCTTTGTTCACTTGCAGTTGCTGCTGATAGTCCAGCTGACAAGTTTGCTGGCAGTATAGCAAATTTTAAGCCAGTTTCAGAAAATGTTGGCAGCAAGTGAATAATGAAAGTTACCCCCTGCTGTGGAGTAAGCACTTCCTGCCTCTGCCCCTGCACTGTAAGGGCTTGTCTATACTGGGAAAATTCACTCTGTAATTCTCCGCTGCTGCAGCTCTACTGGTCACAGTGGTGGGAAAAGCTGTAGTGTAGACCAGTGGTTCTCAAAGCCAGTCCGCCACTTGCTCAGGAAAAGCCCCTGGTGGGCCGGGCCAGTTTGTTTACCTGCCGTGTCCGCAGGTTCAGCCGATTGCAGCTGCCACTGGCCGCAGTTTGCCGCTCCAGGCCAATGGGGGCTGTGGGAAGCAGCGTGAGCCAAGGGATATGCTGGCTGCCCTGAAGGGGGGTTCCAAAGAGGATGGAGCTCGGCTGTTCTCAGTGGTGGCAGATGACAGAACAAGGAGCAATGGTCTCAAGTTGCAGTGGGGGAGGTCTAGGTTGGTTATTAGGAAAAACTCTTTTCCTGGGATGGTGGTGAAGCACTAGAATGGGTTACCTAAGGAAGAAATGGAATCTCCATCCTTAGAGATTTTTAAGGTCTGGCTTGACAAAGCCTTGGCTGGAATGATTTAGTTGGTGTTGGCCCTTTTGAGCAGGGGGTTGGACTAGATGACCTCCTGAGGTCTTTTCCAACCGTAAGTGTCTATGATTCTATGATTAATAAGAGTTGTTTGACTATGGTGTGCAGGTATTCAGTTCAGCATCAAAAGTGAACCTAAGGAAGCCAGACTCAACCCGAGCCTAGGCATTATGCGTTGCATGTGGTACCATATAGAGTATCAGGATTGGAAGGGATCTCAGAAGGTCGTCTAGTCCAACCTCCTAGCCTGCTCAAAGCAGGACCAACCCCCAACTAAATCATGGCCTCTTTGTGTGAAATGCAGATAACTGTTGGTGGGGCTCCATCCTCTTTGGAACCCTCCTTCAGATAGTTGGAAGCTGCTATCAAATCCTCCCTCACTCTTCTACAGACTAAATAACCCCAGTTCCCTCAGCCTCTTGTCGTAAGCCTGTAGCATTAAGAATGAAGTTTTTGGATTTAACCTTTAGGCAAAAGTCATAGGAGACAGGGAAGATGGAAACACTAAACAAATATATGAAGAATGCTAGGAATTCAGTGGCTAACATGGGGAGCAGGGAACCAAAATACCTCATGTTAATAGGATTAAAGCAGTTGTCCCCAGTCTTTTTCATCTGGTGGGCGCCAGACGAAGGACAGTGGCAGTGGTCGAGCAGCTGCCAAAATGCCACCAAATTTCAGCGGCGATGCCTCTGGATGACACTGCTTGTCAGCAGCAAGTGGCATCATCCAGAGGCATCACCGCCGAAATGCCACCAAATTTCGGCAGATGCTCGACCGCCAGCCAGGACGTGGGCACCCCCGGGCACCACGTTGGGGATCCCTAGATTAAAGTATGGAGAAACGAACTCAGAGAAAAGAAAGATCTAAAAAGAAATTAGCATGTATAGCCATGGGAAAATGCATTAGAGGTGGAAAATTGCTCCCCTTATATAAATGTGAAACTGTATAATGAAATAAAAGGGAAAAAGGAGAATTTAATATATATATGATAAATGGGGCAAAAGATAAGAAAAGTGGAAGAGTGGGGACAGCGTTCTGTGTCCCAACACTTAGAATAAAGAAATCCATTTGACTATCAAATTTTGTAGCCATTATCGTAGAATCATAGACTATCAGGGTTGGAAGGGACCTCAGGAGGTCATCTAGTCCAACCCCCTGCTCAAAGCAGGACCAATCCCCAACTAAATCATCTCAGCCAGGCAGGGGCGGCTCTAGACATTTCATCGCCCCAAGCATGGTGGTATGCCGCAGGGGGCGCTCTGCCGGTCACCGGTCCTGCGGCTCCGGTGGACCTCCCGCAGGCCTGCCTGCGGAGGGTCCGCTGGTTCCGCAGCTCCACCGAAGTTGCGGAACCAGCGAACCCTCCACAGGCAAGCCTGTGGGAGGTCCAGTGGAGCCATGGGACCAGCGGACCCTCTGCAGGCATGCTGCCGAAGGCACCCTGCCTGCCGCCCTCACAGCGAAGGGCAGAGCGCCCCCTGCGGCATGCTGCCCCAAGCATGCACTTGGCGTGCTGGGGCCTGGAACAGCCCCTGCAGCCAGGGCTTTGTCAAGCCTGATCTTAAAAACCTCTGAGGAAGGAGATTCCACCACCTTCCTAGGTAACCCATTCCAGTATTTCACCACTCTCTGAGTGAAAAAGTTTTTCCTAATATCCAACCTAAACCTCCTCCACTTCAACTTGAGACCATTATTTCTTGTTCTGTCATCGGGTACCACTGAGAACAGTCTAGATCCATCCTCTTTGGAACCCCCTTTCAGGTAGTTGAAAGCAGCTATCAAATCCTCCCCTCATTCTTCTCTTCTGCAGACTAAACAATCCCAATTCCCTAAGCCTCTCCTCGTTAAGTTATGTGCTCCAGCCCCCTAATCATTTCTGTTGCCCTCCACTGGACTCTTTCCAATTTTTCCACATCCTTCTTGTAGTGTGGGGCCCAAAACTGGACACAGTACTCCAGATGAGGCCTCACCAATGTCGAATAGAGGGGAATGATCACATCCCTAGATCTGCTGGCAATGCCCCTAATTATACAGCCCAAAATGCCATTAGCCTTCTTGGCAACAAGGGCACACTGTTGACTCATATCCAGCTTCTCGTCCACTGTAACCCCTAGGTCCTTTTCTGCAGAACTGCTTCCTAGCCATTCAGTCCCTAATCTGTAACAGTGAATGGGATTCTTCCGTCCTAAGTGCAAGACTCTGCACAGCCATTATGAATTAGCAGGGACAATGTTGGCATTATGCTGGATGTTGACCTACCTTCATTGTCATCTTGTCAGGTTCACTATCAGGGCTACAGGCAATCAAAAATGGAAATTCAGATAGCAGAAATGATATAACCAATGAAATATTATTAACAACTGAATTGGCATGGACGGGAGTAAACACTGAAATAGCATGGGCCCCCCGCCAAGCTGCACCTGCAAAGCCTGCACATACTGGAAAGGGGGCTTAAAAGGGGAAATGGAGCAGCTGAGAAGGGGGCAGGCAGTGAATGGGAGCAGATTTGAGCATCCCAGGTGTGACGCTGCACTCCATATGATTTTATGAAAATATGCTAATGAGTGTGAATATAATGTAACTGGAATATGTTTCATGCAAAAGGTCTCTTGTAAGATATTATTACAAAGCTTATAATCTAGAGAGTGTGTCATCCTATTTGTATAAATGTATCATTGTTGTATCTGAAACTAGAAGTATGAAATATAACTCTGAGGTCCTATTGTAATTATGCAAAGTGTGGGCCATTAATAGTGGTTTGAAATCTTGATGGCTCCCATCAACTAGGAAAATTGGTTGTAAATGGCTTTGTTTACTTGCAAGCCTTCCTGTGAGTCAGGTCAGGAAGAATGAATGGGGTCTCACAGGACATGTGACCATGTCACCTGGTATTGAAATCCATCTTAAAGGTGCTTTTCCATTTAGAAGGAGGGGTGGGTACCCAGAGAGACAAGATTCCCGCCTTGTGCCAAAGCTATATAAGGGGGTGGAACAGAACAAAGGAGGCTGCAGTCATGAGGAATCCCCTCGTTAACACCTGAACTGGAACTAACAAGAACTGTACCAGGGGAGAGGATTGGGTCCACACTAGGAAGGAGTCTAGTCTGTGAAAGAAGCTTATTGGAACATCTCTGAGGATGAGATTTTATCTGTAATTGGTTTCTTAATGTATTAGGCTTAGACTTGCGTGTTTTGTTTCATTTTGCTTGGTGACTTACTTTATTCTCTCTGTTATTACTTAAAACCACTTAAATCCTACTTTTTATACTTAATAAAATCACTTTTGTTTATTAATTAACCCAGAGTAAGTGATTAATACCTGGTAGAGCAAACAGCTGTGCATATCTCTCTATCAGTGTTATAGAGGGCGGACAATTTATGAATTTACCCATGTAAGCTTCATACAGAGTAAAACAGATTTATTTGGGGTTTGGATCCTGTTGAGAACTGGGTGCTGGAGAGGTAACCTGCTGAGCTGTTTTCAGTTAAGTCTGCAGCTTTGGGAGCATGGACCAGATCCAGGTCTGTGTTGCAGCAAGCTAGCGTGTCTGACTCAACAAGAAGTCCCAAGCTGACAGGGAAAATGGGCTCAGAGGTAATTTAATCACATCAGGTGACAGACAGGGGGTCTCTGTGACTGAACCTGTCAAAACAGGTGTCTAAGTCCCTTTGTGCATCTCTATCACTGTTATAGAGGGCAGAAAATGTATGAGTTTACCCTATATAAGCTTTATGCGGAGTAAAACAGATTCATTTGGGGTTTGGATCCCATTGGCAGCTGGGTGTCTGGATGCTGCAGACAGGAGCACTTTTTAAGCTGTTTTCAGGTAAGTTTGCAGCTTTGGGGTGCATGGTTCAGACCCTGAGTCTGTGCTGGAGCGAACTGGTGTGTCTGGTTCAACAAGGCAGGGTTCTGGAGGAGAAAACAGGCTCAGAGGTAGCCTCAGCACATCAGGTGACAGTCCCAAGGGGGTCTCTGTGACCAAACCCGTCACACCAAGCTTGAGGCTTGGAGATATTGATCTGCCCAAGCCTGAAATGGAGGGACTGGGGACTTCCGAAGGTCTTAGACTTTAATTTTAATTTTAATTCTTTATTTTACCCTGTGGGGGGACGAGACACTGGTAGGAAGCGATTCAGGAAGGCAGCAGCATAGCGCCCCAAGGTGCAGATCTCAGCTGCCTACCATTGGGTCCTGAATCGTCTATCAGCCCTTAAAGAGGAGACAATGACAGAAGCCTGTCCCTTGGTGGGAAACCTAGTTGGGAGATCCTAAAACCCTAATTCATGGGGGAAGTCCTGAAGCCCTTGCTGACTTCTAAAGGTTTCCACATCATTTGACTTGACCATGTGACCTAGGGCTGAGTCGCTAACAGGACAGACCCCCACCTGGCAGATCTGTTGTGAGAAAGAGGAACTCCCAGGAAGACAACCTGCCATATGCATGCCAGCCTGACCACTAGACAGCACCGCTGGTGTGTGTTCCCCTTCACACAGCTCCAAGCTGAAAGTAAATGGAGTCCCTTTGTCTCTCAGTGTACGTCTGCACTGCAATAAAACACTCGTGAGTAAATGAGGGTATGTCTACACTAGGAAATTATGTCGAATTTATAGAAGTCGATGTTTAGGAAGTGATTTTATACAGTCGATTGTGTATGTCCCCACTAAATGCAGTAGGTCGGTGGAGTGCATCCTCAAAACCATGGCTAACATCAACTCACAGAGTGGTGCACAGTGGGTAGCTATCCCACAGTTTCCACAGTCGCTACCGTCCATTGGTATTCTGGGTTAAGTTCCCAGTGTCTGTTGGGGCAAAAACATTGTCGCGGGTGGTTTTGGGTACGTGTCATCAGTCCCCCTCCCTCCATGAAAGCAATGGCAGACAATTGTTTCGTGCCCTTTTTCCATGCAGACGCCATACCACGGCAAGCATGGAGCCCGCTCAGCTCAGCTCACCATCACCATTGCTGTTGTGTCCTGTGTGCTGCTGGCAGCAGATGGTGCAGTAGGTCTGCAAACCATCATCATCCACTGCTTCCACTGCAACTCTGCTCTCCTGTTGTTGTAAATGAACTCAGTCTCAACTGAATAAATGAGGACTGGGCTCAATAGAGTAAATAAGCTCAGTCATCCACTGCTTGCACTGCAACTCTGCTCTTCTGGTGCCATGAATCCACCTTGCAAGTCCTCTCATCATTTGGTATAAATATCTATTCTTGTGGCATCTGTCATCATCCACTGCTTCTGCTGCAACTCTGCTCTCCTGCAGATGCCACACCATGGCAATCATGGAGCCTGCTCAGCTCACCGCTGCTGTTGTAAGGTGTTTACAACGCTCACGCATTATCCTGCAGTATGTGCAGAACCTGCAAAAGCAGGCGAGGAGGCAACAACAGTGCGATCAGGATAGTGATGAGGACATGAACACAGATTTCTCCCTGAGCACGGGCCCTGGCAATTTGGACATCATGGTGGTAAAGGGGAAGGTTCATGCCATGGAATGCTGATTCTGGGCCCAGGAAACAAGCATAAACTAGTGGGACTGCATAGTGTTGCAGGTCTAGGATGATTCCCAGTGGCTGTGAAACTTTTGCATGCGTAAGGGGGCTTTCATGGAACTTTGAGGCTTGCTTTCTCCTGCCCTGAAGTGCAAGAATACCAAGATGGTAATAAAGGAGATATACCAATCTCCTAGAACTGGAAGGGATGTTGAAAGGTCATTGAGTCTAGTCCCCTGCCTTCACTACCAGGACCAAGTACTGATTTTGCGCCAGATCCCTAAGTGGCCCCCTCAAGGATTGAACTCACAACCCTGGGTTTAGTAGGCCAATGCTCAAACCACTGAGCTATCCCTCCCCCCATAAGCAGCCCTCACAGTTGAGAAGTGAGTGGCAATAGCCCTCTGGAAGCTTACAATGCCAGACAGCTACCAGTCACTCGGGAATCAATTTGGAGGGGGCAAATCTACTGTGGGGGCTGCTGTGAACCAAGTAGCCTATGCAATCACTGAGCTGCTGATATTAAGAGTAGTGTCTCTGGGAAATGTGCAGGTCATAATGGATGGCTTTGCTGCAATAGGGTTCCCTAACTGTGGTGGGGCGATAGACTTGACCTCGCAAGGCTCAGGCTGTAGGGCTATACAACTGCAATGCAGATGTCTGGGCCCAGGCTTTGGGATGCTGACAAGGGGAGCCCCGGCCTGAGACTGAATGTCTACACTGCAATTGCGTAGCCCCATAGGCCAAGCCCACGTCAGCTGACATGGGCCAGCCGCGGGTGTTTTAATGCAGTGTAGCTAAACCCTGAGTCAGGCTGTCCCCCCACTGAGGGGCTGAGTGGCCTGCAAACTGCTTATCCAGATCAACCTGTGCAGAGGCCACCATATTGGCCTTGCAGGATTTTCTAGTCCATGCTGTCCCCCCCCGAGATGTGTCAGGGGGCTCTGGTTGCTATTGTTGAACTCTCATTGGTAAGACCCTCTAGAGACCCCATCCAGAGTTCCAGGGGCTGGCAAATTCCACGTGGGGGTTCCAGCTAAATCCCACTTGCTGCAGATTAAGCAGATTGCTTCTTGTCCGACCCTGGGTGGCCCTGGAGAGCAATTGATCACTGTACTTTTTATAACAATCCTTAACGGTTTTCAGACATGTTATCAGGTCCCCCTGATACTCACCAAACAGGGGGGACTTAATTTACTCCTTGTCCAGCCCTACTTGGAGCAAACAGGGAGGCAGCGGAAGGATAGTGGTTCTGATGCCAAACGGGAAATGACTCAAAGCCCTGGTCTACGCTACGAGTTTAGGTCAAATTTAGCAGCGTTAAATTGATTTAACCCTGCACCCGTCCACGTGACAAAGCCATTTTTGTTGACTTACAAGGTCTTAAAATCGATTTCTGTACCTCTCCCCGACAAGGGAATTAGCGCTGAAATCGACATCGTCAGGTTGAATTTGGGTGTAGTGTGGATGCAGTTCAATGGTATTGGGCCCTGGGAGCTATCGCAGAGGGCTCAATTGTGACCGCTCTGGACAGCACCCTCAACTCAGATGCACAGGCCAGGTAGATGGGAAAAGATTCGCGAACTATTGAATTTTATTTCTTGTTTGGCCAGCGTGGCAAGCTGATCAGCACAGGTGACCATGCAGAGCTCATCAGTGTAGGTGACCACGGAGTCCCAGAATTGCAAAAGAGCTCCAGCATGGACTGAATGGGAGGTACTGGATCTGATTGCTGCATGGGGAGATGAATTCATGCTAGTTGAACTCCGTTCCAGTAAACGAAATGCCAAAACATTAGAAAAAGTCTCAAAGGGCATGAAGGACAGAGGCTATAACAGGGATGCACAGCAGTGCCATGTGAAAATTAAGGAGCTAAGGCAAGCCTACCACAAAACCAGAGATGCAAACAGCTGCTCCGGATCAGAGCCCCAAATATGCTGCTTCTATGCTGAGCTGCATGCCATGCTAGGGGGTGCAGCCACCACTACCCCAACCCTGTGCTTTGACTCCATCAATGGCGAATCATGCAACACAGAAGCGGGTTTTGGGGACAAGGAAGATCATGATGAAGAGACTGAAGATAGCTCACAGCAAGAAAGCGGAGAAACCAGTTTCCCCAACAGCCAAGATACATTTTTCACCCTGGACCTGGAGCCAGTAACCCCTGAACCCACCTAAGGCGGGCTCCCGGACCCTTAAGGCGGAGAAGGGACCTCTGGTGAGTGTACCTTTGTAAATATTACACATGGTTTAAAAGCAAGCATGTTTAATGATCAATTTGCCCTGGCATTCGTGGCCAGTACAGCTACTGGAAAGGTCTGTTAATGTGTATTGGGATGGAGCGAATATCTGTTCCAAAAGATGAAATGCTAAAATATTTGAAAAAATCTCCAAGGGCATGAAGGACAGAGGCTATAACAGGGACCTGCAGCAGTGCCGCATGAAACTTAAGGAGCTCAGGCAAGCCTACCAAAGAGGCAAACAGCTGCTCCTGGTCAGACCCCCAGCCATGCTGCTTCGCAATTCTAGGGGATGCCTCTACAACTACCCCACCCCTGTACATGGACTCCTGCAAGGGAGTCTCACGCAACAGGGATGAGGATTTTGGGGATGACAAGACGATAGCGCACAGCAGGCAAGCAGAGAAACCGTTCTCCCCGACAGCCAGGAACTGTTTATCATCCTGGAGACATTACCCTCCCAACCCGGGCTCCAGGACCTTGAAGGCAGAGAAGGCACCTCTGGTGAGTGTACCTTCGTAAATATAATATATGGTTTAAAACAAGCGTGTTTAATGATTAATTTGCCCTGAAGACTTGGGATGAATTCACGGCCAGTAAAGCTACTGGAATGCAATCAAGCAACATCTGTTCTTTATCTCTCTGTGTTATCCTCAGAAGAGTGTTATCATTTGTGGTCATCTGGTTGAAATAGGGGAATTTTATTAAGGGGACGTTCATGGGTGGCCATTCCTGCTGGGCTGTTCGCCTGTGTCTGAAAAGAAATCATCCCCGCTGTTAGCCATGTGGGGGGAGGGGTGAAGCGATCATCCCAGAGAATTGGGTGTGAGGAGGGGTTTAGTTGGGTTTGTTCTCCATGTTAACCTGAAAACTGCAGCCCCTCCTTTTAAATGGCCAACCCATTTTAAATGGTCAACTCAACTCTCCCTTTTTTTCCTCCCACAGCTTCAAATGTTTCAATGCTTCCCCTATCATCTTCATCCCAGAGGCTAGCACAGATAAGAAGGTGGAAAAAACGCACTTGCGATGAAATGTTCTCTGAGCTCATGCAGTCCTCCCACACTGAAAGAGCCCAGCAGAATGCGTGGAGGCAGACAATGTCAGAGTCTAGGAAATCACAAAATGAATGTGAGGACAGGAGGGATGCACAAAAGGATAGATGGCTGGAGCAAGAGGAGCGGTGGCGGTAGCGTGATGAGAGGAGGCAGGATGCAATGCTGAGGCTACTAAAGGATCAAACTGATATGCTCTGGCATATGGTTAAGGTACAGGAAAGGCAGAAGAAGCACAGACCGCCACTGCAGCCCTCCTCCCCAAGTTCCATAGCCTCCTCACCCAGATGCCCAAGAATGTTGGGGAGGGGCCCCCCTTCCGGGCACCCAACCACTCCACCTCAGAGGACTGCCCAAGCAACAAAAGTCCGGCATTCAATAAGTTTTGAAGTGCAGGGTGGCCTTGTCCTTCCATCCTCCCCTCTTCCACCATCCCACCCCATGTTTCCCTCCTCCACCACCCCTCCTGGGCTATCTTGGCAGTTATCCCCCTATTTCTGTGACTAATTAAAAAAGAATGCATGAATTTGAAACAACAATGACTTTATTGCCTCTGCAAGCGGTGATCGAAATGGGGAGGGGAGAGTGGTTGGCTTACAGGGAAGGAGAGTGAACCAAAGGGGTGGGTGTTCATCAAGGAGAAACAAACAGAACTTTCACACTGTAGCCTGGCCAGTCATTAAACTCGTTTTCAAAGCTTCTCTGATATGCAGTGCACTCTGCTGTGCTCTTCTAACCGCCCTGGTGTCGGGCTGCAGATAATCAGTGGCCAGGCTTTGCTCAGCCTATAGTTGAACAGCTCCCAACTACTATCCAGGGTGCCTGTGTATGGCTTCATGAACCATGGCATTAAGTGGTAGGCTGGGTCCCCAAGGATAACTATAAGCATTTTAACATCCCCAACGGTTATTTTCTGGTCTGGAAAGTAAGTGCCTTGCTGCAGCCATTCAGACAGACCAGAGTTCCTGAAGATGTGAGCGTCATGTGCGTTTCCCGGCCATATCACATTGATATTGGTCAAACGTCCCTTATGATCCACCAGTGCTTGCAGCACCATTGAAAAGTACCCCTTTTGTTTTATGTAATGGCTGCCTTGGTGCTCCAGTCCCAAGATAGGGATATTCGTTCTGTCTATCGCCCCACCACAGTTAGGGAATCCCATTGCAGCAAAGCCATCCACTATGACCTGCACATTTCCCAGAATCACTACCCTAGATATCAGCAGCTCTTTGATTGAGTTGGCTACTTGGTTCACAGCAGCCCCCACAGTAGATTTGCCCCCTCCAAATTGATTCCCAACTGACTGGTAGCTGTCTGGTGCTGCAAGCTTCCATAGGGCTATCGCCACTCACTTCTCAATTGTGAGGGCTGCTCTCATCTTGGTATTTTTGTGCTTCAGGGGAGGGGAAAGCAAGTCACAAAGTTCTATGAAAGTGCCCTTATGCATGCAAAAGTTTTGCAGCCACTGGGAATTGTCCCAGACCTGCAACACTGTGCGATCCCACCAGTTTCTGCTTGTTTCCCCGGCCCAGAATCGGTGTTCCACGGCATGAACCTTTCCCATGATGTCCAAATTGCCAGGGACCGTGCTCAGAGAGAAGTCTGTGTCCATGTCCTCATCACTCTCATCACCGTGCTGCCTTTGCCTCCTCGCCTGCTTTCGAATTTTCTGGTGCTGCATGTACTGCAGAATAATGTGCGAGGTGTTTACAGTGCTCATAACTGCTGCGGTGGTCTGAGTGCACTCCATGCTTGCCATTGTGTGGCGTCTGCAGCAGAGCAGAGTGGCAGCGGAAGTGTTTGTTTGATTACGATGGTTTGCAGCCCTATTATGCTGTCTGCTGCTAGAGTAGGAGAGCAGAGTGGCAGTGGAAGCAGTCTTTCAATGATGATGGTTTGCAGCCCTACTGCACCGTCTGCTGCCAGCAGCACCCAGGACACAACAGGGGCAGCTGAGCTGAGCAGGCTGCACGTTTGCTGTGATATGGCATCTGTGTGGAAAAAAGGCATGAAATGATTGTCCACCATTGCTCTGATGAAGCGAGGGGCGACTGAAAACATGTACCCAAAACCACATGCGACAATGTTTTTGCCTCATGAGGCACTGGGAGCTTAATCCAGAATTCCCATGGGTGGCAGAGACTGTGGGAACTGTGGGATAGCTACCACAGTGCAATGCTCCAAAAGTTGATGCTAGCCTTGGTACCGTGGACGCACAGGGCCACCAACTTAATGCGCTTAGTGGAGACACACACAATTGACTGTATAAAATCGCTTCCTAAAAAAATCGACTTCTATAAATTCGATCTAATTTCATAGTATAGACGTACCTAAAGAAACTCCCAGGCAGCCAGACTGTGTCTGAATACTGTGACCAATTGCAGAACAGCCAGGAAAACCCAAGTCAGGAATAGAATCCTGCTCTCACATCTGAACCATGGAGTTTGTCCTAGAGATCTTCTCTCTACATATGCTGATCTCTCACAGGGGGAGTGTGAGAGTGGGGGTCTGGACAAAACTCCACCATGCTCTCCAACCTTTCTTCTTCCCTGTTCTCCCAGGAGGTGCTAGCTCATGTGTCTGGAAGGGGCTAGGTCAGGGTGGTGTTGATCTTTCCAGTGATGTCACCTGACCACTAGCAAGGGGATCTGATATACAGGTATTTTGTATGGTGCTTCCACTTCTGACCAGGACGTGTGCCCTGTGCCTGTCACTCCTGCCGTACAGCTCACACAACACAGATGAGGTCAGCAACTTGGAAAATTTCAGCTTACCACTCCTAGGGAGTCAATAAACCAGATAGTTAAAACACAATAGCTTATTGGGCTAAAACGCACTGGAGAGACAGCCAGCCATTGCCAACAGATATAACAGAAAAGCAAATGGATTGTCACGGAGTTTAATGGGCCAGATCCTGGGTCAGTGCAGGACACAGGAAGTAGAGGGGGACAAAGGGGCTTTCTGCATCCAGAATCCTGGGGGAGCCAGATACCAATTCAACCCCCAGCACAAGGTGGAGTATTCTAGAGGCTGCTCTAGTTTGTGCTGGCCCCTGGGGCTGCTGGTGTGGGGGTGGGACTCACTGGAGCACAGTGAGCTGGGCTCAGGCCCCATCACACATGTCCATAGCCAAAAGTATTGTAGGTAGGGATGATGAGTATTTTTATCCCCAATGTACAGAGTAGGAGGCTCAGCAATATTACACTGAGCATCATCTGAGGGCCTAGGCACTGGGCTGGCCGGCAAGAGACTGGAGTCCTGCTCCTGGTCATGAAGCTGCCTTGTGCTGTGAGCAAATTCCAGAACCTCTCTGTATGGAAGGTATGATAGTCACTGGCTGCGTAATCTTTGCAGTGTGCTGTCTGATTGCAAAGTGTTAGGAAGACCAGGCAGTGAGAGAGGCAGGTATTGTCTCTGGATCTCCTGGCTTCTCAGTCCCTAACTCTTAGTCAACTTCACCAGCTGCTGGATTTTTAAAGTTCACAAAATTCCAAATTTGGCACCTCCCCTCCCCCACAGCCCTGAAAGCCTCACCCCTGGAGTTCACACACATCCTGTGCCATGTGAAACCTGCAGTATGGAAGTTGGGGCTTCAGGCTCCAAAGCACAATGGGCACAACAGGTCTCCTGCATCCTCCGAGTGCAATCCCCTGACCATTCCAGTGACTAACCCTGTGATGGCATGTCCACCCCACACAAGACTGGAAGGGGTTATGATGGCCAGGCAGGTCAAATTAACTCCACAGGCTGACCTGGAGATATTGATTGCAAGCAGGCTCAGCTGGGCAGGAACAGGTGGTCCTATCAAGCCAGGAAGCTGGCAAAAGACAAGGGCTTCTGGGAAAGGCACCAATTACTCCCTGGGAAGAGGGAGGCGGGTTTGGAGCAGGTACTCCCAGAGAAAGGAGGGGAACTAGGAGTTGTAGGAAGGAGTCCAAAGAAGGAGTGACAAGGGCTACTGAAAAGCAGGCCACAGTTGGAGAGATAGGGTCCCTGGACTGGAAACTGGAGTAGTGGGCGGGTTGGCCTGGGTTTCCGGGGAAGTGGCACCATCAGGGCAGTGTCAGAGATGACTGACTGAGATAGTTTGTGTGGAAAGACTTTGGGGATAAGTCACAAAGAGGAGGCTGCAGTTCTTGGAGCAAGAGGGACCACAGGGCAAGACAGGACAAGTGAAGACACTGCCAGAGGAGGGTGCAACAGCAGGCAAAGCTAATCCCCAGGACAGCCAGGAGGAGGCGCCACTAGTGGTGAGTGCACCCCATCATAAGCCCCCAATCCAAAAAGATTTAATTCTACAATGTTTCTTTTAAAAATGATGCCACATGAAACAACGTTGCATCTTTCTATAATCTCTGCTTGGTCAATTATACTCACAGACATGGCTATGAACCTGTAAACTGGTAGGCTGCATTGTGTAGGTTACTGTAAATAGTTTCCAGAATTGTGGCTTGCAAATATTGTCATGATATAGCATTTGACACAAAAATGCATCCCACTCAAATCTTACATCAATCAGTGTAAATCACTAGGCTGCACACAGTAAAACAGGCAAACATCATGGGAAACATGCTGGGAAAGTCTGCAGGGTCCTTTTGGGATTTAGAGCATATTTTCTCTTATATAATTATACTCACTATCTCTGTGAAAAATTCTCCCCTTGGTGAGTGTAACGATGCTGCCTTTGGTGGGACACTCCTGAGAGTATCAGTTCAGGACAAATTGCTTACAGCAGGGCAGTTACAGCCCAAGGCTGGGATTTCTTCACTTCTAAGGCAAACCAAACCAGCTAGAGAGGATTTCAGTTTTACCCCACTGGCTAACCATAAGTCATACAAGCAATTCCCTTAGACTCTCCAGTTTCCCAGTATCACCACCAGTGCCATTCGTTATGGGGATGAATGGTTATGAAAACCAATACCCGAGCAAAAGAAAAAAAGATTCTCTCAATCCTGTCGGAGAAAAACATAGTTCTCACTCTCTGGTTGGGTGGAGCAAATCAGATACTTTATTTTCTCTAGCAATTGTATGGAGAGAGAGAGCTAAACAGCTCTCTCTATTGGTAAGCAATTACAGCAAGCATTTATACCTTTTGTTACATACAGTGAGCAACAGCTGCATTTTGTTTATACATTGGTCATCCTGATATCTTATTTTTCACATCTATTTAGACTCTAGTATACATTCCATATTTATCTACACAAGGTGTCAACAACTTCTCACACAGTTCTTTCCCACTCACCTCACACAATCCTCGCTTCTACAAGTCTTGCATTATTAGGGTTACAGCTAGCCTGACTCTTGCTCACAGAAGAGACTGCATTAAAATCCTCTTCAAATTCCTGTCAGTTCTTGCTCTACTTCCACAATCCCAAAGGACCAAGCCCCAGATCCAGGTCAATATACAAATCAGATCTTACCCATAAATCATGCTGTTGCCATTCCTTTAGAATCTAAAGGTTTATTCATAAAAGGAAAAAGACAGATGAGAGCTAGAATTGGTTAAATGGAATCAATTACATACAGTTATGGCAAAATTCTTGTTTCAGGCTTGGAGCAGTGATGGAACAAGCTGCAGGTTCAAATCAAGTCTCTGGAGAACATCCACAGCTGGGATGGGTCATTCAGTCCTTTGTTCAGAGCTTCAGTTTGCAACAAGGTTCCTTCAGAAGTAAGAAGCAGGACTGAAGATAAAATGAAGGGGTTTCCAGAGCCTTTTATATTCTCTGCCCTGTGGAAGATCACAGCAGCAAGTTTGGAGTCACATGGACAAGTCACATGTCTATGCATGACTCAGTTCTTTACAAGCCAACACCATTGTTTACATGTTAGTTTGAACGTTTCCAAGAAAGCTCAGATGTGGACTGGTGTCTCCCAAAGTCCATTGTGAGTTAAGTGTTTCTTGATTGGGCACTTACTGAGAATAGTCCCTTTCAAGAAGCTGACCAAATGCTTCACTGAGGCTATTTAGAATCAAACACATTGAGATACAAGTACATAGCCATATTCATAACTTCAACTATAAAAATGATGCACACATACAGATAGCATAAACATAACCAGCAAACCATAACCTGTTTACAGACACCTCACATTTCAACCTTTGTACAATATTTGCTTCAGATATATAACAGTGGTTGCAACAATGATCTATACAGTCACAGTTTGTCAATAACGTCACAGTGAGATTGCAGCATGAAAAGTAGCTGCATTCACTTCTTCAGCTCTCTTCCCTGCCTCCTTCCCCTCCCTCTTCTGCTGCCCTCTGCTGTTGACCTAAGGAGAGCTTCACTGGTGAAAGGAGGCATTGTGATATCAGCTGTAAATGAAACTGTCACATACACTTACCCAAGGGTCTTTGCACTGCTCAGTCCCCATTTCCGGTGTCTGCAGACAGCTCAGAATCCATACAACTTTCCTGCTTGGGAATGGCTGTTCTGAAGATCAGCAAGAACTTGGATAGACGCCTAGGCTGTCCTGAAAGGAACCTCAAGAGGTAACCTATGCCAGTCCCCTGCACTGAGGCAGGATTAAGAAAGGATAATGTGCTCTTAGTTTTGACAGATTTCTTAATAAAAACAAGTCAAAATATATCCCCAGGATGTGGACAGCCAGTATCTCCAAGTGCTCCAGTCACAGCATTATTATTTAATTCTAAAGTTTGACGTAGGAGTGAGAGAGGAGATTATATAGAGAATATGTGTATTTCCCACTGTTACCAGAGAGGGTTCCATGCTGGCAGAAATCTTGATTGTACTTTTCCTAGTCAATCTATAAAGGTGAGGATTACCTTGCAGGTCTATCGTGTGACATACCCCGGAAGTGTGCCATAGGGAACAACCAGACTGCGGCTGTGGGGATGGGCTAGATGTGATCTAACATGCCATCCCCTGGCTCTACTTGTTATCTTTAGAAGAAAGTTTCTCTGATTCCAGGTTTTATGTGCTGTTGAGGGAACCCCCCTCAGCTCTGGATCAGTGGGTAGTGATTGATCTATTGGGGATCGATTTATCTTATCTAGTGTAGACGCAATAAAATTGATCCCCAGTCACTCTGCCGTCAACTCTGAAACTCCACCGCAGCAAGAGGTGGAAGCGGAGTCAACAGGGAAGTGGCAGTGATCGACTCACCGCCGTCCTCATGGCCAGGTAAATCGACCTAAGATACGCTGACTTCAACTACGCTATTCACATAGCTGAAATTGCGTATCTTGGGTCAACTCCCCCCTCACTGTAGACCTAGCCTAGGTTAAATTTTCTGCTTGTTTTCTGGGCTCATTAGAATGGTAATTCAACCCTGTTGGAGCAGCTCAACACGCTCAGACTGGAAAGGAAGAAATTCAAAAGGACTTTGTTTCCAAACAATTGCAAATGCATAGTTTGAGAACCTGTAATTTAAACTCAAATCCCACTTCTGTTAGCAGTGATGGATGGGTTTCTCTTGCTGCTTGGAGTGCTCTTAGATAGGATGCAGCAGATGCCTTTCTGATTTATGGCATGCCTCTTCATGCCAGGGGAAACAAAGAGCTCTCATTAGGATGTTTTCTTCTATTGCTTAGATCTTATTCCCTGTGATACTGTGCAACTGATTCCACCTGTATGCAGATGACTTGTATTTTACCCATCTCCTTGGCATGGATTCAAATAATTTCTGTTGTACTTATTTCAGTGGTAAATAAGACTTTGTGTGGATTGTATACGGATGATGGGCTGCCTGAAAATTGCATTTACCAGAGTGTCTCAGTCAATGAGGAAAAACCTTTACCAGGGAAAATCCCTCAACTCCTCCCTCTTTGTGCAGCAAGAGGCATGAAAGGACCCAGGTCACAGCCTTTCCTTCTGGAAATACCATTTCATAAGAATCCTGGGAATTGTCAGGGCTGGGGCACCAGCAAGGGCCCCGGTTTGTGCAGTCTCCAGCCAGTCCAATCTGGAATAGGAGACCCTCAGATCCTCATCCCATGAGAAATAAGGAGCCCCAGGACTTTCTGCTACCTCCACCCTCCTTTCTAGGGTTGCCAACCCTCCAGGATTGGCCTGGAGTCTCCCAGAATCATCATTGATCTTTTGGTGACCATTGAAAGCAATCCAGGAGATTTTAATAAGATATTTTAAGAAATGACATTACGTCATGTTGGGAAAAAACATCGTCCAGAATAGCTTCAGTCAGAGTTGGCAACCCTACTCCTTTCACCAGTGCTGTTTGGGATTTGTAGTCACTCCTGTTTGTTCATGGTGGGCACAGAATGCTATGTGACTCCACAGCTTGGGTTCTTTTTGATTCTTTATCCTCTTTTCTTTTGATTTCAGCTATGGGTTCCCACTACCAGTTTCTTCATTATGATTTTTGGCTCTATATTTGGGGCCTTGTCAGCTGTTGATATGAGCCTGGGATATTCTTGGTGTGGTCTTGTCTGTTTACAAAGAGTGTCCACAAAGTCCTGTTTCCCTGAACAGAGTAGCAACAAACAGCAGTTGGTGGCCTTGCTCAGAGATCCTCAAGTCTGCCCCTGCAGTGAGCTCTGTGCTCAAGAATCGCTGTCTCTCTGCTTCCTGTCAGGGTCATGCTCACAACTCCTTCTCCTGGCTTCCTGCCTCCCACACCCACATCCTTCAATCAATATTCTAGCCCCTATGTTTGCAACCAGGGAAACTCCTCCATGCACATGATTTAGGTCTGGCCCAGCTATGCGGTCTATTGCTTTGGACTGTAACCACCGTTGTCTGCAACTGTCTTTGCTACATAGAGCAGCTTGATTAATTCTTCTGTTGAACTGGACAGAGTGTCTGGTACTCTGTAGCAACCTGCTTGGAATGCGGAGGAGAAGCACAGGGGCAGGAGGGAGGAGTTTGTAGGGGATATTAGGAAGTCACTCTGTGTGGACATGGTTTGAATGCTAGCTGCAGCTAGAGCAGCGCTGTGAATAGCTGCTTTAAGAGCACCATTAATTTAATAAGAATGGAGTAATCTCATGTTATCACCTAGCACTTGGTACATGAAACAGGGAGCATGACCAGGGAGGGTGAAAGTGGGGGTTGCGAGGCGTCTCAGCCAGCAGTTCACTGCTGGATTGCCAGCTGAGAAACTGCAGAGGAGGAGCTAGGGAGCACTTCATAAAGCAGAGGCATGGAGGTTACCAGGGCTGGGGACAGTGTGGGGGGCGGTTTGCTAGTTGAGAGGGCTGTCAAAGAGAAAACACCTCACCTGGATTGTGTAAGGTAGCCCTAGCGTGGTTGCAAACATAGGTTTTACATAGCAGGCAGACTCCTTCTGCATCAGTGAGTCTAAGTTAGCACACAGGAATCTAATATGCAGCAACTCTGAATTGGCCCCAGTATATTGTGCCCACTTTACACTCCCTTGCCTGCGAAGTCAGGCTTCCCAACTTCTGAGTTTAAACCCCAGCTCCTGTGGTTTCTTGTAACATATGCCCCCTGCTGGACAAAAGCTGCTTAAGGGAAAGGCACCCCAACAAGCACGACTGAGAGTTGTGTTCCTATGAAGGAAGAAACATGTCCTGATTCAAAAGGGTGATGAACAGGAGAGATGTCTGTTCACAGGAGTCATGCTCCTCTGGCGACAGCTGGCAAATCAGCCTTCAGCCAGGAAGGAAATGAGGGGAAAGAGGGACCATACAAGGATACTAAAAATAAATGTTCATTTCCCTAAAGAGAATTCTGCTGGTTCAGCTCTTTCCCATTCCCCTCCATGAGTGTGTGGTTAATTCTCCTCCGGAGTCTATTCACTGAGCAGATGTTGCTTTTCTTTGTGTGATTAGGCTGAAATCTGCAGAAAATAATCCTCTCCTTTAACAAATATTTGGCTTATAATGATCAGTGCAGACAGCACTTCCACCAGGTAGTGATGCTATATTCTTACCTTTGTGCTAAGTTGTGCTCTTGGTTTGGTGTTCTGTTGTATCCGATTGGGGTGGAGTCAGTAGGAAGTTTTAGTCCTGCCAGTGTGTGCTAGAGTTGTTACCTGAAGTGTCCCAGTGAATCTTGGGATTCTGTAAATGAGTATTACAACTTGAGATTGTGGCTTCAACATGGCAAGAGCACTTGACAGACCTTGAGCTGTTGCCCTCTGTGAATAAGTTGTCTGAGACAGTGGCAGAGTCCCTTACTAGTGCTTTTGGATGTTGATGCCAAAGCATTTTACCAGTAGCTTCTCAACATGGATCATGGTTCCACAAACAGATATGGATATGGGGTTGGGGGGATTGGCCCTTTAGAAATACTGGAAGGAAAGGCAAGCCAGCAGGTGACAGGAAAGGGACCCACTGTTTAGTTATTTGTGTGCATTGCTAGGACGGTTACATAGGGTTTTCCCTGCACTACACACTGGCTGGGGGAATGCTCAAGTGAAGCAGAACCTGCTGCAGTGAATCGGGAACAGTTTGTCAGTTTGACCATGTGCTTGATTGTTTGAAAAGTGTGAACTAGGAGTGCTTTCTTCCAGGTGGGCCTGATTGTTATAAAAAGGCAGCCAGTTGCAAACCCGCTGAGCAGCAAACAGAGGGAGTTTTCCTGGGGAGAGCCCACTGAGGCTTTCATCTTGCAGGCTTCTCTGAGTAGTTATTGCAACAGCTGAGAAAGCTCTTAGAGGGAAGGCAATATGGATGGTGAGCGTTCAGCATTGTGACCTGCACAGGATATGCTATGTTTGTCTTTCTTCCACAGGACAGAAGTGACTTTGTCTGTACAAAGTTCAAGCTGGTCTCCATATTGGAAGAGAAGATTCAAGGTCTGGAGAAATAAGTATCAACCATACATTGCATAAAAGAAAATAAAGATTTCCAGGACAGACTTGCTTCTATGGGCACAACATTCTGAAGAATCAGAGCAGGCTGCACAGTGGGGAGAGAAGGATGGTGAAGAAAATTGGCAGCATGCGACTTCCAGAAGAACGAGGAGCATCAATTTACCAGCAATGCAGATTCAGGTGAGCAACCATTTTCATGTTCTGTCCACAGGTACTAATGCGGAGAGTGGACTAGATGATATATCTGAGGGCAGGGAGCAGAAGGAGACTCCACCGATTGGAAGGCATGAGATGCACTGTCCTAGGGATGGGGGTTCCACGACCACTGCTCCCAAGAGAAGGAGGTGGGTGGTGGTGGTCGGGGACTCCCTCCTAAGGGAGACTGAGTCATCTATTTGCAGTCCTGACCGGGAAAACCCGAGAAGTGTGCTGCTTGCTGGGAGCTAGGATTCACGATATGATGGAGAGACTGCCAAGACTCATCAAGCCCTTGGATCACTACCCTTTTCTGCTTCTCCACGTGGGAACCAATGATACTGCCAAGAATGCACATTATGTAGCTCTGGGAAGAAGGATAAAGGAGTTTGAGGTGCAAGTGTTCTCGTCCATCCTCCCTGTGGAAAGAAAAGGCCTGGGTAGAGACCGTTGAATTGTGAAAGTCAACAAATGGCTACGCAGGTTGTGTCGGAGAGAAGGCTTTGGATTCTTTGACCAGCGATGGAGTTTCAAGAAGAAGGAGTGCTAGGCAGAGACGGGCTCCACCTAACGAAGAGAGGGAAGAGCATCTTCGCAATCAGGCTGGCTAGTCTAGTGAGGAGGGCTTTAAACTAGGTTCACTGATGGAAGGAGACCAAAGCCCTGAGGTAAATGGGGAAGTGGGATACCTGGTGGAAGCACAAGCAGGAGAGTGCAAGAAGGAAGGACTCCTGCCTCATACTGAGAAAGCAGGATGATCAGCGAGTTAAGTGCCTCTACACAAATGCAAGAAGCCTGGGAAACAAGCAGGGAGAACTGGAAGTCCTGGCACAGTCAAGGAATTATGATGTAATTGGAATAACATAGACTTGGTGGGATAACTCACATGACTGGAGTACTGTCATGGATGGATATAAACTGTTCAGGAAGGACAGGCGGGGCAGAAAAGGTGTGGGAGTTGTATTGTATGTAAGAGAGCAGTATGACTGCTCAGAGCTCCAGTATGAAACTACAGAAAAACCTGAGAGTCTCTGGAATAAGTTTAGAAGTGTGAGCAACAAGGGTGATGTGGTGGTGGGAGTCTGCTATAGACCACCAGACCAGGGGGATGAGATAGATGAGGCTACTAACAGAAGTTACTAGATCACAGGCCCTAGTTCATATGGGGCACTTTAATCACTCTGATATCTGCTGGGAGAGCAATACAGCGGTGCACAGACAATCCAAGAAGTTTTTGGAAAGTGTAGGGGACAAATTCCTGGTGCAAATGCTGGAGGAACCAACTAGGGGCAGAGCTGTTCTTGACCTGCTGCTTACAAACAGGGAGGAATTAGTAGAGAAGGCAAAAGTGGATGGGAATCTGGAAGGCAGTGACCATAAGATGGTCGAGTTCAGGATCCTGACACAAGGAAAAGAGGAGAGCAGCAGAAAACGGACCCTGGACTTCAGAAAAGAGTCAACAGTGTGCCATTGTTGCCAAGAAGGCTAATGGCATTTTAGGCTGTAGAAGGGTTGTAGAAGGGTTTGGCTGGGGCCTGTCCCACTCTGGAGAGGCTGGGAACCAGGCCACCACACTACTTAGGTCCCGTGAGTCGGGGAATTAGCCTGGCTGGGCGGAAAACAGTCAGCAGCTCAGGTCCTCAGGCAGGGGCTGAGCAAACAAATAAGTTTAGGAGGCCGAGGCCTTGGATCTGAAGGACCAGGGAAAGGGGGAAACTGCCACCTGCACGTCAGGGCCGCCTGGGGAGGGGCAGGGGGAAAGTGGGGCAATTTGGGGCCAATGGAGCGGGGTCCTTCACTCTCTCCGGGGGCCCCGGAAAACTCTTGTGAGGCCTAGGCCCCCAGAGCTTCTTCCACTCTGAGTCTTTGGCGGCAATTCGTCGGTGGGGGGGCCCTTCCGCTCCTGGACCCGCCACCGAAGTGCTAGGTCTTCAGCAGCAATTCGGTGGCTGGGGACCCCCACCACCGAAGACCCCAGGTGCCCTGAATCCTCTGGGCAGCCCTGCCGCACATTGGGTGGCAGGGGGGATGCAGGCCCACCCACTCCACTGTGTCCCAGCCTGGGGCCCTAGCAGTGGCAGAAGACCCGCTGCTTAGTCAATGGGGATCCTGGCTGCAACACACTAACGTCGGCTCTGGGTGTGCTACAGTCAGACTAGGGTCAGCTGTCCCCGGGCTACTTTCTATCTTCCCCTCTAGAGGCACCTGCGTCTGGACGGTGGTCCTCCATGGAATCAAGCACCATGGGCTCCTCAGGGTACTCGGCGAGCGGTAGGCTTGGCAGATCCTCCAGGTAGCTTGCTACAGGCAGGCTTAACAACTTCTCTGGGATCTGGTCGGCATCAGGATTGGCTGGTCTGGCCAGTCCTCGGGTAGGTCACAAACCGCAGGAGTCTCCTCACCAGGAGCTAGGCCACAGGTGTCTGGCTTCTCCGGTGGCCAGGGCTCTAGTGAACTCTGGGGTTGGGCTTTTGTATTTCCTGTCCTGTGCCCTGACCTCTGGGGGACGGGCGGTAGCTCCACTGAGTCCGCCCACTTTGGTGTCTGGAGGGGCTCATTCCTCTCCGGGGTGGCTGGGAACCAGGCTGCCTCGCTACAGCTGTATAAGTAGGGGCATTGCCAGCAGATTGAGGGATGTTATCATTCCTCTCTATTCAGCATTGATGAGGCCTCATCTGGAGTACTGTGTCCCAGTTTTGGGCCCCACACTACAAGAAGGATGTGGAAAAATGGGAAAGAATCCAGCGGAGGGCAACAAAAATGATTAGGGGGCTGGAGTACATGTCTTATGAGGAGAAGCTGAAGGAACTGGGATTGTTTAGTCTGGGATGAAGGATTTGGGGTTCAGGAGGGGTCTCTGGGCTGGGGTAGGGGGTTGGGGTGTGAGGGCTGTGGCTGGGGATGCAGTCTCTGGGGTGGGGCTGGGGGTGAGGAGTTAGGGGTGCAGGAGGGTGCTCCAGACTACGACCAAGGGATTTGGAGGGCAGGAGGGGGCTCTGGGCTGGGGCTGGGGCTGAGGAGAGGGCTCAGGGCTGGGATAGAGCGGTTCAGAAGGTTGGAGGGGGATTGGGCTGGGACATGGGGATAGGGCACAGGAGGGGTAATCAGGTGGTGCAGGCTCCAGGCAGTGCTTACCTCAAGCAGCTCTTGGAAGTAGTGTCATGTACCCCCTTTGGCTTCTACGCAGAGCCACAGCTAGGTGGCTCTGTGTGCTGCCCTGTCTGCAGGTGCCACCCCCACAGCTCTCATTGGCTGCAGTTCCTGGCCAATGGAAGCTGCAGAGCTGGGCAATGCGCAGGGCAAGGGCAATGTGCGGAGCCTCCTGGCTGCCACTACACGTAGGAGCCATAGTGGGGACATGCTGCTGCTTCTGGGAGCTGTGGGGGAGCCATGCAATGCCATGGCAGTCAGGGAGCCTGCCTTAGCCCTGTTGTGCCACCAACAGGACTTTTAGCAGCCCTGTCAGCAATGCTGACTGGAGCTGCCTGGGTCCCTTTTTGACCGGGTGTTCCAGTCAAAAACCTGACACCTGGCAACCCTAACTCCATTGTAGGTCTTGTGGGGACACATCTCAGAACTGTTTCAGCTCTACCAGTTTATACAAAGTATTTATGGTAGTGGCTCCCAAACCTGTGTTCCTTTTGAGGACGAACTCCCTAATTTGGATCACCATGTCCATATATGTCATTGTGACACAGAGGTCTGCTGGTGGGTCACTACTGTGTCAGTAACTCCTGTGAGGTGTGACAAACTCACTGCACTAACACATTGCTGTCATAACATTTATCTGTAAAGAAGGCTGTGTGAAATGTCAAATGATAGTTTATATACTACCGGTCATCATAAGTGGAGTGTGATGTATGTACAGGTAATATTTAAGAAGTTTCATGTATGTACTAAAAATATATTTAAACTATATAACCAGACAGAGTTGATAAACACATTTCTCTCAGTCAAAGGCATGTTCATTTACCTGTCTGCACAGAGCTTGGATGCAAACTAAGCAGGGTAAGCCAAATACAGTAGAAGGTGCATTTGAATCTGAGGTAAACTTGAAGAAAAAGTTAATAGGAAGATGGGAAAGCAGGATGGTGTCCCCACAGTACAGCACAAGCAGTCGGGGAGGAGGATCTCCCAGGGGGACACTTCAAAAGGAAATGGTTTAGATGTTTACTGGACTATAAGAAGGAAAAATGTGATTCTCTACCACTGTGGCAGCAAAACGGACAGCGCTTTTTGTATCATGAAAGGTGGATCCTGGCCCTGAGGCTGATGATGCTGAGAGGTTTATCTGAGACAAAGATTCTAGCCTGCTAAAGTTATGTTTCATCTCTTAGGAGCATGTTATACTTTTACTTTATTTGTAACCATTTCTGTTTCCATTATCATTGCATAACATCTCTTAAAGCTCTATCTTGGTTAATAAACCTCTCTTTTTTAATTAGCAGAGAATCCTGTGGCACCTTATAGACTAACAGACGTTTTGGATCATGAGCTTTCGTGGGTGAATACCCACTTCGTTAGATGAATGTAGTGGAAATTTCCAGGGGCAGGTATATATATGCTAGCAAGCAAGCTAGAGATAACGAGGTTAGTTCAATCAGGGAGGATGA
>NC_133775.1:68617528-68633679 GCF_003597395.2 Chelonoidis abingdonii | reverse complement strand
TCCCAAACCTGAGTGTTAACCTGAGAATTCTCAAGTTATCAATATAATTAATACAGGAACATAGACCAGGCAACAGAGCCCCCTAGTAAATCCAACCCCTATCATAGAACATTAGGGTTGGAAGGGACCTCAGGAGATCATCTAGTCCACCCTAACTTGAAGCAGGACCAATCCTATGAGAGATTTTGCCCCAATCCGTAAATGGCCTCCTCAGGACTGAGCTCAACACCCTGGGTTTAGCAGGACTAATGCTTCAAAACACCCCTGAGCTATCCCGTGCCTTCAAAAAAGGAAACCTGTCAGGAGCGGTAAAATTTGAACCCACACCTTACATTCGGACGACCAAAACACCCAGTTGAGGGGGAAGCAAAGCCTTGAGTTTGGCGCCTTAGACCCACCAGCTATCCTGACACTGACACTAACAAAATTAACCAACTCAATTGCCCCAAAGAGACAGTGCACACAGCACTTGTTTGAGTCAACTAAGAAGTCACAATTTGGCTTAACAGTAAGCAGCACTGAGATCTGACAATTAAATAAAGAAATCATCAACAGGACTCCACTGGCCATCACATACAGCCCCCAGCTAACCCTCCAACGCATCAATCAGGGAATCCTACAAACCCATCCTGGACAATGATCCCACACTATTCACAGACCTTGGGGTGGCAGGCAATCCTTGCCCACAAAGACAACCTGCCAACGCTGAAACGTATTCTCACGCAGCAAACTGCACACTGCACCATAGTAGCTCTAGCTCGGAACCAATCCATGCACAAACCCCAATGCCATAACTCTGCCCACATATGCTACACAGCAGACACCAATCAACAGGAACCTAACCAGAATCAGCCACACCATACCGTCATTCACCTGCAACATCCACCAATTAAATATACACCATCAATATGCAAGCAATGGCCCTCTGCTATGTACATCGGCCAAACTGGACAGTCCTACGGAAAAGGATAAATGGACCAAATCAGATATAGGAATGGCAATATACAAAAACCTGTAGGAGAGCATTCAACCTCCCTGGCCCAAACACTATAGCAGACCTTAAGGTGCCATTCCTGCAGCAAAAAACTTCAGACCAGACTTCAGAGAGAAACTGCTGAGCTTGCAATTCATCTCAAATTGACACCATCAGCTCAGGTTGAACCAAAAGACTGTGAATGGCTTGCCCAACTACAGAACCAGTTTCTCTTCCTTGGTTTACACGTCAACTTCAAAGAACAGGGCCGTTTCAGGTTGGCAGGTTGTCTGTGGGCAAGGATTGGCCTGCCACCCAAGGTCTGTGAAAGTGTGGGATCATTGTCCAGGATGGGTTGTAGATCCCTGATGATGCGTTGGAGGGGTTTTAGCTGGGGGCTGTATGTGATGGCCAGTGGAGTCCTGTTGATTTCTTTTTTAATTGTCAGATCTCAGTGCTGTACTGTTAAGCCAAATGTGACTTCTTAGTTGACTCAAACAAGTGGCTGTGTGCACTGTCTCTTTGGGGCAATTGAGTTGGTAATTTCTGTTAGTGTCAGTGTCAGGATAGCTGAGTGGTCTAAGGCGCCAAACTCAAGGCTTTGTCTTCCCCTCAACTGGGTGTTTTGGTCTCCGAATGTAGGTGTGGGTTCAAATCCCGCTCCTGACAGGTTCCTTTTGAAGGCAGGGATAGCTCAGGTGTTTGAGCATTAGCCTGCTAAACCCAGGGTTGTGAGCTCAGTCCCTGAGGAGGCCATTTAGGGATCTGGGGCAAAAATCTCTCATAGGATTGGTCCTGCTTCAAGTAGGGAGCTGGACTAGATGATCTCCTGAGGTCCCTTCCAACCCTAATGTTCTATGATAGGGGTTGGATATTACAAGGGGGCTCTGTTGCCTGGTCTACTGATCATGTATTAATTATATTGATAACTTGAGAATTCTCAGTTAACACTCAGGTTTGGGAGGTCCTCGTCCCAAGATCAGGCCCAGTATTAGAAATTCTGTTCAGTTGGGAACCCCAATGTGCATGGGTGCAATGGTCACATGTAAGAAAAAACTTCTGTATATGTAGGCAAATACAATTCAGATGGGGCTACTATAAGGTGGGTGCATAACTGACTGGATAACCATACTCAGAGAGTAGTTATTGGATCCCAATCCTGCTGGAAAGGTATAATAAGTGGGGTTCCACAGAGGTCTGTTTTGGGACCAGCTCTGTTCAATATTTTCATCGACGACTTAGATGTTGGCATAGAAAGTACGCTTATGAAGTTTGCAGATGATACCTAACTGGGAGGGATTGCAACTGCTTTGGAGGACAGGGTCATAATTCAAAATGATCTGGACAAATTGGAGAAATGGTCCAAGGTAAACCGGATGAAGTTTAATAAAGACAAATGCAAAGTGCTGCACTTAGGAAGGAACAATCAGTTTCACACATACAGAATGGGAAGAGACTGTCTAGGAAGGAGTATGGCAGAAAGGGATCGAGGGGTTATAGTGGACCACAAGCTAAATATGAGTCAACTGTGTGATGCTGTTGCAAAAAAAGCAAACGTGATTCTGGGATACATAACAGTTGTTCGTAGCAAAGACACGAAACATTCTCCCGCTCTACTTCCGGTTATCCTCAACTGGATATTTGTGTCCAGTTCGGCAGGCTTTCAAAAAGATTGAGAAATGGAGATGTCAGAAACGAAAAAATGATAAAGATCTAGAAACATACTAATAAAGAAGCGAAAGAATGGTTGTTTTTAAGTTTGGAAAAGAGAAGACTGAGAGGGGACATGATAGCAGTTTTCAGGTATCTAAAAGGGTGTCATCAGGAGGAGGGAGAAAACTTGTTCACCTTAGCCTCTAAGGATAGAACAAGAAGCAATGGGCTTAAACTGCAGCAAGGGAGATTTAGGTTGGACATGAGGAAAAAGTTTCTAACTGTCAGGGTGGTTAAACACTGGAATAAATTGCCTAGGGAGGTAGTGGAATCTCCATCTCTGGAGATATTTAAAAGTAAGTTAGATAAATGTCTATCAGGGATGGTCTAGACAATATTAGGTCCTGCCATGAGGGCAGAGGACTGGACTTGATGACCTCTCGAGGTCCCTTCCAGTCCTAGAGTCTATGAATCTATGAATAGTACGCTGACATCAGTATGCTGATGCATGTTCAGTAGGAGCTTCAGCCCTGTTTCCTTATTTGTATTTCCTCAGCCTTCTAATGTTGGGGTGTCCTTCTCCTGTAGGTTACTAGTCTGTTTACCTCAAGCTTATTAGCATATACATCAATTAGCTACCATAGTATTCTTATGGTTGGACATCTGCTGATGTTCCTAAAATATCTCAAGGTGCTATTACAGCATTCTATCCTGTGCTATCTTATGATATAGGGTTACTCCTTGTTAGCTGCATGGGTTAAGCCTTTTTGGGCTGTATGCATAGCACCAAATCCGTGGTGCTCCAGGGCTCATGCACCCATGAGGAAAAAAAATTGGGCGTGCTCAGAATCCACCAGCCACAGCTGTTTGACGCGAGGCTGCTGATCAGCTGCTTGGTGGCTGGCAGAAGGTGCTTGGGAGAGGGCAGAGAGCAGCGAGTGCCAGGTGCGGGACCTCAGGAGATTTGAGGAGGAGGATTTGAGCTTCTACCTGAGCCACGGTTTACAATGCCATGTAGACATACCCTATGGGTAGCCTGGATAGACAGACTTGTGTTAGTGGGACTTGCACAACTATGCTGAAAATAGCTGTGTGGATGCTGCAGCACTGGTGGAGGCTCAAGCCCACCCTCCCACTTGGGTCTGAGCTTGGGGGGCTAGCCTGAGTCTGCTGGTGCTGCAATGTCCACACTGCTGTTTTTAGCAAGCTATCGTGAGTGCTGCTAGCATGAATCTGTCTACCCAGGCTGGGAGGCTCAGTCTCTGTTGTAGTGCAGACATACCCTATATCTCCCCATCCTTGAACCAGGGCAACAGCTTAGCATCTGTGCCCCCTTCAGAATTAGCATTCCCTGTTCTAGCCCCACTTACCAGATCCTCAGGTCTTTGGTTCCTCTGTTGTGCGAGGTGCAGTTCATGCCGTCACTGGGCCTCTTCTTCTCCAGCCCAGCTGGTGTTCCTTTTCACAGTCAGCTGTCCCCTGTTTTTGCTTCTCAGATGACAGCTCCTGCCTCTCCAGAGCCTGATTCAGGGCTCCAGACAGGGTCAATCCTGTATGCCGCGCCTGCCACTGTACACTCTTGGGCATCTTCTTCCATGCCTCCCTCTGGAACCTCATCCCAGAGATCTCTAGTCGATACTGGCCTCTAGTATCCCCAGCCACTAATGGTAAACAGGGCCACTCCACTGAACTCTGGTCCATGATTCCCTTCCTGGTTGTTTGAATACAGAAGGCCAATCAGCTGTGTGTAATTTAGCTTTGCAGGTCTAATCCTCTTTCTTGGCACAACTCCACTAAGTGATTTTCAGAGAGCTGTTCATAGCTCATTTCCCATCTTTCTGTTATCACTCTGTCCCAAAGAGAACACAAACAACTTTTCCCTTTTCCTTCACCATTACTTCTTTTTACTGTTGTTGTCACTTATTGCAATTTCACCAGTCTCACTTTGACTGGTAGCAAGGAGGTGTGATTCTAAAAGTGGGACATTGCTTGTGTAGACATCTGGTCCCAGCCACATCCCCTCATCCTACACAGGCAGCAACAGAGCTGTCTGATACGAAGACATTTCAAGGGCTAATGACTAGTGTCTCAAGAGGGGAGGCTCTGTAGTCTATTCCCAATGTCATGAGCCATTCAGACCTCCCTGCCTGTTGAGCTATTTAATACTTCACCACCCAGGAAACCTTTGGTTGAGTAGATTGTGCTTTGTGCTTGATATGAATTCATTTGCAGTCCAAGCAATTTCATATTTCTAAGTCACTCCTTGTGTGTTGGGAAGAGTGAAGAGGCTTTTCCTGCCTGAGGACTGAGGACTTGGGAATAAGCATATAATAGCTTTTTTGAAGGTAGCATCACTGATCTTCTATTCAAACATATGAAAATGCAAATCCTTTTTCCAAATGACATTAGGTTCGTTAAATTCAGTAATACATTAGTACGGGCAATTTCTTATCAACCTGCATAACCATCATCCTGCTTTGATAGAGGCCGAGTTCACCCCACAGTGTAATGACTCCAAAGCTGAATTCCTCAAGTGGCTGAAATTCTTCTTCATTTGGTATTCACCAGTAAGGATTTTTTGGGCTTTTAACAAGTGGTACTCCGTGCACAATCTGTAGCGCTAAGCTGAGGGGTGTGTCTAGGGCGAGAGCATGGAATGGGGTGGGGAAAGGGCTGGATCTCCTATTATTGCTACCCCAGGCATTTAAAACCCAGCAGTCAGGGCCCTCAGACTCACAAGACTGGCTTAACAATTGAGTTATTTAAAAAAAAAAATTTCTCTCTCGGTTTCTGAGCCCTTTGGGTTTACTTTGTCCAGGGTGAACTTTTTCAGTTTTTCAGTGGACCACATGAGCAGTTGTGTGGCACCTCCACGGGCAACATACATAAACAAAATGACGTTCTCCTTGCAGTGTGACCTTGTAGATATGGTGCATGCAAGGTCATGCTGCATAGAGTACACCATTTTGTCTCTGCATGTGGATTGTGCTGTGGAGCAGCATTTAATTCATTGTGCAATGGTCTCTCTGGGAGCAGATGCCTTGAATGGCCTGGGGGACTGGATGAAATCATCCTATGGGTTGGATTTGGCCTGTGGACCACTAGTTGGACCACTCAGCCCGACCCATGATTGCTAGAAACTTACTTTTCTCTAAGAAAAGAAAATAATCAAGATGAGTCTCACAAAATGACACGACTCTAGGAGTTGGAGCTTTAAAAAAATATCAAATATTGCAAGAGTTGGCAACTTGGATGACCAATGCCCAGATCAATGGGAGTTAGGCCCCCCCAAAATCCATTGAGGATGTAGGCCTCAGTGGAGTGCTCTGAGTTGTGCAGGTCATCCTGAAGGAGCATGTGACATGACATATTCTGTCGCAGGCTATGGTGCCCTGAGCCAGGAAAGGCTTAACTGTAGGCACCTGAGTAATCCCATCTCCCTCTCCTGGATGCACTTGCCTACCCAGTGACCAAGGAGAGAACGAGTCTGCCTGTGCCCTAAGACACCCAGACCACTCAGGCTGTGTTTTTCTGCCAGGCAAGGTATTACAAGGGGGCAGCGAGGCCTGGCTATCCATTGTATACTATATGGACCCTTCTCCTTGTTTTCCAGCACAGTCAGAAGTACTCTCAGCACAGCTTGTCCTGAAGCCGTCCTTCCTGCTTCAGATTAGCAACAAACAAGGCAATTTATCATAATTTCTCAGCAGATCAGAAGGTGTCAGGAGCTGTGTTAATTACCTCCCTGTCACTGGTGCTGGCCGCTGTGTGAAATTGGATTTTGTGTCATTAGCAGAGTGGTGTCAGAGCAGTTCCCATAGTCCTGTCAAGATCCACTCTCTCAGACCAGTGCTGATTAACAGAGTGCATCTGCTCCATTTAATTAATCTAATTAACCCTGCTGATAAAATTAGAGTCCACTTAATTCCCCACCACCTGGTGTGGGTTGCAAGTGAAGCTGAGCACGTTGCCATGACAACCAGAGGTGTGTTAACAGCTGCTTCCAGAAATTTTGCACGCTGGCCGCTCAGGTCTGAGATGCTTTAGTGCTGCTCCAGGAGCTTCATCAATGAATCAATATATTTGTACATTTCCAGCTAGAATGAGCACGCCATGATCATTGAGAAAACATCAGGGCAATAAATCTAAGCTGCACTGTGATTGGCCAGCCTTTTAATAATGAAAACCTTGTTCACATTTTCATTAGGCAGTAGTTTAATAAACACAGTTTGCCCTTTGATGTTCTCCTCCACCCAAGGATCTTTGCAAATGTTGGGCTTGTGAGGGAGATATGTTCAGATCCACTGTACAGATGGGAAAGTGAGGTGCACAGAGGTGAAAGGACTTGAAGCAGATCACACTGCGGTCAAGTCTGTGTGACGGGTATCCCTGGGGCAGAGTTGAGAATAAAACCTAGAAGCACTCCCGCTCCCACTTCCCCATTCCTGCTCTGACCACTAGACAAATTCCCTCTGTTTGCAAGTCCCAGATGGAAAGAATAAATTTCAGGATCAATGATAATTATTGCCTTTAGAGGAGCATTTTAAAAACCTTGCGTAACATTATTAAAGCATTTTGAAACCAATGGGAGCTAGGTACATAGTTGCTAGTTGCATCTGAAAAATCCCACTACTAGTAGCCTTTTGGCATTGTTAGGCACCTAAATGCCTTTAAAAATCTGTCCCTAAGTCACTTTTGAATATGGGACTTAGGTTCCTAACTCACTGAGGTGCCTTTGACACTGTTATCCATTAACTAACTAAGCCTTGTAACTGCCTGTGAGGTAGATCTTACTGTCTCCATTTTGAAAGTGGAGAACGTAAAACTCAGTGAAGGTCAGGACCACATGTTTGGCAACTTCTCTTTTCAGGTGTCCGTTGTGATACCTACTGTGTCTCCACATCTGTGGTGCTCAAAATCAGTGGCCACATCTGAAAACTTTGGCCTCAGTCCCTTGGCCAAGTCCACATGGCGTGTCCGTAGCAGAGCTGGGATTAGTGCTCAGAGTTTCTGTCTCTCTGCTCACTGCTGGAGACATTAGACCATGTGCATACATAGGATGCAGGAAACATACTGAGATTTGCAGCATAGGTGGCATCCATTGAAAGGGTTAATTTGAAGAATACAGTTTTCAGAAACTGAGGAAATAGTGTCCTTATTTGATCAGCCAATGAGACAGGATTCCAATGATGTGATGGGCTAGGTACCAATCCTACATTGGCCCCTGATGGAAGCACTAGATGTGATAAAGCAGATCTCTTCCATCTCCATCCCCTTGGATTCTCTGTTCTCCACTTGCTATTTCATTGGCAACAAGAAATGTCACTTAATCTCATGCTAGGGTGTTGTTTCGGGACCAGAGCTCAGGGATGCTCCTATCTCTTCCATGCAGTCCAGCTTTTATGAACCTCAGTTAATTCTTCTAACTCACCTTCAAACTTTTAATGGCCAGCGTGCCAAATTGTCCACACAATACAGAAAGTTGGCCCATTTTTCTTGTATTAAAAAATCTATAAATATTAAGATGTATTTTTGCTGCTCCTTAGCTTCTGAATGCCTTAAACTCCTTTTATTCTTTCTGCACCAACTCACCCCCTCAGAATGAAGGAAAGGAATGCTCAGCAAGTGGAAACTTCCTCATTTGGTTGAACAAAAGGAATTCTGTGTTCTTCAGAGAAACCCTCCAACCTGCGGCATTTGTGCTGCACAAAACTCCCCACCCCCACCCCTCCAGCCTACACTGGATTTCAATTAAAACAGACAGGACTCAAAATTTTACTGCAGTATCTATTTCCATTGATCTTTATTGCCCAGAGCTCATTAGGTTTTGTTGGCCAATGCTTGGCAGGTTCCATTCATAGTGATACTTAGTGTGCACTTTTCAACCTCTCCAGGTGAATGATGGAAAAAGATGTAATGGGATATTAAGTTCCAGCATTCAGGTGGATTTTTATTGAAGTGCTGTTTGCTGTGCCAGACTGTGTCCCCTTTGTCACTTTCCTGGAGCTTTCTCCTAGCACAGGCTCATGTATTTCTTTGCAAACAGCAAAGCAAAAGAATTTGTGCTAAATTATTAACACTTCAATTTGATTAATTAATTAGATAGGTCTTTGGGGTGGGAACTGTCTTTTACTGTGTTTGTCTGTCAGCTGGCACAATGGGGCCCTTATCTCAACTGAGACCTCTAAGCGTTACTCTAATATTAAAAATAAACAATAATAAATGGTGACAGTAGGGTAGATTAAAAAATCATCAAAGATGATTTTGAGAGAGTGGGCCCAGATTTGCTGAAATAGCCAGGTTTCATTGACTAATGGGCATCGCAGACATGCAGCCAAATTGAGCTCAGATTGCATACATAAGAATAGCCATACAAGATTACACCAAAGGTTCATCTAGCCTAGTATCCTGTCTTCCAACAGTGGCCAACGCTAGGTGCTTCAGAAGGACAGAACTGGGCAATTATTGAGTAATCCATTCCCTGTCATCCAGCCCAGCACCTGGCAGTCAGAGATTTAGCCATCCTGGCTAGTATCCATGGATGGACCTATCCTCCATGAACTTCTCTAATTCTTTTTTGAACTCTGTTATAGTCTTGGCCTTCACAACATGCCCTGGCAACAAGTTCCACAGCTGACTGTGCGTTGTGTCAAGAAGTACTTCCTTTTGTTTGTTTTAGACCTGCTGCATATTAATGTTCTCCGGTGACCCCTGGGTCTAGTGTTACATGAAGAGGTAAATAACACTTTTTCTCCACATCATTCATGACTTTATAGACCGCTATCATATCCTCCATTGAATTATCTCTTTTCCAACCTGAACAGTTCCAAAGGTTTCCTCCCAACACTTGTGTGTTAGTTCTACAGCTCAGACCCAAATCCACAAAAGGACGAGGTGCTGCAGTGCTGACCATTGCAGCGACTAACTTTGGCCAGTGGAATCCACAAACTTTGGGTTAGGCATCTGGGCTCCCTGTGCAATACATAGGGAGACATAAGTGCCTGAGAATGGGATCCACGAAGCCATCGTGCTGAATGGGATGCTGCCTCAGCTTGCCAATAGGAGATGGAGTTCAGTGCCTAAAATTGGGCTGGAGGAAAGTGCCTGTGTCAAGGCTGAATTCCCACTTTGGCACTTTGAGTGCAAAAGGTAGGGGCTGGCAAGGGTTCTAAAAATTAATACTTGCCACTCCAGGCTGGTATTACAGTCCAAAGGTTACAGCTTTTCTCTGACCTTGGCTTGGTAAATGCTGCCACCACCCAAGTGCAAAAAACCCCCCTTTCAACCCAGGAAGGAGCACTTGGGAATTCCGCCCTGTGGGGTACCCTCATGCTCTTTCACCCCCCTCCAGGGAAGAGCTGAGAAAGAAAACAAAGGAAATAAGCTGTTGCTACTGGCTAATCAAAGAACATTCACATCTGATGTCCTCTTAGGACATCAAAAATCCAATCCCGTTCTTAAAAAAGGTAAATGTTATTGGAAACAAAAAGGAAGACAATACATTTGAAACTGAGGCTTTTGCTATATTTTAAAAGAGCAATTCCAAAAACTAAGTATCAAGAATAGCTTTCTTGGGGTCCAGCTTAAAAGTTACAAGCAAACAAAAGCACCTGCTTATAGCATTGCTGCTCTGTGTCTCCTTCTCCAGAGAACAACAGATAAAAGAGGAAGTCCCCCCCCATTTTAAAAAGTTATAGCCTTCCCATTGGCTCTTTTGGTCAGGTGTCCACTCCTTTTCCTTTACCTGGGGAACACTGTTAACCCTTTACAGGTAAAGCAAGCAGAGAACAGCCACCAAGAGGGACTTTATGGCTAACTGGCTGGCTGGGTGCTCATAAAAGGGAGCTAGCCCCCCTTTCATTTATTACAGCCTGTCTCTGCTTGCAACCCATAGCTGTGGACCCCTCTGCTGGAGCCAGGCACCTAGTGATGGCAGCCAGGCAATGTCATGTTTCTGTCAAGAAGGGATGCAGTATATACCTAAATCCACCCACAATGGCCAGGAGAGGGGAGAAGGAGGCCCTCCCTCATAATCTTTAGCCCAAGGATGAAGGTACTCACCCAGTTTGTGAGACCCTGTTCAGTTACCTCGACTGCCTGATAAAGGACGTGGGGGCGGGGTTTGAAATTGGACCCCTAGACTTGGCCAGGAGGCCATCGGTGGAGATCTTTGTAGGAGCTGTCCCCAGTGAACAGAGAAGGGGGCTATTGCTGAGAAGGAGCGGATCCAGGACTGATACAGGGATTCATGCTCCTGTGGATTGGAGGCAAAGGGAGGAGGGGCTGAGATGGGAGGATGAGGGTGATCCAAGGGCAAGGCACATGTAAGGCTGATGAGGAGAGAGGATGCTAATGCTAAGGGTGTCAGCAGCTGGTGGGGAATGTGCTCAAAGGGCTATACCTGTGAATGGAATTTGATAGTAAAATGCTTCTGACTCAGCCTAGGGTGAAGTTGTGGTGCGTGGGGCAAAGGGCAGGACATTGAGGATGGGGAGGATGCTTTTTGTGCGAGGTGGCAGTTTCCTTTGTTTCTGAGCTAGAAGATCTGGAATCTCTCCCTCCTTCTGGGACAGTTGTAATTTGAAGGTTATAGTGCTGATGTAATATGTAGATTTCTGTTTGGTGTTGGACTTGGTACAGTAAAATATTTTGATGAAAAAACTAGAGCAATATAAAATTAACACGGCACACAATAAATGGATTGAAATCTGGCTAACTGATAGGTCTCAAAATGTAAGTATAAATGGGGAATCGTCATCAAGTGGGTGTGTTTCCAATGATGTCCTACAGGGACTGGTCCTTGGCACTAGACTTTTTAATGTTTTTATTACTGAACTCAAGTAAAACATAAAATCATCACTGATGAAGTTTGCAGATAACACAAAAATGGAGGGAGTGGCAAATAATGAATAGGACAGGCCACTGATACAGAGCAATCCAGATAGCCTGGTAAACTGGATGCAAGCAAACAATATGCATTTTAATCTGGCTAAATGTATACATCTAGAACCAAAGCATGTAGGCCATACTTACAGGCTGGGGGACTCTACCCTGGGAAGCAGGGACTCTGAAAAAGATCTGGGGTTCATGGTGGATGATCAGCTGAACATGAGCCTCTATTGTGACCCTATGGCCAAAATGGCTAATGTGATCATTGGATGCAGAAACGGGAATCTTGAGTAGGAGTTAAAGAGGTTATTTTACCTCGGCATTTGGTACTGATGTGACCTCTGCTGGAATCCTATGTCCAGTTCAAGAAGGATGTTGAGAGGGTTCATAGAAGAGGCATGAGAACAATTAAAGCATTAGAAAACCTGCCTTATAGTGATAGACTAAAGGAGCTCCATCTATTTAGCTTAATAAAAAGGTTAACGAATAACTTGATTACAGTCTATAAGTACCTTCATAGGGAACAAATATTTAATAATGGACTCTTTAGTCTAGCAAAGAAAGGTATAATATGATCCAATGGCTGGAAGTTGAAGCTAGACAAATTCAGACTGGAAATAAGGTGATCATAGAATCATAGACTATCAGGGTTGGAAGGGACCTCAGGAGGTCATCTAGTCCAACCCCCTGCTCAAAGCAGGACCAACATCAATTAAATCAGTCCAGCCAGAGCTTTGTAAAACCTGACCTTAAAAACCTCTAAGGAAGGAGATTCCACCACCTCCCTAGGTAACCCATTCCAGTGCTTCACCACCCTCCTGGTGAAAAAGTTTTTCCTAATATCCAACCTAGATGAGGGTAATTAACCATCGGAACAATTTACCAAGGGTTGGGGTGGATTCTCCACCACTGACAATTTTTAAATCAAGACTGGCTGTTTTTCTGAAAGATCCGCTGTAGGAATTATTCTGGGGACACTCTCTGTAAAAGCAACTGTATTATTGCTGTACACCATTTACAATGTGTGTAACGCTGCTAAACTGTTTAATCAACACACAGGTAAAAATCAACAAATGAAAGGTAGCAAGCAACATGAAGGCAAGAAAAAAACAAATTGGTAAAAAAATGTTTTTTTACTGCTTATACATAGGAACTACTATAACCAACTAAATCATTGATGGAAATATTGAACAGAACTGGATGCAGAACTGATCCCCATGGGTCCCCACTCTATATGCCCTTCCAGTTTGACTGTGAGCCACTGATGATTACTCTCTGGGAACAGTTTTCCAACTGGTTATGCACCCACCTTGTAGTAACTCCATCTAGGTTGTATTATATACACCAGTCTGTTACCCCAAATGGAGTTACCCACATGGTTCACAGCACTAGATTAGTTCTGATTTAAAGAAAAAAAGAAGTTTATTTAACTACAAAGAGAGAGGTTTTATGTGAGTACAAATATAAGGCATTATAATCAGGAATGGTTACAAGAGAAAGAAAGATAAACTGCTTCCTAGTATTAACTTACCAACTAGACTTGGGTTAAGGTGAAATTCTTACCACAGGTTCCCATTAACACTGCTGAACAAATTCTCAGGCATGGATCTGTTCCCAAAGTCCATAGGCTGTTTCTTTTGTTGTCTTTGATGAATGGAAGAGAGATGGATAGAGAAAGAGACAATTTGAGGTGTTTTTGCCCCTCACTTTTACAGTCCAGTCACTTTTTGAAATGCATTTTCCTGGGGATTACCCCTAGATAAAGTTCTTTCCCACTGTGAGGATGAGATGTGGAGTCCTGTCATGAAAGAGGCTTCATGCTGTTTGCTCAGATTTTTCCTATTTCCTGTCTTCCCCTCTTGCTGTCTGAGGATCCTGTTTACAACTTATATGTAAATCGCAATAAACGCACATTCCTTTGTTTAAGTCCTGCTTGACCGGTTCTGCCTAATCAGGGTACATGGGTTTGAACATGTCCCACTAACATCACAGAGGAGTATTTCAGAACTTTATACATAATGTTACTACACACATTTCATCATGCTATTATTGACCAGTGAGTTATTAGTTTTCAAATGATTCCTCACAAGGCATATTTTGTACGATGGTGTGTTGGGTGTGAATACAGGGGTGCATCTGGTCACAGGAAGCTGATCCTGAATCCCAGAAGCATGGGTAGGTCCCACAAGCAGAGAGGTCTAGATGAATGGAGCACTTGTGGGGAACCCTTCTGCAGCAGACATGAATGGAGGGTGGTGGGAAGCTAAGCCAGGGACAAAAGGGTTAGTGGAGGAGGCAGATTCCTTGATGGGCAACCTGGAAACAATGTTCTTGGAGAGAACTGCAGTTCTGGTACCCGCTGTACTTGGGGACAAACAGTTTTATCATGAGGGCTTTGCAGATCACTGAATGTGTTCCTGATTAAACTATGCCCAGAGGTGAGACTTTGAACTGAACTCTGACAGACTATCTTCCCTTTTATGGGTGCATGTAGGGGAAAACTGAAGCAGGCATGCCAGATGTGCCACAGTTTGCCAGAGGGGAGTGCTTGGGGTGGGGACTGCCCTGCTACAGAGACATCTAAACTTTTTCTGGTGAGTAGTTTTTTACTATCACACAACCAGTTAGCAGATTTGTGAGTTATAATGGTAGAAAGCAAATAAAGAATGAAAGGGAAGTAAAAAGTCATGTAATCAATGCTAGGTGTAAAAAATTTGGGACAATATCTAATTATTTACCAAAAAACATTTTAGCTTGTGTCTTTACCATCGATTTGTTTCTCTTTATGCTGTACCCTGTACTATTTGCAGCACTGTACCTTGTTTGCAAACTGCTCACTCATGTTCTTTTTGTTACACCTGGTGTCCTCGTTTAAGAAACATGAAGCTATTAGCCACGTTGACAGCATCTCGCTCTTGACGTTCAAACTAAAATGGCAACACTCTGTATTGTTTCCTACTTATGCAATCTAGGCATTTGAAGGGTTTAATATACAGCTGGATATTGAAAGCCACGCATACTCCTTGAAGACAAAAGGAGATGTTAGTGTACTCCTGCTGCTCTGCTTCCCCCAGACCGTGGGGGAAAAATGAAGAAAAGAAACTAAAATATAGGAGTTCAAGAAATACGTTTCCTCTTGTGTTCTTTCACCACCTCATGCAACAAATCTGGCTTGGAAAAACAAGGCACTGGTCCTGGGAATAAAACTTCATCCTCTCTCCTGCTTTTGCGAGGTAGCTTGTTTGTCTGCTATGTAGCCAACAAAAGGGCCTGCATTTACTGTGAAAATCAGGCCTGATCTACACTACACATTTATACCGAATTTAGCAGAGTTAAACCGATTTAACCCTGCACCTGTCCACACAATGAAGCCCTTTATATTGATATAAAGGGCTCTTAAAACCGATTTCTGTACTCCTCCCCGACGAAAGGAGTAGCACTGAAATCGGTATTGCCATGTTGGATTAGGGTTAGTGTGGCCACAATTCGATGGTATTGGCCTCCGGGTGGTATCCCACAGTGCACTATTGTGACTGTTCTGGACAGCAATCTGAACTCGGATGCACTGGCTAGGTAGACAGGAAAAGTCCCGCGAACTTTTGAATTTCATTTCCTGTTTGGCCAGCGTGGAGAGCTCACCACGACAAGGTGACCCCCCCGCAGAGCATCATCCAGCCCACAGGCCACAAATGCAGTCTCCTGACGAAGCGCAAAAAAGGGCGAGCTCCAGCCAGAGACCACTTGCATGGGAAAGTACGTGAATCTGATCGCTATATCTGGAGAGAGGAGTCCGTGCTAAAACAGACACTTACATGTTCCACCAGACGAAACCTGACAAAAACATTGAAAAAATGTTCCAAGGCCATGATGCAGAGAGGCCACACCAGGCGACTTCACTGCACGTGCAAGCGTGCAAGTTAAGGAAGCTCGAGACAAGCCACCGAAAAACCAAAGAAGCAAACGGCAAGCTGGGGCCAGGGCGAACACACCGCTCTAACGACTGCCTCATGCAATCTTCTACGTGGTCCGGCCCCCACTCCCCATCTGTCCTGATTCTGAGGTGGGGGGTACTCGCCAATAAGCTGAGGACTTTGGTAGACGGAGCGCCGACCGAACATGACGGAGTGAGAATCAGAAGCCGACGAGCTTGCAGAGGCCACCTATCTCCCCAACCCTCCGGAACTTTTCTCACGCCTTAGCAAAACGGAATTACCCTCCCAGCCCTCCAACCACTATCCCAGACAGGAAGCCCATAGTAGGGCTTCTTGGTAGAGTTGTACCTTTTATGTCGTAATATAAATAACATTGGGTTTTAAATATACAGGCACGTAGTTTTTTTGATTGATTAATTTGCCCTGAGGAACTTGGGTATCTTTTCGCAGCTGTCATAGGTTCCTCCCCTTTACTCTCGCAGAACTTTAGTGGTACAGATGTGGGGACCTTGTACAACACTTCTAAGCTTAACTTATTCACTTGAGACTGGGTTCAGCTGCTTCACCAATCCTAGATCCTTCTTTCGAGCTGACCACCTCTTTCACGCCCAAAACCTTCCCTTCCTTGCTGCCTTGAGAGGCTTTTTCACCAAGTCTTGGTGAACACCCGACCACCCTTGCGTCTTAACACAACACTCGGTGAC
>NC_133775.1:68568757-68600689 GCF_003597395.2 Chelonoidis abingdonii | reverse complement strand
ATCTAAGGCGGGTGCCTGGGCTGGTCCTGCGGGGTGACTCTTGAGGTGCTTAAAGCTAGTTCTGCATTGAAAGCCTAGTGACTGGAACGTCTCTGAGTTTACTGTCGTGAGTCTGCTACAAACATAAAAGGTGCGTGACTGGCACTGTACGGTGGAGTCGGTCTTCTGCTGTGCTAATGGTAGTGGAGAGTCTTAGGCTAGATCCTCTGGTTAGATGGGTCCAAGAGGCTACCGCTGGAACGTGGGGGGTCTCTTCGTCTGCTGGTGCTAGCGAGGGGAATGAAAATGCGTGATCGATGGGCTGTCTGCTGGGAGGCAGTTCGGGGTGCAAGATTCAGCTATTAGAGCTAGGAGTCTGTGGTGTTAGTGGTCTGTCTGTGTAGAGCTTGGGTGATAGTGCGGTGCACTGTGGTACGCTGGGAGGGTGCTCTGATCGGCGGTGGTGTCGTAGCTTGGGCTGCCTGGGATGGTATGGGGAGGGAGGCATGGGTTTAGGTGGGGTGTTTGCCTGCTACGAGGGTGCTTATTGAGCGTGACTGCTAGGTTGTCTCTGGAGGTATACTCTCTGGGGCTGTGGCCTCGCGAAAAGTGGTCTTTTAGAATTCTTGTAAATGAGGGTGGACAATAATTTAATGGCTCCAATAGTGGGGGGTCAGAAGTTAAGTACCGACTAGCCATATATCTATTATAGTATCAAAAGTTCTTGAGTTCTGTTCGTGGTATCATAGAATCGAATCATGGGTCAGGTAGATGGTTAAGCCAAGTAATAAGAACAGTAGTATGAATTGAAATAAAGCCAATGCACCTTGAAAATACTCTACAATTAAGTATCACAATGCACGGTATAATCTGCAGATGAATATGCATTCTACCCCCGTAGCACACCCTATGAGAACACTTCCATACAATTCGTTTTATTGGGATAACACCACCGGCGCTACCTGAACCACCCCGAGCTCCTCTTCTAAATTAATATTCTACTGCAACAAGATTACCAACAGGAGTTCTTAGCTCGAAAATAGCCGACCACACGCCCATCTACGGTTTTTGCTACGCGATGACTTTTGCACCGCTACAAGCGCTACTAACCGGTGATTCACGGTAGACAGCACCAAGTGATACCTCGACAAAAGGGCCAAAGGCAATCTTGCACTACGACCTAAAAGATAAGAAGCTCTTGGTCCTGACGATATATGAGGTAACCGGTCTGTGGAATCCAATGTGTAATGACATACAATGTAAACTACTCATTTAAGAGGTACACTTGCCTGTAGACTGGCACTACTCTCTGTAAGGACGGACAAAAGCATCATCAAACGACAAGGTAGTCATGCACGTTAAATTGAAAGTCGAATGCAAGTGTGAATCGGATCCAGACTATCAAGAATAACTGAAAAATCGTAAACGTAGACTGCAATACTCCTAACATCGTATCCTTACAATTCATTACCTATTTTTTGTCACGAACAGTATCATCTGACTGCTTGTGAATACATTTTGTTCATCTGCGCTCCGGGACTTAAATGCTAGCATATATTAAAACATGGCCATTTAATCTTGATCTACTCCTAACTAAGACTATTAATCTCTTAACTGTACGAGTCTAGGCTGCTAGATCTACTATCTTAGGTCTGTTTAAAATCTCGAGGGTGGTTAGGTATTTGGCCTTAGCCTAACTGATAACAGCTCGTCAATGCGTGTAATCAGGTAGGCATCGAAGTGGATACTTCATTAGAAAACCTCAGGTGCTCAGGCTTGGGGACTAGTACGATCGGACTGGACCACTGCCTGTGGATGCTCAATGACCCGCCCCCAAGTTCCAGCATACTTTTCGCACTTCCAATCCTAATTTCTTCCTTTTAGCTTTCCGGTATTCGATAGTGGGTCTTATCGTCACGCCTTACTCGGGCCTGGTAATATTGTTGGACTAGTGCCGTTCAGAGACCTGGTGGGACAAAATACGTCATGGTCCGGTGGATCATGTCATATTATGGGGATAGTCAGGGATATCTTTCTGCTCCCTGCGGCCCGGTCTGCCTGAGGTAAGACCATCGAGGTGACCAGAAACACGCTCTCTGGCATGCCAGGAGCTTGTCGGTAGAGTTGATGTGGTTATTATTTGCTGCTGGTCCGGCGGAATCTGGGGGTCTCTAACCCTATTAAATTGACACTTCGCCAATGGCTTCCAAAACTAATCTCATATGGTCGTGCCACTGGCTAGGGAGTTGCTTCTGTGTCCGCACTAACACAATCACCCGTTCCACCGGACTGAAAATCTTGGCATGTTTCGCCTGAAGGTTGAGTATGTCCGCTGTGCCTCTAGTGCTTTTTCCTGAAATGCTCCTGTACTAGCCGGGGTTACTCGAGTATCCGCTCGTCCCGCATCTGTTCACAATGCTCAATAAGATTCTTTCCTGGGTGGGTTGTCCTGCCCAATCTGCCTTGCGCGATATCCAATAGCCCGCGTGGGGCGTCGCATAAGATAAGAAGTTCACAAAGGGAGAAAAACCCGTGACGCCTGAAGGATCCCCGTAGAGCGAAGCATTAGATACGGCAACAAGTGCCCAGTCCCTTTCCATCCTGTGCTAACCGTGACCTGGCCGGAGTCATGACTTTGAGGTTCGATTGAATCTTTCGGCTATCCGTCTGTTGGTAGATGGTAGACGAGGGTCCGAATGGCTTGTATACGGAGCAGGCACATAAGACGCTTTCTATAGTTTTGACGTAAATGGGGTTCCCTGGTCTGTCAGATCGTCCTTAAGGATCCACTCTGGCGAAAACCTGGTAGTAGTTCATTTAGGCTAATTGCCTTGAGACGTTGGGTATGCTAAAAGGGAATGGCCTCTGGATATCGTGTGGCATAAGCAAGGATGAACTAGTACCTTTCGGTGGCCCCCGCTGCCCGACTTTTCTTTAGTTGTCCACTATGTCCAATAGCTATCCCTCGAAAGAGGGGAAGAGTGCGAGGCGACGGGACATCAATAAGCGGTAAAGAGGTACTACAGTGGGGCCCGCAAGTGAGGTGGGGCTATGCAGACTGCATTCAGGGCAAGGAGGCACAATAACGCTGGACTTAACTGCTCGTATCCGGGCCAATAAAACCCTTCTTAGTATTCTATTAACAGCGTGCTTGTCTTACCCCTAGAGTCCCACCAAATATAATGACTGTGACTAACTCGTAGTAAGGCCCCTTATGGTTTTCCTGGAAAAGGAAATTGCTCCTACCGTTCTTCCCCTCGTAATTGCTCTATTGACGTACCAACAAGACTCACGTTTGAGCACGAGTAATATGCCTTGGCCTTTGACTTTTCTCTAGCAGGCACTCCATTTACTTCCCAACTAACCACCTCCTCACGTTGCATATAATGGACTCTTCGGCCTGGTCGTCCAAAGTACCAACGTGCAGTGCTAACTACCTAATTCCAAGGGGCCTATTTCAACTCTCCCCCTGGGTTGCAGTCCCACTGTGCGGGCCAGAACCTCCTCTGATGAGTCCTCCGTGACCCGAACCTTCTCCTTGTCTCCTGGGACGGGTTCGACTACCCACCAAGGGGAGTCTTTGAATTAGCTGCCAGAATCTGAGGTCCCTAATTTTTAGCCACCCTCGGTTCATCACGCACAGCCTGCGGGGTTTTCCAGGGATGAGAAAAAGTACTGGACAAATTCAAGCGTAAACAATTGGGGAAGCTAATCTTTAGTTGCCTCGTGTCTCAACCTGGGGGTGCTACCCTCAGCTCCGCTCTATCGGGGGTCAGTAAGTTCTCAAACCAGGGAAGCTCTCCCAATCCAGAAACAGGATAAAGGGAGCCTTGGGACTACTCCTGCAGCAAACTCTGGTGTAATTGCCACAAGGATTTCAATCCGACTGGAAATTGTAGGGTAAAAATCCAACGGTGCCATGTACGGTACATGTTACCACCTGTGCTTTGTGGCCGAGGTAGTGTCTCGGTTCCCAGACCAACCTTCCTGGAGACAACGTGACACGCACTGCTCCGAATCTATTAATGCTATTGGTTGTATTTCAATAACCATTATTTTGTCTTCGGTTAAATCCATGTGAGGTCAATTAACTCTACCAGTGCAATTCCATCAGCACCATTGACTCCCCCATAACTCCCCATGATTACACTGCATAGGCACTCCTTGTTGGGACATGGGGTGGCTTATGCCCCATTCCCCGACATCATAAACACCGTCCCCTCATTCCGGTATCACCCATGCTGGGGCTAGTTGGCGACGCCCCACCACTCTTCCCAACCTCCCAGTGTCCCTTTCTGGCCTCGAGCCTTCCCTCCTTGATGCGTTCTCCCGTTATTTTTACTAGAGTTCTCGACGTCGGGCCTTGGGTTGTTTGTCTTCCTGTTTGCCGTTGTGCTCTCCGCGGGTCTGTGAACAGTTCGCGGCTGCCAGTTGATCTTTCACGAGGTGAAGTCCAACTCCGTAGGTGAGGTATTATGACCACCAAGTCCTAGTCCTGGTGTGGATAACCCCCCCCGCATATACCAGTCCAATATAGTACCTCAATCATCTATCAAGAGAGGGCATGGGCTTCAGTGCGGAGGCCGTGTTCGGGTCAGTGATCAGTCAAACAAACTGCGGTCATCGGTGTATTGTCCCTCCATTAATATCGCCATTCATGGAACCTCTGAGCTTGTAGTTGTCTGTTGTCTCACTACCGAACTTGGCCAGGATCTCTGCTTATGGGATAGTTTGCTGCAGCTTGTGCAGACTATATGTAATGACCTTCTGGGTTCCCCAAGCATAGGGAAGTTCAAAGGATACAGACCATTGTTCTCGGGGAAGGACCTCGCAGGGCATTTCTCATCAAAAGCCAGGTATGCTTCCATCTCCTCCACTCGGTCATTTAATATTGAGTAAGAATGGCTAGCCGTAGGTGGGCCCTTCCCCGTGTGATTATGTTCCAATAAGGTTATTATTATTTTAGTAATTCTGAAGCTTCTTATTAGTCTCTCAGCAGGGCTCGGATCTAGAAGCAGACGCTGATCAGCAAGCAGCTGATTAGTCTCCATGCCTGCAATCTAGTGCTCTCTTGTTGGGGTTGCCTGGTACTCTAGTAGCCTCCTGCTGAGGCCGCGGTGGATGAATAAATAAGGGGCCCATGAACCACAATGTCAGTCTTAAGGTTGGGAGGGTTATGTCTCCGGACTATAGATGTCCCAGCGCGCAATCCACCACTGACACCGAACGTGGCAAATTTGCCAGACGGTATATGTAACTCTTGTGGTCTCGTGCTTCTTCTCGTCTGGGGTGCGTTCAGAGAGATATGCTGCCTTCGGAACATTGCTTATTCCATCTCCCATGTGTCTTGGAGAGGGGAGGGGAGAGGAGCCAATGGGCCCGCCTCACTGCAACAGGTCCCACCCACGGGCCCTTGGGTTGTGGTGAAACCACTTGACTAGCGTTTCTTCCCCTGGGTAACCTCCTCTCTAACCGTCAGCTTGTGAAGGGCTTCTAGCCGTCTCTTCTATAAAGCCGTGGTGCCCCTTATGGGATTTCTGTTGGCTCCCAATCCACCACAGCATCCTCAAATCCTCTATTTCTCGTCTAGGACAAACTCTCTTTCTGCAATCTGCCTGCATCAATCACTTCTCCTCAACTACCACCCCCCGTGTCTGACTGAAGCGGGGTTATATCCCAGAAATGGAGTAAACTGGAGTCAGGTGCTCTAACTGGAGTCAGGTGCTCTAATTGGCCACAGCTGTTCTAGTTAATCTAAAGCAAACCTTCCTCCCTTGGCAGGGAATAAGGCCCCCTGCTAACACTCTTATGCTGCCCTCTGGCCATGCTGTATCACACTTGTCACTAGAACATGACATTGCTCACAGCATTGACTTGGAGGAACTTAATTTGCTAAACTTAAAGCGCGGAAACATAAATTCTAAATTATAACATGTTACTCTGTGACCGTGTATTGTGTATAAGGTATGTGATTTTTTTTGGGTGGGGGGCGCAAGATGGAAGTTTTGCCTAGGGCACAAAATATCCTTGCACTGGCCCTGGTTGTACCCAGAACCACCCGCAACAATGTTTTTTGACCCATCAGGCACTGGGATCTCAACCTAGAATTCCAAGGGCGGGGGAGACTGAGGGAACTATGGGATAGCTACTCACAGTGCAACGCTCTGGAAATCGAAGTCAGCCTCGGTACATGGACGCACACCACTGAATTAAAGTGCTTAGTGTGGCCACGTGCACTCGACTTTATAAAATCGGTAAAATTCCATAGTGTAGACATACCCTCAGTCTCTGTTCACACTGGTTCTGCTCACACTCAGGATTCACCCTGGAAATGGTTCACTCTCCAGCTCTGATTCTGGGGGTTCCTGAATGTCCATCACGCAACAGGTGAAATTCACCTCCGTGTAGGGACTGATGTGGTGCCTTGGCCTCTTACTGGCCCTCATTTCACCCTAAGGGCACCAGCGCATAGCTGGTATTTCTCACTCCATTGGACCTGCACCTTACCAAAGCCCGTCTACACCAGCAGCTTCATGAGGAGTGAGCTATCTGTGTCAGAAGCTGGGGACTTTACTAGTGCCCTCTCTGATAACCAATTTGCATGAGCAGAAAGGAGAAACATGAACCGAAGGTCACTGCAGGGTTCACACTTTGCTGGTTAATTGCAAACACTTCTTATCAGAAGGCATGCTTCCCTGGCTTGCTTCCAGGTGCCTGGTTCTATGTGATGCTGGTTCTTTACTGGTTAGTTCTGGACTCCAGCCTATTCCACTGCCATCTCTTTGTCCTTTGCTGGTTGAGCTGCAGAGGGGTTTGGTAATCAGGGTACATGGTTTTCTTTGTGTTTTAGCACCATTATTAGTGAGGCTGTGTAGGCTGCTGCTCCAGCTCCTTTCTTTCCCATCTCCAGCTGCACAGTCCACAGGCCAGCAGCATCCAGGGCTGATGCATAGCTGTACGCTCCAGCTAACAGGGGCCTTGAGACAGTGCTGAGCAAGAAGCATATTTCACTGTCTGGATTTGCTGAACATGTACCAGCTTGCACAGCCCTTCCTCGCCTTGATCAGTGCTGGCCTGTGCAGATGGTCTATTGCAGTCAGTGCAACTCCTCATGTGAGTTCTACTCTAAGGGTAAATGACCCCAGTGCATTTCATGGCCTGTGCTCCATTTGAGTCCCATTTAAAGCAGGGCATAAGTAGGACTCCGGTAGGGCATGGGTCATGTCCTGGTCCTCTGTGCCAGGGTGAATTTCTCCCCAGGTGAGTAAAGTTTGCAGGCAAGTGCTCTGAGAGAGAGGAGGAGAGAGGGAACCAGTGCAGTTGGTTCAGGAGAGGGTTCATCCATAAGAGCCATAAGAAATCATAGACCCCTAGAATACAGGAAAGGAGTAGCTGGACCCATTTGAAACCTGCTTACCCCCCCTCTAGCCCTATCACTAACCCTGCAGTTAATCCCCAGTCCTGTCAAACCTGCTGCTAATTCTCGGCCCGACCACTATGTGTAAACCATCTGCCAGTCACCTGGGTGCCTGTGCCCTCCGATGGGCAGCAGGAGTGAGGGCAGAACAGCAGCCCCGAGGCAGCGCCAGAGAAGAGCTGTGTGGGTAATATGATGGGGGTGGGTATGGCAGTACTTGCTGTCCGCCAGCTAATCACAGTAGCAGACTACCCATGGCAATGGGTAGCAGATGGGCATCAGTGTATCCAGCACCCTCTGCTGCTTGTTCTCCTGATCTCCCCACCTTCTTGCCCTCACTGAAACTGTGCTTGCTCCTGACCTGTCTCCATAGCTAGTGTGATACTTCCCAGGGGTACCTAGGGCTGGGAGGACTGTCGCTACTGCCTGCCCTTGGCATGCAGAAGCCCTGTCTGCCCCTGCCAGGGGTCAGCTTCCCAACTCCCCAGGCCACACGAGCTCTAGGCCTCACAGACCCTGATGTCTGTCTGCAGGTTAGCAAGGGGCACACTCATGTGACACTTTGGGGGTCACCTCACCACCTGCCTGTAACCCTGGGTGTTCCTGTGCTGTGCAGCTGTGGCTCAGAGCCCTGACACTAGCAGCCTCTCACAGCATGCTGGCCTCCCCCAGCTTTCACTAGTCTAGTTACTCCTTGTAGGGTGACACCCAAAGCCCCTCCAGCCCTGAGTCTCCCCCAAACCACCTCCTCTGTAGTGCCTAGTCCCTCTCACTGGACCCTCACAGCAGTTACCAAGTTCACTGCCTCCAGAGAGGCAGAACACACACCAGGCTGGCGGTTTGGCTGTGGATTTTACCCGTCAGTTTAATACTCAGCACTGAGATGCTTTTGTGATAAAACTAGAATAGGTTTATTAACAAAGAAGAGAGATTTAAATCACAGTCAGACTAGAAGAGACAGGTCTGGGTACAAGGGAAAACAAAACCAAACCCACTTTCTAAAGATTAAACCTTCATTTTGGTGAGTTACAGTTTTTGTCTAAGCAGGTTTCTCACCTGTAGTCAGTTTCCAGCTACTCTTGCCTTCCAGCCAAGAGGATCTGCTTTTCATGAACTCAAAGGGTGCTGCAGTTCTTTATATCCTCAAAGTTTATCTTTGTTTTCAAAGTCAGGAGGCCCTCCTGGGGGCTTAGCTTTGTGTCCCCAGAGAGCCGATGTCATGTTCAGTTTTGCAGTCTCCTGTGATTTTTACAATGCAAATGGTCTTCTTGCAATCCCCAATGCAAATGAAGAGCCTGTTATTCTTGACCATACCTGGTTTGATTGCAATTGAGACCAAGAGGTGTTGGCCATTCTCCTTTGTCTGGAAAAAAACCTATTTTGCCTCTTTGGTCTGTTTCCAGATTCCTAAGCCTAATATCAAAATACTCATAAGTTCACATACATTTCACAGTGATATTAATGACCAGCATGGTGTTAGTTTTCAAATGATGACACCTTGTAAATAACTATCATGACAAGAATGTGTGAGGTGTATTGAGCTGGTCAGGCCAGCTGAGTTCTACTTTACGTGCCAGAGAGTTCCTTGTTGTCCGGGATTCTCTTAGGGCACACTCCAATCCCTGAGTCAGGGGTGCTGGAACAATACGTACAGTGGGGGCTCTGAGAGCCACTGAACCAGAATGTAAGCCCTGTATATGATGAAACCACTTCAAGCCAGGGGGTACAGCCGCACTCCTGCTCTGAGTCCTCTGAGTGGCTCCTGATCCACTGGGCTGTTTCAGAATTCAGAGTCACTACTTCCAAAGAAGCAGTACACCCCAGCTTCCCAGTTCCACCTCAGATCACTGCTCCACTTAACACACAGAACTAAGACATGTTTGATTTCATTGTAAATATAAATGTATTTAACAAAGCCCAGGGATTCAAGTAATAGCAAGTAGTAGTATTGGAAACAAATGTAAAATAAAATCATAACAATGCATTCTAGAACCTAGACTTAACCAGCTAGATACTCTCATGTCTTGTACTGTATTGCTCACTCAAAGTCTTGGCAGCATTTTACAGCCAGGCTTGGCTGTGATCCCGCTTTCATGAGACAGGCATGTTGTCAGCTTGCCTTCTAGGTGAAGGATCCCACGTGTTCTCTTGTACTTCCAGATATATTCTAACAATCCTTTGTCTTTAGTCATAAAGAGGACACTCCTTTCTCACCCCTGCAGTTCTTGTTTCCTCCTATAGAGCTTCTCTCTTGTGGATTGTACAATCTTGTGACCGGCACCTGGCTCAGTCTGAAAAAAGGCCTCCGTTATGAGGCAGACAAATATATACATATGACCACATGGGGAGTTAAGCGACTGTTACCTCCTGGGTGAAAGGCACATATCTCAGGTCTGTCATCCCCTGGTGACCTGCCTTAACTCCAAGACTGTAAGAACATAATTTTCAGTACAGCTGCATAACTGCTTCAATATTATCCGTACACACATTTTGCAATGCTTCTGATGACCAGTGGGCTACCGGCTCTTGACAGAGATCTCTCATGCCACCTTGTGACCTATAATGCAGATATCCTACCCAGGGGATCCCTATAAAATACTGTGCACCCCAATGTATCTGGCCAGTTGGCACCAAGAGGACTCTGGGACACAGACATGTTCTTTCATAGCAGTGTTTGCTTCTCCTACATGCCAGGAGCCAGCAAGGGGACGTGTGTGGTGGTGTTGGGCCCCTAGCTTCCCACTTCTCCTGATTCCAATCCCTCCCTCATACTCCAGACTCTCCTTTGGGACTGTCACGGGGTGTATGTACCCCATGGTGGCCAAGCAACCAAGGGGTTAGTGCAGGTACTGCTGGCTGATGCTGATTGGCAGCTTCTCAGTAGCCTGGAGGATAAAAGGACTGGGAAGGGAGGGAAGGAGGGCAGCTACCAGAGGAGTGATCAGGCTGCAGAAGGAAACTCCTGCCAGAAAGCTGCTGAATAGCTGCTCAGAGACAGCCCCCTAGGAGGGGACAACTGGACCAGTGGGCTGAATAGTCTCCAGGAACCAGAGGTTGGCGGGGGAGCAGAGGGCATGGCTGGAGTTGGCTTGTCTAGCTTAAGGGCCCTGAGCTAGAACCCAGTGACAGGGATGGGCCTGGATTCCCCTACCACGGGTTTTCAGACACCCTGAGCATCAGGAACTGACTGACAGCCCCACCAGACTGAGTGGACTCAGGTTGGATGCTCCACATGGCGAGAGGGGGTGCTGCTGCATTGGGCTGCACACCAGCCCAAACAGTCCCACTCAATCCAGCAGTATCTGCCCCTTCCACCCCCCCCATGATGCGCTCACCGATTCCTCCCTCCCTTGCTGCTCACTGACTGACACCTGGCCCTCTCCTCCCAGCCTCCGCTGGGGTGACTTACCTTCCATGCTGACATCCCATTGGATGCATCAGCTGACATTTCCTTGTCTCCACCTCCTTGTTCAGCCTGCGACCTTGGGTCAGCTCCCCATCCCAGATCGGTACCTCCTGGGCCCATGTCTTCCCCCCATGCTGCTCGCTCCATGACCTTGCGCATGCTGAATGCCCTGTCTCAGACAGTCCTATGGGGTTAGGATGTTTCTACTGAGGCAGGATAACTTGGCACCAGCCTCTTCTCTGAATAAAACATACACTGAGATGCAGCAGGGATTACCTGCCTGGTATGCTGAGCAGAGAGGATGTGCTGTCGCCCTGGGCCCTCCCCTCATGAGCTGCTCAATTCCAGGTGGTTGTTATTTTCCCACAGTGTGTGCATCTTGACCTTCTGTCTGTGCCTCCTGATCATTAAGAGGGGATTAGCAGATGTAATTAGGGCCCTTTAGTAGCACTCATTTGATTGAGCAATGAGAAACCTGCAGGGCCTCTAGGGTTGTATGCTATGAAGTGCTACAGCACAGGCAAGTGATGCCTAAACCATGGTGGTCTGTGTGCAAATATAGCCAAAGCCCTTCCATCTGCAGCCGCTGCATCCCACCAGTGTCATTGAGTGCATAGCTCATGCCAATTAACCACATTTAGAAGCTGCTGACTAAAGAGAGATATCTCAATAGCACAGGGGGGCACACACAAAAGAAAGGCCAGAGCTCCCACCGGAGAGAAAGAGGAACCAAAATCCCAGATCCAAATCCCAGAAATGTGGGGGAAATTGAGAACCAGATATGAGCTTTGTAGTTTAGGCCTCTTTGTGGATGATGCACAGAATCGTAGCCATAGGGAGGGGAAAGCAGTACTAGCCCACATCAAGTCCAGCTACCTCCCCACGATGTTAGGGCACGTCTACACTGGCAAAGTTGCAGTGCCGGCAGTTACAGCGCTGCTCAGAGAGCGCAGAAGGGAAACCACTGTTGTGTGTTTACACTGACAGCTGCCTGTGCAATAGCATGTTCACACTTGTGGCACTGTTCTGAGTGGGGTGCTCTGGGCAGCTATCCCACAGAGCACCTCTTTCTCTTCTGCTGCTTAGACTTGTGGGAAGATGGAGGGGGTCATGGGGCATCCTGTTCCAATGCCCTGTGATGCATTGCTTTACATCCCAATAATCCCTATGCTTCTGTCCGCATTTGGCGTCATCTTTCAAAGGTTTGTGTACTGCGTGCCCTGCCTCTTTTGGGCTGCAGGAATGGATTCCGAACTGCTGACCACTATGCTGCTTGCTGTGACCAGCACGTCATGTGTGGCAGTGGAGTTATTCCTTAAACTACAAAGGAAAGAGGAGTGCGACATTGATATCGCCATGCATACTAGCTACGACACAAGATTGCTTGTGGCATTCACAGAGGTGCTGACCACAGTGGAACGCTGCTTTTGGGCTTGGGAAACAAGCACTGAGTGGTGGGATCACATTGTGATGCATGTCTGGGATGACGAGCAGTGGCTGAAGACCTTTCTCCTGAGGAAAGCCACATTTATGGAAATGTGTGATGGGCTCGCCTGAGCCCTGTTGTGCAAGGACAAGAGAATGAGAGCTGCTCTGTTGCTGGAAAAGGGTGCGGTGATTGCACTGTGGAAGCTGGCTTCTCCTTGTCACTAACTGGCTGGCTGACCCCAGGCAAGCGACATGAGCCACAAGACCCCCAAAAAGGTGAGTAGCCGCTGGGGTAGGGTAAATCACTGTTCGCAGACCCTGCTGTACACTGGGCACATGGCTCTTGGGGAGAGCCAGCACTGCAGTAGGGGGCCTGATAATAATTCCTGTCCCCACATTTTCTACAGGCTGTGTTCATTATGGAAGTTATCTCGCTGCTGAGGGTAAGCAGGGAATCCAGGGAGCCCTGGGCTCTATGCAGCTCGCCTGTGCACAGCAATGGAATGCACCCCTCTCCCCATGACAGCAAAGTGGTATCGGAAAGTTACTGTTAATGGGGAGAGAAACAAAGCAGCTCTGCCAAGGAACCTGCAGCAGTAGATTGCCCAGTATCTTCACAAGAGTTTCCTGGAGAGCTCAGAGGGAGAGTCTCGTGAAGTGAGGGAGTCAATCAACAGCCTGTTCTGTCACTTAGACTAGGCATGAGGTGGGAGACAAGCCTGCTTACTGCAACCCTACTACCCCCAACAACTTGTTTTAGCAATTCCCAAATCAGATCCACTTACTAGGGCCCTCCTCTCCGATTTGAGCTTTGCCAGAATCTGACTGCTATGGCTCGCTAGGCTCCTCTGGCCAGAGCTCCTGACTGCATGCGTCTCTGGCCTCTGAGTCATCCTCTGCCTCTAGATCCCCCTCTCCATCTTCGTCCAAGATTCCCTCATCCTGGCTCAGTCCACTCTTGACTGGCATGCGAGCCAACAAAGTATCCATAGGGGCCTTCGCAGTGGAGGTAGGGTTGCCACCAAGTATTGTGTCCTGCTCTTTGTAAAACCGGCAGCTTGTGGGTGTAGCACTGGAGCGGTGGTTTGTGTCTCGTGTCTTGTGGTAGGTATTCCGCAGCTCCTTCACTTTTACCCTACACTTCAATATGTACTGGTCATGGCCCCTTTCTATCATACATCCTGAAATCTATCTGTAGGTATCATAATTCCTATGGCTGGAGCACAGCTGGGACTGCACAGTCTCCTCTCCCCAAGCTAGGTCCTTCCTAAAACCCAGCCCACTCTCCATTTCCACTCACCACACCATAAAGCCACTGTTCATAATGCTGTCTCCATCCCTGGGGGAGATCCAGTGCCCTGAATGGCTACATCGACAGTTTCAACAAAGCAAATAATATTTACAGCTCAGGACTGGTATTAGAAAAGGCCCTTCCCTAGTGCAGACAAGGCTTCACAGAGACCAGGGCTCTGACACTTTGCTAGCTGCTACATATGGAAGCTGAATTTGATTCCAGGAGACTGCACTGGATTCTTCATTGTCCTCTCCTGGGCTCTGATTGGAAATACACTTTCCAACTATGGAGTGTTGTGCTGAAAAAGTGATCAGTTTGTTATTTCTACAACAGAGTATCCATAAGAGCGAGGGTAGTGACATTCATGCAACATAGTCCAGTGGTTCTACGTGGGAGCTATTCATATTTATTTCTTCAAAGATAAAAACTTTAGGTTTTTCCAATCATGGAAAGGTCAGAGCAATGCCATGGTGGGACAAATGGCCCATGCTGCAAGTCAGCAGCATGCTGCACTTGTAGGACAGGAGAGATATTGTTCTATGCAAAATAAACTGGATGGGAAATGAACTTCAGACCTGTTTGGAAACTGGCTTGCCCAGGGTCCCATCTGTGGAAGTCCTGTTCCTGTCACCAAATCAATTAGTTCTGGTAAAGTGCATTCCTGTGAGTAAGGGGAATTAGCCAACAAACCTATTAAACCACAGGTGAGTATTTGTTAAAGTCATAAAAGTCAGGGAGGTGCCAGATGGCTGGGGAAAAGAAAAGGTTGATGAGGTTTATCAAAACAGGAATGGAGAGTGATCCAGGCAATTACCACCTGGTCTGGCTACCTATAGTTCTCAGAAAAATAATGGAACCCTCATCTCAAGGGTAACGCAGCCATCTGCAATAAATAGCATAGATTTGTTCAGGGTTGGAGTTAATAGTAATGAGAGTCTAGAGACAAATTAAAAAGAGCTTTTTGTATCAGCCTCCCTTGTTCTGTTACTGCATGTTAGTTGTGTGCTCAGATTGCAGCAAGGTCAAAAGGTGTTCAGTATCCTTGATCTCACCACACTGGCCAAGAATCTTACTAGATAACCTCAGCAGCTCATTCTTCATCTCTTCTCTGTCACCTGCCTACCTTCTCTTCATGGCTTCTGCTCTGCCCTTCCCACCCCTGCTCTACTGCTCCACATTCCTGAGGGTCTGACCACTTTTGCTGCTCTAGCAGAAGTGTTCAACAAGTATTTCTCTTCTGTATGTGGGGAAAAAACAGATGATGTAGTCATACCATATAAGACTCTTTCCATTCCACTAGTATCGTGGAAGGGTGTTAAACAGCTGTTACTAATGTTAGACATTTTAAAATCAGTAGGTCCAGATAACATGCATGCAGAAGTTTTAAAAGAGCTGATTGCGAGCTTGTTGGACCTTAATGTTGATTTTTCAATAACTCTTGGAAAAGTGGGGAAGTTCCAGAAGATTGAATGAAAGTCTCCATCACTGGAGGTTTTTAAGAACAGGGTTTTTAAGAACATCTGTCAGGGATGGTCTAGATAATAACTAGTCCTGCCATGAGTGCAGGGGACTAGACTAGATGACCTCTATTAAATGTAGGACTGGAAGTGAACTCGAGAAGTCCCAACAAGTCTACATTATGGCAGGACCAGTAAACCTAGACCATCCCTGACATCTGTTCTCCCAATCTGTTTTTATGGCATGTCTACACTACAAAGTTGGATTGATTTAATAGAAGTCGATCTCAGACAGCCAATTTTATAAAGTCAATGGTGCATGTTCCCACTAAGTGCATTTGGTCATTACAGTGCATCCTCAGTACTGTGACTAGCATTGACTCACGGAACGGTGTGTTGTGGGTAGCTATCCCACAGTTCCCACTGCCCATTTGAATTCTGGGTTAGGTTTCTAATGCCTGATGGGTCAAAACATTGTCACAGATTGTTTTGGGTACATGTTGTCAGTATCCTCTCCTCCCCCACTTCCTCCTGGAAAGCAATGGCAAACAATCCATTTGCGCCTTTTTTGCCTGGGTTGAGCTGTGCGGACGCCATAGCATGGCAAGCATGGAGCACGCTACCCTGTTTACTGCCATTGTGACCATTGCAAAGACCTACGCATGGTCCTGGAGTATGTGCAGAGCCTAGCTAGAATCCACCGGGACGAGGAACAATGTGAGTAGGCAGGGCCATCCTTACCCATACGCAAACTATGCAGCTGCCTAGGGCACTAGGAAATTTGGGGCACCAAATTGTCCCAAATTTCCTGATGCCCTACACAGCTGCATGCTGCTTCAGGGGCCAGCCCGATTCCCCAACCGGCTGAGCTGGCCCCTTGTGGCCAAGAAAGATGCTCCTGCTCCCACCCTGCGCTCACTCCACCCTTTTCCCATAGCCCTTGCCCCTGATACACCCCCTCTCTGCCTCCTCCCACCCCTGCTCCGCCCCAGCCCTGCCACTATTCCCCAGCCTGCTCTGCTCTACTGGCTCCCAACCTCACTGCCAGTAAGTGCTGGGGGGGTGGTTCCCCCCTTACTCCCCAAGTCCCAAGGCTGAGGGCCAGGGGAGTGGAGTGGGCTGGGGCTGGGTCGCTCCACTTCCTGCTGCCCCGAGAATGTAGGGTTGGGCCTGTGTTGCAATCAGTGGCCAGCGGGAAGTGAAGCAACCCAGCCCCAGACCGCTCCACGCTGCCAGTGAGTGCTGGGGGTGGTTCCCCCCCTTCCCCAAGGCTTGGAGCTAGGGGAGCAAAGCGGAGCGGGCTGGGACTGAGTCACTCCACTTCCCATCGCCCCGTGAGTGTGGGGTCAGGCCTGCCCTGCAATCACTGGGCAGCAGGAAGTGGAGCGACCTGGCCTCAACTGCTCTGCTCTGCCAGCCCCTAGCCATGCTGCTGATGAGTGCTGGGGAGGCCTGCTCCTGCCCCCCACAGCCCTTGGGCACAGTCCCTCTCCCCTGCAGAGACCTGGGGATACCCCCCCATGGAGGCCTGGGGCCAGCCCCCCCACCTCACGGGGGGGCTTGTAGGGCACCACAATATCTAGGGGCAACCCTGTGAGGAGGACATGCACACAGACCTGCTTGAAGGCATGACATTCAGCAATTGGCATATGCTGGTGGCATTTGGGTATGTGGACACAGTGGAACACCAATTCTGGGCCCAGGAAACAATCACAGACTGGTGGGACTGCATAGTGTGGGATGATGCCCAGTGGCTGCAAAACTTTCACATGCATAAGACCACCTTCATGGAACTTTATGAATTGTTTTTCCCCAGCCTGAAAGGCAGCAATACCAAGATGAGACCTGCTTTGACAGTTGAGAAGAGAGTGGCGACAGCCCTGTGGAAGTTTGCAACACTTGACTGCTAGCGGCCAGTCAGGAATCAATTCGGGGTGGGAAGTCTACTGTGGGGGCTGCTGTGATCCAAGTGGACAATGCAATCAATAGCCTTCTGCTAAGAAGGGTAGTGACTCTGGGAAATGTGCAGGTCATAGTGGATGGCTTTGCCGCAATGGGGTTCCCTAACTGTGGTGGGGCGATAGATGGAATGCATATCCCCTTCTTGGCACCAGACCACCTTGCCAAACAGTACACAAACTGCAAGGGGTACTTCTCAATGGTTTTGCAAGCACTGGTGGATCACAAGGGCTGTTTTACTGACATCAACATGGAACGGTTGGGCAAAGTGAATGACACTCGCATCTTTAGGAACTCTGGTCTCTACAGAAAGCTTCAAGAAGGAACTTTCTTCCCAGATCGGAAAATTTCTGTTGGTGATGTTGAAATACCAAAAGTTATCCTCGGAGACCCCGCCTACCCCTTGATGCCATGGCTCATAAAGCTGTATACAGGCAACCTGGACAGCAGTAAGGAGTGGTTCAACTATAGGCTGAGCAAGTGCAGAATGGTGGTAGAATGTGCCTTTGGCCATTTAAAAGGACACTGGCACTGTTTGCTGACTAGGTTAGACCTCAGCGAAAGCAACATTCCCACTGTTATTGGTGCTTGCTCTGTGCTCCATAATATCTGCAAAAGTAAGGGGGAAACATTTCTGGCAGGGTGAGGGGGTTGAGGCAGATTGCCTGGCGGTCAATTTTGAGCAGCCAGACACCAGGGCAATTAGAAGAGCACATCATGGCACTCTGCACATCAGAAAAGCTTTGAAAAACAGTTTCATGAATGGCCAGACTCCTGTGGGACACTTATATGTGTAATCCCTGTTGCCAAGCCATCTTCCTTTTAGTGCATGCATTTCCCTGTGAAATTACTCCACTCCCCTGTTTGACCATAGCTGGCACAGGAAATAAAACTCTTATTGTTGTGAATCCAAGCATTTTCATTTACAACCAAAGACAGAGATCACAGGCATCGCCGAATAGTGAAGTAAGTGTGGGTGTGCTAGGGATCTGTGAAGGTGATGGGGTAGAGGGTAAGGACAAGAGCACACAGTTTATTATAGCCATGTACATAAATCACAGCTGTTTGAATGACAGTCTTCTGCTGCTTGTGCCATCCCCTGGAGTTGAGTGACAGGGTGCCTGGAGCCTCCCCCTCTCACGTTCTAGCACGTCTGGGGGAGAGGAGGCTGCGGAACTTGGTGAGAAGGGTTGGCGGATCAATAATGGCTGCAATGGGGCTCTGTACTCTTGCTGCCTTTCCTTCAGCTCCACCATACCCCTCATCATTTCATTTTGATCCGCCTTAGGTTTCAACATCGCATCCTGTGTATTTTGGTCACACTCAATGCACATTTCCCTGTGCTCTAATATCTTACGCCTCCATGCACTGAGCTGTGCCCTATCTGTGCAGGGTCAGGTAACAATGGATCCTGGGAGGGTATTGGCTCCAGAGGCAGGAATTGTTCCTGCTGACTGTCGGGGAGAACACAGCCTCCACCCTCCTCCTTCTCGACAAAATCCTTCTTGCTGTTGGCTACAGCCGCCGCCTTGGTGGTATTCAAGCAGACAGTTGGGGTACTGGTCGGGTCCCCTCCTAGAATGTCATGCAGCTGGTCATAGAAGAGGCACGTTTGGGGCTCTGACCCAGAGCGACCATTAGGCTCCTTTGTCTTTTAGAATGCCTGCCTGAGCTCCTTAATTTTCAGGCGGCACTTGTCATAAATAGATAGCTAAGGGTTAATGTTTCTTTTACCTGCAAAGGGAACCAAACACCTGACCAGAGGACCAAGCAGGAAACCGGATTTTTAGAAGCAGGGGAGGGAATCTCTGGAGGGGTTTAGCTTTATTCTTTGTTTTTTTTGTTTCTTTCGGCTGTGAGAGAACAACTTTTCTTTCTATCTCCAAGCTTCTTTCTACCCTTCTGTTACCAAGTTGTAAGTACAAAAGGAAAAGCAATAGGTTTATATTGTAGTTGTATTTACATGTGTGTACTTTGCTGGACTGGTTTAAATTGGCTATCTTTTGAATCAGACTGTTTATTCCTATTTTCTTATAAGCAACAGCCCTGTATTGATTCTTGAATGCAGAGTTTAGATTATATGTATTTTCTTTCTTTTTATATAAAGTTTCTTTTTAAGACTTGTTTGAGGTTTTTTTTTTCTCTGGTTAAAGCTACGGACGAAGGGAGGGGAGAAAAATCCCTTTGTGTTAGCTTGACTAGGTTTGAATGCATAGCCTCGGGGGGGGGGGGAAGGTAAATTGCCCTCGCTGGTTTGTATTCAAGAAGTTAAGTACAGCATCGCTTAGGCTAACCTCAGGGAGGGGGAAGCTGGGGATGAGATAACGAGGAGACAAGGGGAGGAGCTTGTTTTCCTGTTTGGTGGGAGACTCAGGGCATCTGGGTCTTGGGGGTCCCCCAGGGAAAGATTTGGGGAGACCTGAGAGTTATCAGGGCTCTGAATCCTGATTGGTGGCAGCGAGATAAGATCCAAGCTGGTAATTTAAGCTTGGAGGTTTCATGTTAGCTTCTCAGTTTATGAACGCTAAGGTTCAAAGCTGAGTAAGAGGCTATCACAGCACTGCTGTGCGTCCCTGTTGTAGCCTTTGTCCATCACACCCTGTGCAATTTTGGCATAGATATCGGCATTTCTTCTGCTGGTATGGAGTTTTCACTGCACAGTTTCTTCTCCCCATACAGCAATCAGATCCAGTGTCCTTTGTTCGCTCCATGCCGGAGCTTGTTTGCAATTCTGGCCCTGCATGCTCACCTGTGTTACTGCTCGCCATGCTGACCAAACAGGAAATGAAATTCAAAAGTTCCCGGGGCTTATCCTGTGTACCTGGCTGAGTGCAGCAGAGTTGAAAGTGCTGTCCAGAGCAGTCACATTGGGGCACTCTGGGACAGCTCCTGGAGGCCAATAAAATCAATTGACACAGTGCTGTGTCTACACTACCCCAAATTTGACCCAGGAAGGTCGATTTTAGCACTACTCCTCTCGTCAGGGAAGAGTACAGCAGTCAATGTTGAGAGTCATTTAGGTTGGTGGAATGGGCTTGGTAGTGTAGACACGTGCGTTATAAACGCGACCCAACACGGCTTAGATCGACCTAACTTCGTAGTGTAGACCAGGCCTTAGAAACTTCCAGTAACAAGGATTCCACAACCTCCCTAGGTAACCTGTTCCAGAGCTTAACTACCCTGAGAGTTAGAAAGTTTTTTTTTAATATCTAACCTAAATTTCCCCTGCTGCAGATTTATCCCATTACTTCTTGGGCTATCTTCAGTTCACATGAGAATAACTGATCACCAGCCTCTCTATAACAGCCCTTAACATACTTGAAGACTGTTCTCAGCCACCCCTCTGCCCCTCAGTCTTCATGCCAAGTTTTTAAATTTTTCCTCAGAGGTCAGGTTTTCTAAACCTTTTATCATTTTTGTGGCTCTCCTTTGCACTCTCTACAATTTGTCCACACCTTTCCTAAAGTATGGCATTCAGAACTCAGCAGGGCCAAACAGAGCTGGACAACTACATGTACAACCCTCTTGTTATCACACCTCATGTACAACCCTCTTGTTATCACACCTCCAGAATGATATTAGTCTTTTTTGCAGCTGCATCACATTGTTGGTTCATATTCAATTGGCGATCCACTGAAACCTCCAGATTCTTTTCAGTAGTGCTATCATCTAGCCAGTTATTCCCCATCTTATACTTGAGCCTTTCAGGGCCTTCCAGAAGATTCAGGGGGCCTGGGGCAAAGCAATTTCAGGGGCCCCTTCCATAAAAAAAAGTTGCAATACTATAGAATACTATATTCTTCTGGGGGCCCCTGCGGGGCCTAGGGCAAATTGCCCTACTTGCCCCCCCTCTGGGCGGCCCTAGTGCCTTTAACTTTTTTCTTAAGTGTATTACTTCACATTTATTTCTATTGAACTTATTCTTGTTGAATTCAGACCAATTCTCCAATTTGTCAAAGTCATTTTGAATTTTAATTCAGTCCTCCAAAGTGCTTTAAACTTCCCCCATTTTGGTGTCTGGGGAGGGATGGCTCTTCTATTCTGTAACATATGTGTAGCATGTGGTTAAATAGAAACATATCTAATGATGTACACCTCTCCCACCCATTTCTGTATAATGAACCCCCAGCACCTAAATATGCCTTTAAGATTTGGTACTAGTGGTTCCATTGTCTGCCCTTGCCATGGCCAAGACAGATACACACACTTGCAGCAACACCTGGCATTGGTCCAGTCCCAACACTACCTGCTCTTACCTTTTTTTAGTCCTTCTTGATGCCTTTGCTAATGCAAACCTGCCCTATAGATGGCAGCAACTGTCTGAAATCATGCCTCTAGCATAGGCTGAACCTGAGCTAACCTTTTGTCTGCAATTGTTCCAGCATCTTAGAGGGAAAGGAATAGGTAATGTGGAGAGTTTCCTGAATAAATTCGATGTGCTTCCTAACTAGAGGAGCACTGGAATCCAGCCATTCTGGACAATAACAACAAACAGTCAACAAGAAGCGTAGGGATTGTCTCTCTTGGCTGCTGCTGACCATTTTGTAGGCTTCTTTTTAACATGGAGTTCAGGGTTTAAGGAGTTAAGGAGAAAGCTGGTGAAGGACTCAATACCTGGATGAATATTAAGAAGAGGACTGAGGAGAAGAGGCTATTCTAATGCAAATTGAGGCCATGTGTATGAGTGGGCTGATTAGAAACAGTTTCATATCAATGTAACTGTGAGGTACAAGAAATCTGTAATATTTAGTAGATGTTGTTACACGTTCGACAGCACTGCTAATAACAACACTAGAGGAAGAATGGTAAGGTAAGTATGAACTACAATACCCAACACGAGGCACAACTTAGTGGGGTGATCCAGGTTCAGTTTAGCACACATTGATTAATGATTTAGGAAAGGGACAAAAAATGATTTAACTGAGTTAAACAGATGGTGAGGAACTTCAGAGGGACCTAACTCAGCAAGATGAATGGGCAGCATGATGCAGATGAAATTCAGTATTGACAAATGCAAGGTAATGCAGATTGGCAGAAATAATGTGATCTGCCTGTCCATGTGGCTGGGTCCTAAATTAGCTGTAACCACTCAGACCTTCAAATCACTGCAAATCTCTGCAGAGTGGGGAGGGGGTGGGGGAATGTTAAGTGTATAAAGACTGGAATAGAAAATGCTACTGAAAATATTGTGAAGCTGTTCTATATATAGCCTTGGCAGAATTTCAGTTGTAGTGTTTGATAATTTTGACAGATATAATATCAATGTTTATTTTTAAGCATTTTTTTCGAATTTCAATTATTTTGAATTTCACACTTGCAGGAAATTCTAGTGGAGATCAGCCAATTATTGATCGACAGTAGATGTTAAGATTCAAAAAGTTAAAGCTTTATAACCTTTTATAACCCAAATTTTCAACATCACATGGCAAAATATACAAAGTAAGTAGCTTTGAATCAAACTCAATTAAGTTCTCAAGCAGCAGTTTTCTTACTTTGCCTATTTGTAAATTTTGATAGTATTAATGGTAATATTTTTTCATCGGTTTGTGTGTGTGGTGGAGTCAAGGTTTATTGACATTTACTGACAAAAATCCAGTCCTTCCAAGCCTATATATAGATCAATGGTGTGGTCTCACCTGGGATACTATTCTAGTCAGCCTCTACCAAAATATACAGCAGAAATAGAAGACATCACCGTCCTTGGGCAGGCTGCCTCTTCTGAGACACTTTTCCAGGCCACCAATGGGCACCCCTGTCAAGTGACAAGCCTGGGCCTCCACTTCTCTTTGGGGTGGAATCCTACAATTCAGCCACTCTCTAAATAGGTCTCCGGACTACACCCCTCTCGTGACCAGATGCGTAATTTAGCAGGTCCAGCTGGACTTGGACCCTGCCAGAGTTCCTTTCCTGGAGAATGGGCAGGGCGTGAAGGTACGGTACAGGGTATATGCCACAGAACTGCTTCTGCTCACCTGGTAGGAAGCTCTGGGGCAAATTACACTGAGTTGGCCTTAGAATGTCTGAATTTACAGAACTGAAAAGCAAATCATGAATAAGGAGAAGTTATTGACTAAGGAAAAGTTATGTACTTGTTCCCCTAATATAAGAACTAGGGGCCACCAAATGAAATGAATGGGCAGCAGGTTTAAAACAAATAAAAGGAAGTTCTTCACACAGCGCACAGTCAACCTGTGGAACTCCTTATCTGAGGAGGTTGTGAAGGCTAGGACTATAACAGCATTTAAAAGAAAGCTGGATAAATTCATGGAGGTTAAGTCCATTAATGGCTATTAGCCAGGATGGGTAAGGAATGGTGTCCCTAGCCTCTAGTTGTCAGAGGGTGAAGACGGATGGCAGGAGAGAGATCACTTGATCATTACCTGTTAGGTTCAATCCCTCTGGGACACCTGGCATTGGTCACTGTCGGTAGACAGGATACTGGTCTGGATGGACCTTTGGTCTGACCCAGTATGGCCATTCTTATGTTCTTATCAAGGAAATGTTAAATCCAGGATTTACAGCCCTTGTGAACACTCACAGGAAACTCTGTAACAATAATGTAAGCTAAGGCCAGGATTTTCAGTGGTAAGGGCTGCTGCAGACCTCATGAAGCAGTCAGTACAGACTAATGGAGATCTGCAGCATTCCTATACTCACCTCTCTCCAGGGAGGTCAATATCTCATCAGAATCATAGAATATCAGAGTTGGAAGGGACCTTAGGAGGTCACCTAGTCCAACCCCCTGCTCAAAGCAGGACCAATCCCCAGACAGGTTTGTATCCTAGTTCCCTAGATGGCCCCCTCAAGGGCTGAGCTCACAATGCTGAGTTTAGTAGGCCAATGCTCAAACCACTGAGCTATCCCTCCCCCAGTAGCTATAGTAGTTATTGAGACAAGCCCCTATATGAGTAGAGATCTGCTAGGTTGGGAACTGAGACTGCATAACATTTTAGCCTAAAGGCTGAGAGCAAATTTGCTTTAGTGTCTCAATGAGTCAAAAAGGGGGATATTTGTCTAGGCTAACTGCCATTTTTGGATGGTGAATTCAAAGTTCATTGTAATTCACTGATTTGGTGAAGATGCCTTTATGGCACTGATCTGAGCATTTAATCTGTGAGATAAATGAGCCTTGATCACATCAGTGTAATACAGTGAAGAGAGATGAGACCAGATTTGATTCTTAATTCTTCTGCAATTATTTTGCTTGCTTAGCTTCGGTGTCCCCCATTCTCGCTGGGCATTAAGTTGTAGCCTGTTCACTGCAGTCTCCAGATTCCCAGTCATTCTCTGGGTCAGCCTTTTGCATGCTCTCTCCGTGACCATTTCCCCACTCCCTTTTGGCCAGAGGCACCTATTAACATTTTAGGGTCCTTTGATCTCTCTCATTTCAGCCTTGGCTAGACAGCCCTGTCACTATGGTAGGGGTTGAGGAGTCACTTTCCATGGCTATAAATCTGGTGATTGTTCGAGGGAATGCTTCTTATATTAGACCAGTGTTTCCCAAACTTGGGACGCTGCTTGTGTAGGGAAAGCCTCTGGCAGGCCAGGCCAGTTTGTTTACCTGCCACATTCACAGGTCCGGCCAATTGCAGCTCCCATTAGCCGTGGTTCGCTGCTTCAGGCCAATGGGGGCTGCTGGAAGCTGCGTGGGCCGAGGGATTTACTGGCTGCCTCTTTCAGCAGCTCCCATTGACCTGGAGCAGTGAACTGCAGCCAGTGGGAGCTGCGATTGGCCGGAACTGCGGACGTGGCAGGTAAACAAGCTGGCCTGGTCCGCCAGGGGCTTTCCCTACATAAGCAGCAACCCAAGTTTGAGAAACACTGTATTAGACCATTTTTTCATCTTTCCTGTGTGGTTTCTTTGAATACAATTATGCATTCAGGCAGGGTAATATCACACAGAGCTATTGTTGGACATTACATAGGATACTTTATAAAAAAATAAAACAAACATTTCCCACTTCTCCACAGGAGGGGACAGAATTGGATGACAAAAAAGGTTAGAAGCCCGGAGAGGCTTCTATTGAGCAAGATACTTCATTTTAGTTTTTATTTTGTTTAAAATTTCCCAAGAATTTTATCAGTGTTTATTACAAAAATTTAAACACAAGTGAAAAAACTACATAGTTTTCTGGGTAAATAACTGGGTTAATACTGGGGGAAAAGAGGACAGACAAAAAGCAACAAACTGAGAAAAAGAAGAATATTGAAAGTAAAAGCAGTTTAATGCTGTGGTTTATTTCATGAACAATATGTTAAGAGTAACATATGCAGGTGGGCAAGTGTATATTCCACTATATTGCCGTACTTTACCAGACAGCCGTGCATTTACACTGAGATTAATTTATTATTAACATAAACTGATCTACCTAACACAATGTATTGGATTTTCTTAACTTCATGAATACTTTCATGTACTTGAGTGGGCCAAAACGTGGGTGAAAATCAGTAAAAAATGAATAATAGCTTTTGTAAAACCCATGGGTTTGGAAGGGCCCACCAGACCAAGACCTAGGGTTCCTGGGAATGGATGGGCATTGAGGAAGGAAGCCTGACACTCCCTTTAAGGACCCAAAGCCATGAAGAGAGTGCAGGGCAAGGGTCCTCTCTCACCCAATAATGGGGAAAGGGTTCAAGGGAAGGGGACCGGTGTAAAAGCTGCCTCCAGAGGGAGCGGTCAGCTGAAGGCAGCTGGCCAAAGCCTCGCCACTAGGCCAGGGGCCTGACACACACCCCAGCTCCCAGAAGAGGGGGCATTCCTGTTGGAAGAGGGGGCTAGTGACTGCTCTAAAGGTGAGAGCCTGAAGGTCTGCTCGCAGTATGGCTCAGCTGCTGCACACAAGGGCTAGAAGTGGTCTTTGAGAAAACACCTCCTTAGCTGGCTCAGAAGCTGTGAGGAACCACAGGTCCAGAGAGGAACAGCAGAGTCCAGAGACCTGATGATAGTAAAAATAGCTCAGGCAATAGTGGAAGGATCAAAGAAGCAGGCCTTATCTTCCTAAATGTGGGTCTTTGCTCTGGAACCCTAATCCTATAGGTTCCCCACCTCTCCCCCAGGCCAAGAAGGGCTGCATGGGTGTTAAAAGAATGACAAGTTCCAGGGGGATGGGCTCAAGGGCTGTTAGACTTGGACTTTTCTGTCTACCCTGGAAGAGGAATGGACTGTGTAATGACCTGGTTGGAGGGCCAGGCCATGGAAACAACAGGGTGCTGTGGAACCTGGCCCAAAGTGGGTTCTAAACTGAGAGAACCCCTGCAACATGGCACCTGAACATGCAGCAGTGCTCTGGAGGTGAGGAGGGCATGCTGGGAGATTGCTGTGGAAGGCATGATGTAGGATCAGATGGGAAATAGAGATGCCCCCAAAGGTGAACAGAAGGAAAAGAATCCAGGGTCTGACAGTACAGAGCCTGCAGCCCTAGTGGCTGTGGGGAGATGGCTCCAGTTCTGGGTAGATGCCCTGTAACAGGGTTCCCCCCAGATTTTCCCTAGCTAATAGTAGCAGCTCTGCTGAATATCTCCCCCACTTCTGCTCTAATATAGGGGCCAGGCAGTGACCCCAGTGCAGCCAGCACAGAGGGGGTAATTCTCCGTAGACCCTTCCAGGCCAGACCTCCTGATGCCCCAATGCCTTGGCTGCCTGCTCATGTACCTCTTTGTCCTTGCTGATCTTAAGACTCCCTACCCAGCTCGCTTATGGGCTTAGTGCCAGCTGGCTCCTTTAGTCATTTCCCACCTGCTTAACTGATACACTTCAACTGATTGTCTGATTATTGACTTAGCTGCTCATCTGATTTCTAATCTGTTACCCACTCAGTTCCACCCCACTGCCTTTGGACTCCGCCCCCAATGAATTTCACCGATGCCCCACCCTGTTGATTACACGCTGATCAATTACAGTCGCATGGCTCAATCATCTAACCGCGTGTGACTGAGTCCGCTCTTGCTCTCCAAGTGGAATGAAGGGTTCTCATCTCTGCCCAGAGGAGAGATCACTATCAATAACTCACAAGCATTGTGCAAACACAGTCAAGTGAAGTGAGCAGAAGAGCTGCCACATGTTTGATGCTCCCCAGAGGAGAAGGGCATGGGCGAATGCCTGCCTGCTGAGAGTACAGGCCAGAGGAGCTCAGTAAGACCTCAACTTCCAGCAGTGTTCCAGGGAACTGATTCTTTCTCTTCCTTTGAAGAGAGCAGGAAGCAGTTTGAGATTTGTCTTGTGACTCCTTTGATTCAAGGTCACTGAACTTCAAAAGCCAAGCAAAGATCCTGGATGTGAAACACGCATGCTGTCAAGGATTTGGGAAACCCTGTGAGCGACTGTCAGTCACAAGGCTGTCACTCCCAGTACAGGCAGCCCTGTCCCTGACAGCACCCCCCAGATAGCAGGCTGCTCCCCTCACAGGCTCTCTTCTGACTCCTAGCTTTTACGTGTCCCCAAACAACCCTTCTCTGAACCCAGCAGCTCTCCATCCGAGCATGCACTGCAGGGGCAAATTAACACAAAGTTAGGGATGAAGACCTTGTGCAAACAGTGCTGCCTACATCTTCCATCCCCCCTGGTGCAAGGAAGCTCCCTGAAGCCGGGGAGCTGGGCTTTGGCAGGTGGCCTTGGGCTGCCTTGACAAACTGGTGAAGTTTGGCTGAACATCATTAACCCCTTTTCCACATGCAGCCAATAATCCTGGACAGCAGCCCCTCGAGCCCAAGAGAGCTAGTTGTTTCCCTGGAAGGACCCAGGAGTCTGCTAGAGGGTTATCTTCATTGTTCATTTAAATCCCATTCTCCCTCCAAGTCCCACCCCTGCAATGCCAGTACTTTTTCACTTCCTGTCCTAGGCAACTGCTGCTGTGCCTGCACACTCTTCCACAGCTTCCGCACTGCACCCAGCGTGGCTGCAGCTCCCTGATGAGGGAGGTGATTCTTCTACGTACATAGATTGTAAAGTGCTTTGAGATGAAAGGGGCTAGACAGCCTAGTAAAATGGTGAGAAATAGCCTTACTTTGAGATTAGTTAGGAAGTTCTCTCCAGCCCTCTCCCAGAAATCTTGGGGATGTTATAGACCATTATTGTGCTGCAGGAAGACACCTGAGATCATCTAGGAAAAGGTGACTTGCTGACACAGAATCACTGTACCGCATTTGTTCTAGCCACCAAACAAGGCGCTGACAAAAGGAATAAGAACAAATGTTTCACGACCAAAGCATGCACTGAATGTGCCAGTATAGACTCTGCTCAAATGCTCAGCACATGCAGGACTGCTGCTTTGTTCAACTCTCGGAAGGAGTTTTCCAATTGAATTTGCAGGCTGCTGTCCTTGGAGAGGGTGGCTTTATTTATGCTTCATGAACTTTCAGATAAAACTATTGATCAGTGTTGACCTTTTTTTTCTCATTCTGGGCTCCTGGGGATTTTCCATTTGATTGTCAAATATTAAAGCCAGGAACATTTCTTTCCATGAGTCTTCACTTTGGATCTTAGCAAAGTTTTATAAAGAGCAGGGCCACGAAAGTCCTGTGGGTACCCAGGCCAACCCCTTGCATTGTATGGGAGCTGCAGTAATGGAGTCTTGACTGCCTTCTGCAGTCCACAGCTGCCCTAGTTGTTCTTATGGTTAAGATCAGAAAGCATCTAGGTGCAGTGGGAAGTATGTTCTCCACTTCTTTTTAGGTTCCAGAAAGATTGGCCCCCAAAGTAATTAAGATTGAAAGTAGGAAGGAGAAAAATATAGCAAGGAAGTATAAAGTGAAGGAATGTAAAGTGAAGATTGCTCCACAGTGGGAAAGAACTGTAGCCTTTAAAGGGATCATCACTGTTATCAAGAAGGTGCAGTGGAATAGGTCATCCAATTGTCCTGGGCTTTTCCCCTTCAGTCTGTTTTTTTCAGAGTGTTGTCCAGGATCTTGAAGGCATAGAGAAAGTGGCTTTATCTCCAAAATTTCATAACTCAAAAGTGTTCTCTTTTCCAGCATAAAAAAGTGAAGTTAGATTAAAAACATAAATAGTCTTGCTGGAAGGTTGCGACATAACATGACTATTTCTTAGAATTAAAAATAAAATATAAGAATCCAAAACCAGAGAGAGACAAAACAAGCTGCTCCCTGAAGCAGGGAGGTACAACTCTTCCCTACAGAGTCTCTCACTTACAAGAAGGACCAGGAAAATCAAAAAATGTAAAGTGCTAGATCATAATTTTAACTCAATTTTCAATACACCACAAAAAGGAGGAAGAAGCCAAAGATTATGCCCTTGTTTTTGGCTGTTTGAGGCTTGAGATGATAGCAAGTCCGAACAGTGTGTTAATGGAAATATGTCCATGAAATAAAAAATCCATGGAAACAGTTTCTTGTTTGGATTTAAATATTCCTCTGAAGTGTTAGTATCTGAGAACGAGGAAGGCAAACTTGACAAGACACATGAGTTCAATTAGTTAGTCTGTTTACAATTCCAGGCTGATAGAAATGTAAAAAGGAAAAAATAGTATAAAATGATGGAAGCAGATGAGACTTTTACAGTTTTGCACTCGCAATAACCTGAAATGTTGCTTGTTGCATGGATACGCTGATGAGAGATACTTAAAATCCTCCCAAATGGAATTATTTACTATGCTTTAAAAATGAAAGTGATGTTTAATAAGTCTCCACCCTTTCCCGTACCTCTGAGACAGACCCAGAAGGCATTCTCTGTAACAAACTTAACGGCATAACTTGCACTTTCTCTTTCACACACACATCATGCATCTTTCTGAAATATTTAATAACTAGAGCTACTTTTTCATGCAGATGTACTAGAACTGCACGTGCAAACTGAGACATCTCCATGGAAATTGCTCTCCTATTCCCATCCTGCATGTTTTGCTTCCACTGTTACCAGGGCTGGCTCCAGGCACCAGCAAAGGAAGCAGCTGCCTGGGACAGCCAATAGAAAGGGGTGGCAGGTCCTTCACTCCCCTTCTTCTTCTTCCACGGCACTTCGGGGGCAGCTCAATCGGGTTTTTCTTTTTCTTTTTTTTTTCTTCTTCGCCGCTTGGGGTGGCCAAAAAGCTGGAGCTAGTCCTGACTGTCACAGCTCTATTTCCACAGCTGAACATGAGCTCCCAGGGTTTTACTGTGGCCAAATGAACTAATGTGATCCTGGGATGCACAAAAAGGAGAATCATGACTAGGAGCAGAGAGGTTATTTTATCTCTGTACTTGGCACTGGTGCAACCACTGCTGGAATCCTGTGTCAAGTTCTAGTGTCCACAATTCAGGAAGGATGTTGATAAATTGGAGAGTGTTCAGAGAAGAGTCACAAGAATAATTAAAGGATTAGAAAACCTGCTTTATAGGGATAGACTCAAAGAGCTCAATCTATGTAGAGTAACAATAAGATGGTTAAGGGGTGATTTGATTACAGTCTGTAAGTATCTACACAGGAAACAAATATTTAATAAGAGGCTCCGCAGTCTAGCAGAGAAAGATGTAACATGATCCAATAGCTGGAAGTTGAAGCTAGAAAAATTCAAACTAAAAATAAGGCATACATTTTTAACAGTGAAGGTAATTAACCACTGGAACAATTTCTCGAGGGTTGTGGTGGATTCTCCATCGCTGACAATTTTTTAAATCAAGATTGAATGTTCGTCTAACAGATCTGCTCCAAGAGTTATTTGGAGAAGGTCTCTGGCCTGTGCTATACAGGAGGTTAGACTAGATGATCACAATGGTCCCTTCTGACCATGGGATCTATGAATGGTTTCATTGTCTTGAGCATTAGGATTAAAAATGCATGTACTTGCTTGGGTCAGAAGATAGGAGGGGTTGTGGGGAAGAGACAACTAGAAACACAGGAAGTTCCAGACAAGATCAGACCTATGAACCTGTGACAGGGCAAAGCGGCCCCACACTGGTACCGCAGGGGTTAACCCTTCTTTCCTAGCAGAGGAAGCCATGCCCTGGAAGCTCTGCTGGGCATGCTCCAACTGGAGAACAGGTTTAAAAGCCTGCAGAATAGCTCAGTCTGGGCTGACTGCTGGAGAAGAAGGAGGCACGCTGCTAGCTCCTGAGGAGGGAGAGCCCACGCACCAGAATCCGGAGGCCAGCCAAGCCAGGACACTCCCTGATACCCCGATGGAGGACGTCACAGGAGGAGAACAGACCGGAGGAGCCCGTGCAGCAGAGAACCTGACATTTATGGTAGGAAGTCACCCAGGGGAACTATAGAGGCAAATGGCATTAGAGCCGCTTAGGCGCTCAGTGTGTTGCAGGAGGATCCCTGCCGAGCGGGTGGCAAGGGGAGCTTGCCACTAACAGGGCCCTGAGGTGGGACATGGTGGAGAGGGTGGGCCCGGGTCCCCCTACCACCTCACCTCCTGAACCATGAGGAATCCTAAGAGCTCTGGCCTCTAGGCTGCACTACCCCACTTGTGAGGGGGATTGTATGGACTCTAGCTGCTAGGCTGCACTGCTCCCTATTAGGATATAGATATTCAGGCCTGTCTACAAAGGCCTATAACTTTAAGAATTTAGGTGTATTCTTATCACTTAGCTAGTTATAGAGGTATAAAAGAAAGAATTTAGGTGTATTCTTATCACTTAGCTAGTTATAGAGGTATAAAAGAAAGAATCAAAAATTACTGTCTGTGTAGTGGCCTTCTCTTACTGTGACAGTCTGAGGCTTGGTTCTTTAGCAGCCATAAACTGGGAAATGTATGGTTACGTCCTCACATTCCTAACTAGTCATATTAAAGTAAGGCAATCTGGGACTGTTAAGAAGGTGATTCGATCTATCACCTCCAGAGAAAGGAAAGAGCCTAGAAATTTAGTTTGATAGTTTTTTGTCTGGTAAGAACTCACTTAACAATAGACACAGCTGGAGAATCCTTATGTCTGTATAGATGTAGTTGTGAAATCCTAACTTCTGTATTGTTTTGTATGTTTATTTGCATGGTCTCTGTCTGGTTCTGTGATTGTTTCTGTCTGCTGTATAATTAATTTTGCTAGGTGTAAA
>NC_133775.1:68528059-68567470 GCF_003597395.2 Chelonoidis abingdonii | reverse complement strand
AATCATTTCTGTTGCCCTCCACTGGACTCTTTCCAATTGTTACACATCCTTCTTGTAGTGTGAGGCCCAAAACTGGACACACTACTCCAGATGAGGCCCCACCAATGTCGAACAGAGGGGAATGATCACGTCCCTTGATCTGCTGGCAATGCCCCTACTTATATAGCCCTAAATGCCATTAGCCTTTTTGGCAACATGGGCACACTGTTGACTCAGATCCAGCTTCCTGCCCACTGTAACCCCTAGGTCTTTTTCTCCAGAACTGCTTCCTAGCCATTCGGTCCCTAGTCTGTAACAGTGCATGGGATTCTTCGGTCCTACGTGCAGGACTCTGCACTTGTCCTTGTTGAATCTCATCAGGTTTCTTTTGTCCCAATCCTCTAATTTGTCTCGGTCTCTCTGTATCCTATCCTTACCCTCCAGCGTATCTACCACTTCTCCCATTTTAGTGTCATTTGCAAACTTGCTGAGAGTACAGTCCACGCCATCCTCCAGATCATTAATGAAGATATTGAACAAAACTATCCCCAGGACCGACTCTTGGGGCACTCTGGTTGAAACCGGCTGCCAACTAAACATGGAGCCATTGATCACTACCTGTTGAGCCTGATAATCTAGCCAGCTTTCTATCCACCTTATAGTCTGTTCATCCAGCCCATACTTCTTTAACTTGCTGGCAAGAGTACATGGGAGACTGTATCAAAAGCTTTGCTAAAGTCAAGGAATAACATGTCCACTGCTTTGTCCTCATCCACAGAGCCAGTTATCTCATCATAGAAGGCAATTAGGTTAGTCAGGCATGACTCTCCCTTGGTGAATCCGTGCTGACTATTCCTGATCACTTTTCTCTCCTCTAAGTGCTTCGGAATTGATTCCTTGAGGACCTGCTCCATGCTTTTTCCCGGGACTGAGGTGAGGTTAGTTCTCTGTTAGATGGAAGTCTTGTCAGTCCATTCTGATTATGCTGCTGGTGAAATGATTATTCCCACTGAGAATAGCTGTTCTTCTCTCCTCCACTTACAGAGGAGGAACTGGCATCCATGGGCTCGCAGGCATGTCAGTTCTTATGTGTTTGCACTAACCTCACAACTTTAGGAGCACTCAGTCTCCATTTATTCAGGGCTGGCAACTGTTTCCTTCTAATGATATGCAAAGAGACCACTATCTGCTTCTAGCCTTGCTGAGAAATAGTTGCAGTAACCTAGAGCAGTATGGGGAGGTAAGATGTGGAATGCCTCAGGGTTTAGCCCATCAATCCCATTGCTCTAGGACAGGCTGAGAAGCCAGAATTCCTCCAGGAGACCCCATAGCAGCACATCCTCCTCTGCACCCCAAAATGCAGGCTATACCTTAAAGGCCTCAGCTGGAGCTCAGAGTCCTTTCCTATTGGAGAGCTGTTTTGGTCTGTAGTTTAATTGCACACCTGAGTACAGTGCATGGAGGCTGGTGGCTCAGTGTTGGTGCTGCTCACAACACCCCATAAAACCTGTAGGCTGCTTCATTCAGGGGTTCTTTTGGTAAAATGAATGAGACAGGAAGCCTGTGCTTGGGACACAGAAGACCTGGGTTCAAGTCTCTGCTCCAGCAGACTACCTGTATGATCTTGGGGAAGTCATCTAGGGCTAGCTTTGTAAAAGGTGCAGATAGCTTCAATGGTGCCTATCTATTTAGATGCCTCAATAGCTTTAAAATTCTATCCCTTAATGTTCCTGTGCTACAGTTCTCATCTGTACAGGGGATAATAATGCTGCCCTGCCATGCAGGGTGTCTGCGAAAATGCACTGAAGATTTGAAGTGCTCAGATACTACCATGGGCAATGTGATTAAAGGCACAGACAGAATCCAGCCCAAGTTTGGAGAGACCTTGATGGGCATCAAATTGGGAAAGCATATTTCCTTATGTTGATGCAGACTGAGAATAGAATGAGAGAAGTAGGAGATGGTGAGAGGCAGCATCAGGTCCATTTCCTCCACCAGTAGTTCCTTCAGGGAAGTGCCCAGTGCCCCTTCTCCTGGATCCTGGTTTCACTGCTTCAGTGGCTTATGCTTTCCTGTTCTGTACATGTCTTGTGAGCTCAGTAATCGCTGCCCGTGCTGTTCCCTCCCTTCCCCAACAGTGCGCCCAGAGAGCTCCCTTGGCCCCAGCTGCTGGACTTCTCCCCGGTTGGTGCCTGGTCTGCATTTCCTACCCTGGCCTGCAGGTGTGCTGTCACACAGGAAGTTCCATTCAGCTTGTAACTGCAGTGTAGTCAGAGCCACTGACACCCCCAGACACATCTGTCAAACAGGTCCTTTGCAAAGGCTTCTGCTGATTGCTCTCACTGTTCCCTACTTGCATCTTGGCTTCCTAGCAGGGCCGGCTCCAGGCACCAGCATTCCAAGCTGGTGCTTGGGGCGGCAATCTGCAAGGGGCGGCAGTCCCTGTTATTTTGCCCCCAAGCAGCTTGCTGAATTGCTGCTGTGGACAGCGGGGGCAGTCCTTGTGCCATTAGGGCGGCAGGTGCGTTTCCGCAGTGGCGGCAATTCCGCAGCAACTTCTATGTTTAGCTGTCTGCGGCGGCTTCAGCTAAACACAGAAGCTGCAGTAGAATAGCCACCACCGCGGAAATGCGCCTGCCGCCCTAAGGGCACACGGACTGGCCCCACCATCTGTGATGGAGTAGGGGCTGTCTGCATGGGGAATGGGAGAGCAGGGGATGTCTTTAGGTGACGGACAGGTGCTAAGGCTGTAACCCGACCCGGCAGGGGGGAGGGAGGGCACCTGGGCGGAGGAGGAGGGAACAAAGGATTCGGCCGGAGGAGGAAAGGCAGGACATTTTGGGTTTGGGGCTGTGGGCGGAATTCAGGGTATCCTAGCTGGGATCCAAGCACCCTGAACCCCCAGAAGGACTCAGTTGGAGGGTCCTGACTGTGCCTGCAAGCTCTGCTGTAACCTGTGTTCTGTTGTCCAATAAACCTTCTGTTTTACGGGCTGGATAAAGTCACTGTGGGTCCCAGGAAGGGTGCAGGCTGGGAACCCCCATACTCCGTGACAACTGTGTGGCAGCCGGCGGGATATACTGCACCCCGTGGACGGCGCTTTCCTGCAGTTATGACTGGAAGCAGTAAAACGAAGGTGATTAACCCTGGAGTGTGTGCCCGTGGAGAAGGACTTTGCAGTAACAGGGTCCCCTCGGGATGCAGCGAGTGGTCCCAGGCGGAGAGTCGCAGCTCGACCCTGGCAGAGAGGTGTGACCTCAATAAGGGCTGTGCACTAGGGTCCCCAGAAAACGCGTGGGAGCGGCGAGGACCCCACCTGTGTGAGTTGGCCAGCAGGGAGATGTACCCAAGCGGCGCAAGTGTGACCTGCTGGAACTGTGCAAGCAGAGGGGCTGCGCACAGGGAGGCTGACCGAGGACCAGCTGTTGCCAAGTGGAGAGGAGACTGGAGCCCTGCCTCTGAGGAAGCAGCTCGGCAAGATTTGCAGCGCAGTCAGCATGTCTGTCCCCCCGGGAGTGGTCAGCCGAGCGGATGAAGGGCTTCCGGCCCCCCTTCCTAGGCCTAGGGAAGCGGGCGGGAGACCCAGCGAATCCGAGCACACGTGGACCCCCCCGGCCAGAGGGATCCTGGCAGCGGAGCTCAACCCCCAGCACAGGATTCCTCCCGGCGTTGCTCGACAGCTGTGGAGCAAGCTGTGGCGGAAAGCGAAAAGGAAGTTGAGACAGGAGGAGCTCGAGTTTAAAGAGGCAAGAGCTGGAGGAGAAGGTGAACCAGCGTAAACATGAGGAGAGCCAGCGCCAAGCGTGAAGCTGGAGGAGAAGGAGAAACCAGCGTAAAACATGAGGAGAGCCAGCGGTAAACATGAGGAGAACCAGCGTAACAGAGCTGGAGGAGAGGGAACCAACGAAAAACATGAGCTGGAGGAGGAGGAGAACAGAGTAAATGAGCTGGAGCTGGCCCGGCTGAGGAGCCGTTGAGGCCCCGGCTGCGGTTGGAGTGAGGGGGGACCCAAGCCTACACCGAACTTTGATAAGCGCTGCTTGCCCCGCGTAAGGAGGGGGAGACAATAGACCTTTCCTGACGCTTTGAGAATGCTGCAGCTGCACGGGTTGGGCCCCCCCCCCCCCCCTGCAGAAAGATCGCATTCTCACCCCCTTACTGACTCCACAGCCCGTGGAGGTGTACAGCTGACTGAAAGGGGCAGAGCAGGGGACTACGAACTGTTCAAACAGGCCCTGCTCCGCGATTTGGGCTGACCCTAGATGTACCAGAAAGTTCCGGAGTACGTAAAACCCCTGAAGTCACGTACCTACAACTGGTCAACCGGGGCCCAGGGTAGCCGCAGTGGACAGCGGGGCCAAACTTAAGAGGACTTGCTGGACCTATTCATACTGGAGCACCTGTATGAGCAAGTGCCGTGCTGACCTGAGGCTGTGGATTGACGGCCAGAAGCCGGAGAACCCGCAGCACGCAGGCCAACTTGCCACCAATTTGTGGACAGTCGGCAGGGATGCAGGGAGGAGTTCGAAGGAGGCAGGCCCTGCCTCAACAGCAGGAGAGAGAGTCATCATGGGACCTCCCAGGCGGGCCTATGGAACCCCCAAAGGGGACAATTCAGTGTCGGTCCCTCCGACCCATTCAAGGGGACCACGAACATGGGCTCTATCATTGGCCAACGAGGCCACAATACAGTGCGCCAGTGCCCCCGAGCTCAGGACAGGACCCAGGCAGACCCAACCGCAGAGGGTGGACTGGATAAAAACCAATCGGAAGATGGGCTACTTCCCAGGAAAGGGGGGCTGGCAACAATACCACCTATAAGGAGGGAGGAGGTCCCAGGTCGCTCCTCTGGGGCTTGAAGCTCCAGCCTCCCGGTTTCTTAGTCTACCGGCTGGCGCGCGGGGCTGCCACCTCCGGAAAGAGCCTTGTTTCCCTGGAGTAGAGGAGGGAGTCCACTGGGTACTTGGAGACAACGGTGCACGAGGTGACGCTTGCTCCGACCCGAGTGGTGGGCTAGATCGATGGTGCCCAACACCATACCTGACCCTGATGGGCGTGGGCGGACCCCATCAAGTACCCGTTGGCAAGAGTACATCTGAAGTGGGAGGCCAGGAGGGACCCCAAGGATGTGGGGGTACACCCATTATCCCACAAGACGTGTTAATGGAGGGGACCTGAGACTGGCCTAGTAGCACTCAGAGTGCCCTGGTCGTGACTCGTTAGTCAGAGTCGGCAAAGGGCACTTGCACCCGCACACGGGGATGTACTCGGCCCGAGGTGCCAGGGACCCTAACCTGGGGGCGGGGAGCGCCCAGCAATGGGCATGGCTCAGAGAGGCTGCGACCCAGAACCCAGCCAGCAAGAGAGAGGTCTGGTCCCCATCCTGTCGCCACTTGCGAGTTTCCAGGCGGGTTGCAGAAAGATCCCCTTGCGGAAGACCAGGACTGGGCTGACCTTAGTGCGGAAACAGACCCGAGGAGAGGTTGCAGGAAGGTTCTGTGGGAGAAGGGGTTGCTGTTATGGAGAATGGGCTCTCCCCCAGGGGAGTAGGAGTCATGGGGGTCAGGAAGGCAGATGGTGGTTCGCCAGAAGTTTGCCACAAGCTGCTGTACCTGGCTCATGACAATCCCTTTGCAGGACAACAGGGAATCCGGCGTACCAGGCAAGCCTGCCTAACAGAACTTTTACTGGCCTGGGGTCTTTACCCAGGCGACAGTGACTGCCAATCCTGTGACCCCTGCCGAGGGTGGGGAAGGCTGGGACAAGGGGAAAGCAGCTGAGGCCTTTACCCATCATAGAAGAACCTTTCCAGAAGGTGGCCATGGACATAGTGGGACCTCTCAGCAAGACACCCGGTCAGGGAAAAAATACATCCTGGTGGTGGTGGATTTGCCACTCGCTACCCGAGGTGGTGGCCTTGTCCTCTATTAAGCAGAACACAGTGGCAGATGCGCTGATGACAATTTTCAGCCGGTGGGTTCCCCCAGGAGGTCTTAACGGATAGGGGTCCAACTTCATGTCGACTCTCCGGTCCTTATGGCAGAAATGTGGGTGCAGCACAACTGGGCCAGCGTACCACCCCAGTCCAAGGGCTGGTTGAAAGGTTCAACGGGACGCTGAAGATGATGCTAAAACATTTATGAACCAGCACCCGCAGGATTGGACAAATACTTACTCACCTGCTGTTCGCGTCAGGGAGGTACCCCAGGGAGTCTACCGGGTTTTCGCTTTCGAACTGTTGTATGGAAGGCGAGTAAGGGGGCCCTGGACCTGATGAGAGATGAATGGGAGGGGAAGGCCACCCCCAAGGGAGATCAGTGGTGGAGTATGTCCTGACCTTCCGGGGACTTGGCCGAGCTCAGGCCTGGCCAGGGAGAAATCTTGCCCGAGCCCAGAGGAAGCAGAAGGTCTGTATGGACCGCACGCCCGCCCGTGCCTTGCCACGGGGATCAGGTGATGGTTCTCATCCCCGTGAGGAAAAACAAACTCCGGCCACCTTGGGAAGGACCTTCAAGGTTATCAAGCAACTGAATGAGGTAAACTATGTGGTGGAGCTGTCAAACCGGGCACATCACCGGCGGGTTACCATGTGAACATGATGAAACCATCTATGACAGGGGAAATGGTGTTGCCGTGTAATGGACACTGAGGGGCAGGGAGATGACCCTTTGTGGATCTATTCCCTGGGACAAAAGCTGGTTCCCCCTGGAGGCGATTCCCCTCTCTGATCCTGACCATGGCCCAGCCGCTTGAGATCAGGGGGGTGCTGCATCGGTACCGACAGCTGTTTTCCAACCAGCCTGGACGCACTAATTTGACTGTCCAAGGTGGAGACCGGGTCACATTCCCCTATAAGATGCTTCCCTTTTCGGGTCACTGGTAAAACTGCCAGGATTGGAAAGAGAGGTCAGGGACATGCTGGCTTTGGGGGTGATCCAGCAGTCTTCCAGCCTTGGCTCGCCAGTGGTGCTGGTCCTCAAGAAGGATGGGTCAATCCGGTTCTGTGTGGACTATGAAAGCTCAATGCCATACTGTATCTTGATGCCTACCCCATGCCCGGCCGGACGAGCTCCTAGACACAGCTGGTGAGAGTGTCTGGCTAGCTCTACCTCACCATGACCAGAATCGTTAGACTACGGGTCTACTGGCAAGTGCCGCTGGCGCGAATGCCCGGCTGAAATCGCCTTTATCCACCTCTGGGGCTCTACAAGTTTCTGCCCTTGCCCTTTGGCCTCAAAGGAGCGCCGGCCACCTTCCAGCGCCTGGTGGATCAGCTTTGAGGGGGTAGGAGAGTTTTGCCGTGGCCTATATGACACATCTGCGTCTTCAGCCAGGCCTGGGAGGACCATGTGTCCAGGTTACACAGTTCCTGGACCGATCCGGGAGGCTGGGTTAACCTAAAGGTGAGAAGTGCAAGTGGGGATGGCGGAAGTATCTTACCTGGGCCATTGGGTGGGGAGCGGCTGCCTGAAGCCGGAACCAGCCCAAGGTGGAGGTGATCAGAGACTGGCCTGCTCCCAAACCAGAAGCAGGTCCAGGCCTTTTTTGGGATGGTGGGGTACTATCTGAAGGTTCTGTCCCCACTTTAGTGCCATAGCCGGCCCCATCCACTGGAACTGTGCAAAAGGGGAAGCCAGACAAGGTGATCTGGACGAGCAGTGCCAGAGGCTTTTCGGCGCTAAGGAGGCTCTGGTCAGTGGCCAGTTCTGGCGAACCCAGATTTTGACAAACCCTTATGGTGTTCACCGACGACTCAGAACACGGGACTGGGGCGGTGTTAATGCAGGAGGATGAAAGGGGAGAGACAACCCCATTGTGTACCTGAGCAAGAAGCTGCTACCCCGGGAGCAGAAACTATGCGGCCATCGGAAAGGAATGCCTGCCATGGTGTGGGCCTTAAGAAGCTAGAGCCATATCTCTTTGGGCGACACTTCACCTGTTACAACGACCACTCCCTGACCTGGCTGCACCAGATGAAAGGAGCCAACGCCAACTCCTGAGGTGGAGCCTGCTCCTGCGGCTATGACATGGGACGTGGTCCATGTGAAGGAAGTGCCAACCTGATAGCGAACGCGTTGTCCCGGAGAGGGGGCCTGAACTTCCCCAGGTCACTGGGCAGAGTGACCCGCTCAGTTCAGTTCCGAAGGGGGAGCGGATGTGATGGAGTAAGGGCTGTCTGCATGGGGAATGGAGAGCAGGGGATGTCTTTAGGTGACGGACAGGTGCTGAGGCTGTAACCCGACCCGGCAGGGGGGAGGGGGGGCACCTGGGCGGAGGAGGAGGGAACAAAGGATTCAGGCCGAGGAGGAAAGGCAGGACATTTTGGGTTTGGGGCTGTGGCGGAATTCAGGGTATCCTAGCTGGGATCCAAGCACCCTGAACCCCAGAAGGAACTCAGTGGAGGAGTCCTGACTGTGCCTGCAAGCTCTGCTGTAACCTGTGTTCCTGTTGTCCAATAAACCTTCTGTTTTACGGGCTGGATAAAAGTCACTGTGGGTCCCAGGAAGAGGGGTGCAGGGCTGGAACCCCCATACTCCGTGACACCATCCACGGCGGCAATTCGGTGCGCTGCTTGGGGCGGCGAAAACTGTAGAGCCAGCCCTGCTTCCTAGCAGGTTGCCCCTCACCAATCACAAATCTCTGGGTGTCTCCCAGCAATGATTTGTGATGTCATAACCTGAGGGCATCAGAAAGGTAGGGCCAAGTTTGTTGGGGTAGAGGGTGCGTAACAGGTGCTGGCCAAAAGGCACTGACCCAGCCCATGTTAGCTCAGAGCCTGCTAGCTCTGCTCCCATTAAGGGGAAGAGATTGGAGCTGACAGGCTGTGGCTGATTAAAGCCCTAAAGGAGAGAGACCTGTGAGCTTGATGGGGGAAGGCCTATAAAGCTAGCAGGAAGGAAGCAGGAGGGGAGGAACAGGAAAGTGAGGAGTGTGGGCCTGTTGTTCCCAGCTAGCTGCAAGAGCAAAATGTTCCCCAAGGGGCTACTTGCCTCATAGCGAACTGTATAAAGCTGTCTATACATGGTGGTGGGAAAATACAAGGAAATAAAAGGGCACTGGTGTTTGAAAGAGTGGCCTCCTGCGAATTTGTGCCGTAGAGCAACGAGGCACGTCTACAGGGTGACATGCAAAGGGGGCAAAAGGGGTCCTGGCTGGAGGGTGCCTGGGAAAGCAGTACCTGGTCACGTTACCCTAGACCAACTCACAGCTACCTGGTGATGGTTTTCCATTCTGCCCCCTCTGCACCTTGTCCCTGGCATTTCCATCACCTCTGACTATGCCCTGGTGGCCAAAAGGCTCCATTCTTCGATATTACCGAGTGCTTACCTGGAACATCCCTTCAGTTAGCCCAGGCTTTCACCCCACTGGGAGCTGAAAAGCATTTTGGCTTGACGTAGCTGACAGGTGTTGGTATGTGCGAGGAGTCCATTGGCTACAGCAATTGACTGAAACTCAAACATAGGTAAGTATATTTCTGGCTCTGTCAGTGACAGAGAAATCACCTAACCTCTCAAAGCCTGCACCCAATGAACACTCACCTGCCCCATGGATATGCCATGGATCAGTGAATGCTGGGAAATACCTTGCGAGCCGGTGATGAAAGAAGAGAGATATTATTTTTTCAGATCTCCCACACTATTTCTGTGTATTTTGAGATCTTGTCCCTCCTCCCTGCCAGCTGCTGGATTTTTACTTTATTTGCCCTTTGCAGATGCAGTTCCTTTCTTTGAAAACAAAACAGCTGTTGTTACCCCCTCTCCCATCGCTCCAGCTCCAGCAGCCACATCCTAGTACACACTGCTTTACAGTGATGATCCTTTGCACCTTCCCTGTGAGAAGCTCCATACCCGCTATTACTAGCCCCATATTGCAGCTGGAGAGATACAGGGACAGAAATGCCTTTGTCTGCAGAGAGCCCTCCCCTCCCACTGACTTCAGGGAGAGTCAAGAGTGCTCAGGACCATGGAGAATCAGGCCACTTGTATTGGGATGCCTGTATGTGGACACCAAACTTGGAGCACTCAGGTCAGAAAACATTGATGCAATTGCAAAAGCCAGGTCTCCTGGTGCCCAGTCCTGCGTCTTTCCATTCCTTCCCTCTGGCTGGGCACTTTCCCACAAGGCGTTCCACAGTAGCTGTGCCAGCTATTGGGGACGCTGTTCCCTTTTGCAGCCATTCCTCTGTTAGAAAGCATGGGCAGCTTGGGAGCTGCTTTCTGGAGGATTATATTTAGCGTGTGTTTTGTTTTACCAGAGGGGATCCTGTCTGATTTGCAGTTGCTTTGGGTCCCATATTGGGGATGGCAGATTGCAGCTTTGAGCTGTTGAGGCAATAGCTGGATTTTACCTGGAGGCAGCAGGACACAAGGGAACTTAGCTAAAGATCATCACAAAAGAGCTACAATTTCCAGAATAAGAATAAAAAGAGTTATTACCAATGAAAGCAGCAGTGGTAGCTTCTGTACTGGTCTGCACGGTCCTTGAGGAACAGGACTGGCTGTGAGGTCAGAGCTGACAGGGAGCTAGAAAACTGGGGTGCTTGTAGGGGCATGCTGATGCCTAACTCCGGTTCCTGGAAGAATTTGTTCTGATTGTCTGCATCACTGCTTGAGTTTACACTATGTATCTGTTTACACAAGGAGTGTGAGGAAAGGGTAAAGGTAATGATCAACTCCAGCTTGGTGCATGGCAGGAATTGTCAAATAGTGCTGATGTCAGCAGGCTGTTCAATGGAATCAAAGCATAAAGGGAGAGAGAGAGAGAGCGGGAGAGAGAGTGGGGGGGATCAGAGAGCACAAGAGAGAAGTGGGAAGGGCAGAGAATATGTATCTAGAATAAAAGGAGACAACCATTCCTCACTTCTCCTTGGTGTCCACAGTCTCACCTCCTCTCCTCTCCAAAGATAGTTCTTCTGAACCCACCTCTCAGTGCAGCTGATTTATTAAGAGGAGGACTAAGGAAGTTGTATGAATTCACGCAGGAAAATGATAAAAGTCAGAAACATCCTACTGCCTGTGGCTTTGTAGAGAGCGTTCACTCTACATCTGACCTCTCAGCCCTTGTCCTCAAAGGAAACCTGCACAACACTTTCAAAAGCTCAGCCCAGGAGCTTACACTCATAACTTTGTTAGGGTATGTCTATACTATGAAATTAGGTCAATTTTATAGAAGTTGATTTTTAGAAATCAATTTTATACACTCAATTGTGTATGTCCCCAGTAAGCGCATTAAGTCGGCAGAGTGCGTCCTCACTACCATGGCTAGCACTGACTCATGGACCAGTGCACTGTGGGAATCTATCTCACAGTTCCTGCAGTCTCTGCTGCCCATTGGAATTCTGGGTTAAGCTCCCAATGCCTGATGGGGCAAAAATATTGTTGCGGGTGGTTTTGGGTACATGTCGTCAGTCTCCCCTCCCTTCCTCCATGAAAGCAACTGCAGACAATTATTTTGGGCCTTTTTTCCTGGGTTACCCATGCTGATGCCAATAGCACGGCAAGCATGGAGTCTGCTCAGCTCACCGCTGCTGTTGCAAGCATTGTAAACACTTAGTGCATTATACTGCAGTATGTGCAGAACCTGGCTAAGAAATGGCAGCACAAGGATGATTGTGAGGAGGACATGGATATAGACGTTCCTGAAAACTCAAGATATGGCAATTGGGATATCATGGTGGCACTTGGGCTGGCTGATACAGTGGAATGCCAATCCTGGGCCCAGCAAACAAGCATAGACTGGTGGGACCGCATAGTATTGCAGGTAAGGGCAGGGCCGGCTCCAGGCCCCAGCGCGCCAAGCGTGTGCTTGGGGCGGCATGCCGCGCGGGGCACTCTGCTGGTTGCCGGGAGGGCGGCAGGCGCCTCCGGTGGACCTCCCGCAGGCGTGCCTGCGGAGGGTCCGCTGGTCCCGCGGCTCAGGTGTAGCATCTGCAGGCACGCCTGCGGGAGGTCCACCAGAGCCGCGGGACTGGCGAGCGGCAGAGCGCTCCCCGCAGTGTGCAGCCATGCTTGGGGCAGCGAAATGGCTAGAGCCAGCCCTGGGTATGGGATGATTCCCAGTGACCGCAAAACTTTCGCATGCATAAGGCCACTTTCCTGGAACTCTGTGAGTTGCTTTCCCCCGCCCTGAAGCACAGGAAAACCAAGATGAATGCTGCCCTGACAGTTGAGAAGCGAGTGGTGATAGCCCTGTGGAAGCTTGCACTGCCTGACTGCTACCGGTCAGTCAGGAATCAATTTGGAATGGGCAAATCTACTAGGGGGAGCATAGAAACATTTTCACCTGCATAGGAATAAAAATGGAGAATAAAATTTAAGATGATACATTTCTGAGAACAAAAGGGAGACTTTCACAGTGAATCAAACAATTCACACCAGACAGCACGTGCTTTAGGTACAAGGTCGCATTTTGGTTTTTATATTGAGCATCTGCTGGCATGGTGACACATCACACACAGCTGGGCAACAGAATTCGGTTTCCAGGCAGCCATGGTAAGCCAAAGAGTATGTGGCTTTGGCTTCTAACACCTTCATAACATGTGGGAATGTTTTCAAACTGCAAGCCTCTCCTTTCTCATAGTAAGCAATGCAGGTTGGGTTTACCATTTAAAAGGAGGGGCTGCGATTTTCGGGTGCATGTGCAGGGCACACCTTCCCCCATCCCTCTGCGTGGCTATTTGGAATGATCCCGTCACCCCTCCCACTGCCGCATGGCTATTCTCAGGGATGATCCCTTTTAGCCAAGCACAAACAATCCAGCATGAATGGGGTCCTTTTACTGTTCCCTTACAAAAATTCCCCTATTTCAACCAGGTGACCATGAATGCTATCACTCTCCTGAGGCTAACACAGAAAGATATAGACTGAATGTTGCTTGAATGCGACCAAAACCCAGGACCAGGCGCTGCCATGCTTTGTGCTGCAATGATTCCAGACTACTTGTTACTGGTTTGGTGTGGTAAAGTGTCCTACTGTGGAGGACCAAATAAAGAAGCCCTCCACAGAAACCTTCTGCAAAGGCTTTCAGAGTACCTCCAGGAGAGCTTCATGGAGATGTCCCTGGAGGATTCCTGCTCCATCCCCAGACATGTTAACAGACTTTTCCAGTAGCTGTCCTGGTCGCGAATACATTCTAAGTCTTCAAGGCAAATCAAACATTAAACACTATTGCTTTTAAACCCTGTACTGTAGTTACAAATGTGCAGTCACCAGAAGTACCTTCTCCACCTTCAGGGTCAGGGATCCTGCCTTGGGAGGATATTGGCTCCAGGGTGATGAAAATGTCCTGGTTGCCAGGGAGAATGGATTCACTGCTTGCATGCTGCGCATTCTCCTCCTCCTCCTCTTCCTCATCCACAAAATCCTCCTCCGTGTTGCATGATGCGCTCCCCTTGCAGGTGTCCACAGACAATGGTGTGGTAGTGGTAGGGTCCCCGCCAGAATGCCATGCAGCTGATCATAGAAGCGGTGTGACGGTCCTAGCCCCTAGGCTCAGGTCAGCTATCCGTCACAGTTCACAAAGCAGCCCTTCGGTGCAGGGCCACATGGCCGAGCAGCCAGAGTCCATAGCGCCCCCTCCTGTGCAGGGCAGTGTGGCCTAACAGCCAGAGTCTATGGCACCCCCTTTGGAGTAGGGTGACATGGCCCAATGACCAGGGTCTTTAGCTCCCCCTTTGGTATAGCGTGGTATGGCCTCACGGCCAGAGTCTATAGCACCTCCTTTGGTGTGGGGAGGTGTGGCCCAATGGCCAGAGTCTACAAAACAACCTTTTGGCGCCAGGTAGCGTGGTCTAGTGGCCAGAGTCTATGGCTTTGGGGTTTGATAGCCCCGGTAGGGAGGCTTGGGCCCACCTGACTCCATCGGGCCCCGACTCAGGGCCCTAGCAGTGGCGTAGTGGCTTGTCACTGACTCAGCGGGGTGGTCCTACTGAAACATGCTGAGTTTCCCTGGTGGCAGGTACCACTCTGCCACCTTCCCTGGGTCACTTCCTATCAGAGTCTGTGTTGGGGTTTCCCAGGAGACTTCAGGTCCTCTGTGTTTGGCAGGTCCAGTCATCTCCACAGTCTCCTCCAGTCGCCGGGGTGCAGGTGGGCTGTGAACAGCTTCAATGCCCAGTATAGTCAGAGGCTGTGGCTGGCCCTCCACAGGAGCTCCCCCGGCAGGTCCTTCCCCTGTGGCCTCCCACCCAGAATGAGCTGGTCTCTCTCGCTTTATGCTACTAGAGCACTGGGAGCATTCCCAGTCTTGACAGGGAGGTGAGACTTCTGCTGTCAATACCTGGGGCTTAACACTGTCTGGGCTAGTGCGGGGTAAGTGGACCCCATCACAAGTGGCATGTATGGGCCTCTGACCCACAGCGACCGTTTCCCTCCTTTGTCTTCTGGTAGGCTTGCCTGAGCACCTTGACTTTCACATGGCACTGCTGTGTGTCCCTGTTGTAGCCTCTGTCCATCATGCCCTGTGCTATTTTGGCATATATATTAGCATTTCTTCTTTTTGATCGGAGTTCTGCCTGCACAGATTCTTCTTCCCATACAGCAATCAGATCCAATGTCTCTCATTTGCTCCATGCTGGAGCTCGTTTGCAATTCTGGGGGACTGCATGGTCACCTGTGCTGCTGAGCTTGCCATGCTGACCAAACAGGAAATGAAATTCAAAAGTTCGGGGGCTTTTCCTGTGTACCTGGCTAGTGCATTGGAGTTGAAATTGCTGTCCAGAGCGGTCACAGCTCTAGGAGGTCTAGGATAGCTCCTGGAGGCCAATAATGTCGATTTGTGTCCGCACTACCCCAGATTCACCCAGCGATTGTAGCGCTATTCTCCTCGCCAGGGAGGAGTACAGAAGTCGATTTTAAGAGCGCTTTAGGTTGACGGAACAGGGTTGCTTGTATAGACGCATTCATTATAAAATCGAACTAATGTGGCTAAATTCAACCTAACTCTGCAGTGTAGACCAGGGCTTAGACACTAAACATCATGGTCTTGATGAAGACACTGGATTTATGGCTTATTACAACGTATCTGTAATCCACTAAGCCATTCTCTGTCCTATGACCGCAGGGGTGTTAACGGGCCACTCCACCTTGAATGGTCTCTTACAATATGTGCGAACTACTTATGCTAAACAATCTGTTCTGCCTTGTTTTCAGCTGTGCCTCTGTGAGTACTTTCCCAAACCTGAAGAAGAGCTTTGTGCAGCTTGAAAGCTTCTGGGCTTGTCTACACTTAAAATGCCACAGTAGCACAGCTAAGTGTTGCAGCTTCACTGCTGTGGCACTTCAATGTAGATGCTACCTACGCTGATAGGAGAGGTTCTCCTGTCAGTGTTGGTACTTCACCATCCTGAGAAGTGGTAACTAGGCAGACAGAAGAACTTTTGTCTAACTAGTACTGTCTACACAGGGACTTAGGTTGGCTTAACTATACCATTCAGGGGTGAGGGTTTTTCCATAACCAGTTTTTGCTCTGCTTAGGTCAAGGTTTGCTGCTTCACTTTTAGACGGAGTGATGGAAAAGTCCTGGATGGGGTATCACAGTTCTGTTTCCTCTGATCATGGGTGAGGTTCCCAGTCTAAGGGTATGTCTACACTACAGTGGCACAAGTTACGGAAGGGCTTGCCAAGGGCAGCATGGGACCTCTATACACGTGGTTCTAAACATCCTGGAGGACCCCTGAATTTGAGGGCTAAGACCCCATGACCTCTCTATGGCTGGGAACCTCTGACTAAAGAACAAGGAAGAGTTCAACCCCTCTGACTTTCCACAACCCTGCATGGCAGCAGCTCCATAAGGGAATATGGGATCCCTGTTTGGAGCAAGTATCAGAGGGGTAGCCATGTTAGCCTGGATCTGTAAAAGCAGCAGAGAATCCTGTGGCACCTTATAGACTAACAGACGTTTTGGAGCATGAGCTTTCGTGGGTGAATACCCACTTCGTTCGCCGCGGTAGTGGAAATTTTCCAGGGGCAGTTGTAATATCTAAGCGCAAGAAGCTAGAGATAACGAGGTAGTTCTAATCAGGGAGGAGAGGCCTGTTCTAGACAGTAGAGGTGTGAAACAGGAGAGAACTGGGTCTGTACTGGAAGCCATTCACAGTCTTGTTTAGTCCACGAGCTGATGTTTGTCAAATTGCAGATGAACTGAAGCTCAGCAGTTCTCTTGAAGTCTGGTCCTGAGTTTTTTTTGCTTGGGATGGCCACTTAAGGTCTGCTATAGTGTGGCCAGGGAGGTTGAAGTGCTCTCCTACAGGTTTTTGTATATTGCCATTCCTGATATCTGATTTGTGTCCATTTATCCATCCTCTGTTTGGAGCAGAGGTTCTGGATGGTTCTTGTCTAACTGAAGTGGGTTTCCTGTCCCTCTGTTATCCTGAGACCATGTGACCCTCTAGGAATGGGGTTTATGTGAAATAAAATCCCCCTGCATCATCCTCTGAAACTACAGCAAACAGCTCCACAGTTTGGTACAATATGTTTAGCATTCTTTACATTCGCTTTCTGTTTCTAATGCCTAAAATGGTCTTGATTCTGGCCCAGCCAGAGAGACATGGTCTGAAATCTTAGGAGGCAGGCTCTTCTAGCAGATCTTTCAGTCCTCATTTTCCAGCCTCAGGTGATTTGGTTAAGTGAGAGAAGCATCTGAAATTACAGCTGGCCAGGAAATTATTTCTTTTCCCTCTTGGAAATCTCAACAAAAACAAAAAAAATTCTTTGATTTTGTCAAATGTTCCATGAGAACTGTCACATCTTCATTCAAAAAAAAACCAGTTTTTGGCAACCAAGAGCCAAAGTTTTAAACAAAAATATTTTTGTGTGTGCAGGGGATGGGGGTGGGGAGGAACACAAGGAGAGTGGATGTCATTTTTCCATGAAAACCTGAATATTTCTGTGAAAAACAGTGTGTGGTGGTTTTTTTCTTTCCCCCCAGAAAAACGTTGTGTTTGGAAAAACATTGACTAGGTCTACCTGAAATGTAGACAGCTTCTCGAAATTTACGTACCAAGAAGTCGTAGTCCATAGTAAGGCTGAAGGATAGATTTAAACATGAGCCCTTTTTTGGTCCTGAACCGAAGTCCAACGATGATCATGGCTCTGGCATTTCAGGGCGGAGTGGGTAAGAGTAGGAATCTTGGCTCTGGCAGGCAGAACTCTCCTGCAGACATGAAAGCTGGAAAGAACTCCAAAGCAGCAGCTGTGCTTAGCAAATTGCATATTGCTATTAGAAAGTGACAGGAGGAATCTCTGCATGAGAGATGGAGAAGGGGAGGGGGGGAATACGGTGCCAACAGTTGTTATTAATCCCTCTTTGGAGAAAGTATTTTAGTGTTTTTTAAAAATTCATTTCAATGTATTAAAGTTAGGAGGGAGGAAAGGAGGAGAGTGTTCTACACGCTGAGGTCCATCACAGCAGCAGCAGAAGTGGCGGCTGCTGTCATGGTGGGAACAGGAAAGAGTGGGTAGCAGAGATGTCTGGTATCTGCTGATAGTGTGTGTGGGGGGCAGTTTAAAGCTTTGCCTCTCCGAACAGCTTAAGTCATGCCTCCCCCCCCCCCTTTACTCTCAGTGGTCCCTTGCTGCAGCTCCCAGCTGTTTGTTGCTGTCTCTCCCTGCAGCTGCAGCTTGCAGCTCACCAGCTCCAGGAACTGCTGCACAGGGAGGGGGCCTGGCTGGCAAACCCTGGCAGAAATAGGAGAGGCACGTGACCCCCCTCCATGTGTTGCCTCTGGCAGATAGTATGTGGGCCCAGATGTCCCTCCAGGCAGAGCTCAGGAAGCAGAGCAGGATCACAGCCAGGAAAACCCACCAGTTAAGGGCTTTACTCACCACCAATGCCAATTGAAAATCAATTCACCATGTCCTAGAGAGATGCTGTAAATAGGGTTGCTACCTCCAAGACGCAGAAAAACTGGCCACAGGTCACCTGCCCCTGAGCCCTCAAGGGCTCCCCTCCTTTTCCTTCCCATGAATCCCTGTCTCCGCCACCCTTCTCCCTATACATCCTTGCTGATGAGCCTGGGTCCATACTGTTTCCCAGTTCCTGGTCCCAAGAGGAGCCATTGTGGTGTTGGCAGGTTGAGGGCCCAGAATGCAGAGCAGGGCCCAGATGCCGTCTGTGCTCCCAGCCATGTGACATACATGTATGTTAGTCAGGTAGTTACAAGATCACTGTGCAGCTGTGTACAGGGACCATTGGTCCCAAGTGACATGCCCTGCTACCAGCACAATACATCTTTTCACTGGCTGCTGACAAACCAGTGCAACAACCAGCCAGGCCAGTTAAAAACTGACAGGTGGCACACCTACCTACAAAGGATGCAGGGCAAGCGTAACAAGTATATGGTAGCTCATGTCATCACTAGTTCAAGGCCCAGTAACAGCTACAGAACCCATTAATGGGCTGGTAGAACTGGTGTGTGGGGGTGGGGCTAGTTAAAGACATTGGTTATGAAGCTCATATCTTACAGGAAAGAAACCTTCAGGCTGGATCCACAGGACAGCTCAGCTTAGAGCCAGAGCTGAGATGTTCTCTCAATCCATACTTGTATTTCCAGCTCTAAAATACTGCTTAAAAGTCTCTTTGGTGCTGGTGAGACAGGTCCAGAGCCCAAGCTCCTCTCTACATGCTCTAGTTAATTATAAATGGAGTGCAGATGGTCCCAGTGCAAGCTCCTTTCCAGCAACCTACCTTAACCCCGCCTTAAAGGAACCATTTTTGGAGATGAGTCACAATCCTGGGTCCATTCAGTTTGTGCCCTTTGTATTGAATAAACAGTGTGGGAAGCTAGTCGTGATGGTAGTGTTTGTGGTAGGGACACCTATCCGCTGGGAACTGGATTAAGACCATCCAGGCCATCAAACAGTCATCAGCTGGTGACTCAAAGAGTCTGAGGCAGAAGGGACCATTACAATGCACTAGATCTCCTGCATAGCATAGGCCAAAGAATCTCCATCACTCCACATCTGAGACTCCTACATCCCTGAGAACTGGTGGAAGATCCCTGTTATGTTCAGGGCATACAGATGGAGAATTAGAAACAAGACATAAGTACTTTTGCTGGCTTGGAAGATTGCAATGTAACACTACTTTATTTCTAAGAACACAGAATCCTAACCCACTACCACAAACAGAGACAAAATAGACTTCTCCCTAGGGCAGAGAGGCACAACTCATCCTCCTTGTTCTAGCCCGGCTCTTTCGCAGACTGACTGCGCGAGCCCCAGATCACATGCTTCCCTACAGAGCCCCTAGCCTGCAAGGAAGACCAGCAAACCTCTTACAAACATAAAGTGATAGCTTGCATCAGTTCTCCATACAGCGCAGTTCCGGACCTCCAGGTTATCCAGTCTCCACTAAAGTGATATTCTTGCTAACTACTAGGTGAGGGCTTCCAACTGCAGCCTAGATTGAAATGGTACCCAATGCATCAGCACACACTGGTTTATTTCAGAAACAGAGCAGTTCCTTGGTTCCAAGCTTCTTCAGGTCAGTGGTTCAGTGACACCTCTTTGTGCAAGTCTTGTGGGCTGTTTAGCATCTCCTGGGGTGAGCCTGAATGGGATGTATTTCTGTGACCACTGGAGCACACTTCACCACAGGAATTTAAATGAAATGTCACATGGAATTTGGTATTTTAAACACAAGAGCATGTGAGTGACCTTTAAGAGGATGTGTCTTTGTGTCTCTAAGCAGCAGATACCTGTTTTTGCAGCCTCTCGAGAGGCTCTGGAAGGAGTGATGGAGTGTATCACAGATATTTGGGGAGCAGCATTTTTTCTCTCTTTCTTTGCTATTTTCTGAGTCTTTGCTGCCCTGAGTCACTGTTAAATTTGTCAAGAGTGATTTACAACAGTGCCAACAAGTGTCCTCACTGCGGAGAGAGGCATGGGGAATAGCAAGCAGAGAGGTCTATTATGGGATGTCTAGTAAAGAGAACTCCAGTTACTTTGCTAAGCCCTGCTTTTTTCAAAGATTCCAAAGCCAGAAGGGACCATTTTGAACCTCTAGTCTGATCATGTACAGCACAGGCCAGAGACCTGCCCAGAATAATCCCTTTTGTACAAGAACATGACTTTGAAAAAAAAATCCCATCTTGGATATTTTGTTGAGTCAAATATTATTTGTTAGTCTCTAAGGTGCAAGTATTCCTCATTCTTATAACAACTCTGCGATTCACAGAGGGCTGAAACCTGTCGAGTGTTTATCTTTTCTTTCCTCTCCTTTCAGATATTGCTGCGGGGGTGGGGTGGAGATGGGGGGAGACAGAAATTCAGATGTTACAATTGCAGTTTGTTGCTGAGAACTGATGCTCTTATCTCACTTAACAGATCACAGCTCTTCCCCTGAAGCTAGTTATGTGCAGGTCAGAGAACTCTTTGTTTGGAGGCTGCTATGCCACTGTTCTATTTATCAAAAGTGAAGGAGTTACAGCAGTCTCTTTGCTGGGTTTAGAAATGGAGTTAAGTACTTTACAGAGATGTAGTAGCAATCCTGAAAGCAAAATCCTCACCAAGATTAGTGTCTGTCATGCAATTGTGTTAAGCACTCTTCTTTATGGCTGTGAAACATGGACACTATAGCAAGCACTTGAAGCAACTAGAGTGTTTTCACATGCGCTGTCTGCATCTAATCTGTTGAACAAGGATTCCAAACACAGTGGTGCATGACTAGTGTTTAATCCCTTATCATGCAAGTGCAGCTTTGCTGGACTGGTCACTTTGAATGTATGCGAGATAAATATCTCCGCAATGCCCTGTTTTATGGGCAGTTGAAAATGGGAGCACATCCACTGGGAGGCCAACAAAAATGACATAAGTATACCCTCAAAACTCACCTAAAAGCTGGGTCAACTTGGTCAAACACATGGGAAGTTGCTGCGGCTGACAGATCAGGATGGCTTGGTCTGAGGGTAAAGCTATCGAGACTAGCAGAAGAGAAAAAGACAATGAGAAGCAGGAGTGAAGAAAGCAGGCTGTGGCAAAACCATGAAGCCACATTTTCCCATTGTGAAAGCTAGCTGTTGGCCCCCATAATAGTTTACAAGCGGCCAGTGGGCGGGGGGGTGGGGGGGGTGGGGAGCAGTACACAGTACTGTTCACGGACACAGTAGCCTGAACTTTTGAAATGTCTTTTTCTTTCTGCCTCAAAGCAGGAAGATCCTGCTCCAAACCAGTCAGTACTAACCAGATAACGGAAACATGAGATTTTACACTTACCAATAGACAATTAACACGCAAGGGTCTTTGTCTGAATGTGTATAAAAGGTTTGTAAAATTTGTGTAAGACAGAGTCTTTTGTACCAAGGTACAGGCTCTCCTTTTTCTGCAGAATAAAGCATTTTTCCTTATCCCTGTCAGGCTGTTAATTGGCTCTCAGCTAAGCAGACCCGATATTTCGGTAACACCAATGTGCAGATGCATCTTTGTATCCCTCATCGGTTTGCATTCACACAAGAAAACACACTGAAACAAACGGACTCTCCCATGTTGGATATGATGAGAGACTCCTACGACAAAACAAAGGTATCCTAAAAGCAAGCATTATAAACCCAGGACATTCAGAGTTAAGACTGTGTTTCCTTACGACATGGAAATGCACAATTAAGGCACCAGTACAACCATAACTCTGCCCTGTAGTGAAGCCACGCAATAACTATACAATTATGATTAAAGAGTGGTCTCTGATTAGATTTAGACAATCTTTAGCCACATGTGATTTTTTTCCTCATGGGCCTCAGTCCCACTGAGCAAATGGGAGGATGCAGAATGAAAGCAGTCCTATTGAATCCATAGTATGTGGTCATGTACTTACAGACTGTATTGTTGTGCATACACAAAACTAACAAAGATAGCCCAGGCAATGTTAGCACTGGCATTTCCTATCGTGGTGGTGCTTGACTTTACAGCCTTCATTTCTTCTAACTCTGTTGTTTTGTATGTAATTTCCTAGGCTTTTTAAAGTGGACACGTGGGAAAAGCCAACTCTGTTATGTCTACCTGTGACATTGTCCTGCCAGGGTTATCAGCAAAATATGAAACCTTGATTTCCAGCACTGCAAGCATGTTAGCTGAATAAGCCATTTTATCAGCTTGTAGAAGCCAAAGGTCTTTGTGGCCATACCACCAGAGGGGAATATGTAACACAGTGAAGCAGTGTGAAATGGCAGCTCTGTTTTACGAACGTTAGATCTGAGTTCAGAGGTTTGGCTGGCGAGTTCTAGGAGACAGTGTGGCTAAAACTGAGACCTGCCAGAGAAAAGATCTGTGTTCTTGTCCAAGCTCTACCTGAGATGATTGCACAAAACATTGCAGGAGTGCCTTCTGCTCAATTGTAGGAGAGGATTGTGCCTGCTTTCTAGGGTGGGCCCAAGGCCTTACTCAGGAATCCCATTTCACATCTCTTAAATATTAACAGAAGTGCAGCTTGAGATCTTGATGTCCTGTCAAGGGTTGCCAGGCGTCCGGTTTTTGACTGGAATGCCCAATCAAAAAGGGATCCTGGAGGCTCCAGTCTACACCACTGACTGGGCTGTTAAAAGTCTAGTTGGTAGTGCAGCAAGGCTAAGGCAGGCTCCTTGCCCAGCTCCACGGGGCTCCTGGAAATCGCCAGCATGTCCCTATGGCCCCTAGGAGTGGGGGCAGCCAGGGAGGCTCTGTGTGCTGCTCCTGCCTCAAGTTCCACAGCTTTCATTGGTTAGGAATTGTGGCCAATGGGAGCTGTGGGGGCAGGGCCTGTGGCCGCAGGCAATGTGCAGAGCCCCCTGGCCACACCACTACGTAGGGGCCGCAGGGACATAACAGCCATTTACAGAGCCACCTAAGGTAAGTGCTGCCTGGAGCCTGTGTAACCCATGTGCCTATTAAGGAGTTATCTCTTTAAGAGACCCATTGCGGGGAGCTAGAAGTGAGTTGTGTCTGGGTCACTGTTGCTAGGCAGATTAAACACTCCACACCCAGAAACTTCTGGAATTGAGTGTGGTAGTTTTGGGTCTGCTTCAATAGGTTCCTCCCTGCGGTCAGACTCCATGAGGGCAAGCAGTCAGGACAGTGCTTTGCAGAACGTCGTGTGCCCTTTGTGAGTTGGGAGAAGCTACCCGGGAGCAGAAAGCAGGGTGTTGTCCCTAACTCTGAAGCATTTTGCAGCAGGTCAGTGATATTGTTAACCCTCTAACAGGGAAGCATGGGCAATGTTAATTATAGCCAGGGGAAATTGGGAGGGAAAAATAACTTCTAATTTAATTGTACACTTTGAATGTTGTTTTGATTTTAGCCGAACTGTTTTAGTTAAATTGTCTCAACTAGTCTGAGTCACCAGCTTTTCTTTAAATTTAGTAATGGGGAAAGAGCCTTTTATATTTTGCTATTCTCAGTTTTGTATTTTCTTGTAACAAGGTTTTCTTTAAATCTTTCTTTACACTTGTGACTTAACTGAGTGGATGGTTAATCAATTAGCTGACTGGCTAGCAGTGATTTCAGCAGAGGAGGAGTCTGCCTGGATTCCAGCTGAAGGTTCCTACAAGCAATGAAGGGAAGATGTTGTTGTTTTAGACTCAGCAGACTGTATAGATTTGGTAATCAAAGACTGTAACTGAGACTTAGGTGAACAAAACCTAACCTTTTGGGAACTTTCAGTTTCTTCTTCCTGTATTTCTGTGGGGACTGAACTGTTCAGATTTAAATTTGCTTTTTCTTTGTTTATGAATAACAATGAAGGTAATGTCTGTGGATTATAAAAGAGCCATGTCATGCTGTAACAATTAGATTATAAAATCTTATGGTAAAGAAACAAATAAAGTTATTAAGTTAAATTCATTTCTTTAGTTCTTTTTGGGAGTTGAATGTGGGGAGGTTAACCCTGTGGAATCCTTGCTGAAAATCCTTAGAGACTGAACTCTGGGTCTCCAGCTACTATTCTATGAGAGTTGGGGTGTTTTTAAGCACTGGAGAAGGGTAATGAAGTGAGCTCTAGCCCACCCAAAGGTTACACTTGCATCCCAAATCCCCTCTCACAGTCCAACTCCCTGCCCCAGCCCTGAGCCCCCTCCTGCACCCAAACTCCCTCCCAGAGCCTGCACCTGCACCCCAACCCTCTGCCCCAGCCTGGTGAAAATGAGTGAGTGAGGAGGGTGGGAGAGAGCGAGTGAGTGGGGGCAGGGCCTTGGAGAAGGGGCAGTGAAGGGGTGGGGCCTTGGGGAAGGGGCAGTGCTGGGGGCAGGGCAAGGGTGTTCTTTTTTCTGTAATCAGAAAGTTGACAACCCTAGTCTTGTTTCCTGGCTGAATGCATCTTCTCCTGGGACAAAGGGTAACTTCACAAAGTACCATAATCCTGTATTTTGTTGGTGGCCCATCCTGAGGTTCCATTCTCAGTGGTTTCCTCAGAATCACATATGAAACTAAGGGGGCCCCTGCAGCACTCACAATGCAGTGGGAATGGTCAGAATTTGGGAGCAAACCTCTAGCATATTCTACTGAGCATATGCAGATAGGAATTTTTGGAGGTGTGTAACTTGGCCAAATCTTAGTGGACTTTTCTAGTGACAGCAAAAGCCACTTGTCTGACACCAGCACTGTGCTTCTGCTAACTTTTATAATCATGCTCCAAATCCCTGAACTGTTGGAGAACTTCAAGAAATTGCCAGAAAAAGAGGTTACTACAGGGAAAATTATCCCTTCTCCCCAGCTTTGTTTTCAGAAATGTCTGAACTGGTTTTGATTAAATTTTCCCAAAAATTTTAACGTGAGATAGAAGACAAGCATGGATGCTTTCAGCCTGAACAACGAAAGTTTGGCACCGGGAAAGGAAAGCGTTAAGCAAGCTTTAATGTGGGTGTCATCAGTGCCTGCTCTGATAAAAGGGTTTTGTGGCCTGTGATCTGAGAATAGAAGTTCTGAGAAGATGACATAGAGAATCCTAGTGATTGTGACTCTTCCATTGCTAAAGGAGAGAGCATGGGTTCATGGTGAGGAAGTGTGGTCTGCTATTTAGAGGGAACGAGAAATCAGGTGTAACCCACAGGCCATGGTATGTTTCACCGTCTCTGTCAACTGAACGCAGAAGGGGGTGTCTTTCTTCTACAGCCAGCAGCTAGAGAGGCTGCCTTTTTAACTCATGCTGTTGTGACTTCTGCTTTAGAAGCCCCTGTTTCAGTCTCCAGGGTTGGCCAAGATGATGATTGTCACCATGGCAGCTTCTGATCCAATCTCCATCAAATCTTCTGCATGACCATGCACAGGTAGCTCCTGTAAGCAGGGTCTGAATGAACTCTCCCCTGACAGCTAGCTGGAACCGGGAGAGACTTCAGGAGCAAACTGTATTTATATGAACACACGTACTCTGCTTAGATATCCAGCAGATAGAACAGTGTTGCTCAAAATAATCAACTTCGTCTGGTGTTGGATTACAAATCGCTTTAGTACTGAAGGCAGGGGAGTGAAATGTGGTTATCAATAGTGTTATTATTGTATGAATAAAGGGAAGCAGGACTGTGCTTAACCTATCCTAGATGAGGGGGTCACCCTCAGCTGTAAGTACCTCATTATACCAGGGCCTTGAATGCCAGAACCCTGTGAAGGTAAAGGGGAGACACTGGTGTCCCAGCTAGGAGGTATGTACTCTCCCTAAGAGTACCTGGTCTGGTTTAACCTGTTTCTCCTCACTGGAGCCTTTATTTTAAGTGCTTAAATGAGAACTGAAATCACTTGTAGTGAGGCAGCATTTCTACCCAGCCTGCTAAAAGTTGATAATCGCTATGAGACTGCAGGGATGCCAGCAGAAGGTAACTGAAGGCAACCAATCAGCTGGTGGGAGCAGCAAGCAATCAGCCAGTGGGAGCAGAACAAGTGGCGGGTAGGGCGGCTAGCAGAGAGGAACCGTGGCGGCCAGTGGAGAAGAACTAGCCAGAGCAAGTGCACAGATGGAGGAGTGCACAAGGTACCTTCTTCCCCAAGAGGAAGGTGAACTCATACAGATCTACACCTCGGAACCTTGGGTCCTCTCTGACCAAGGACAACCACTATGAGTGGGGTATGGTGAGGGAGCAGAGAGGGGCACAGAAAAGGAACTGTTGGTTGTAGAACTCAAGAACATGAGGCAGAAGGCACTGTCCCATGCACTCTAGCATGAGTGTCCTGCTCACAGCTGTAGGATTATGAATCCTACTTGTGGCATTTTCCCTAATTATTGTCAGGTGACTTCCCTCCTTTCAATAAGTTTCTTTTTTACAGTCAGAATCTGTACTTGCTAGTGGGGAAGTATTGCCTCTCAGAAGCACACAGATGTGGTGTGTAATTTTCCCAGGTTACTGGGTGGGGGATTGTGAAGTTATTGGTATAAACTGGAACCATATAGAGCATGGTTTGCAACCCAGGTCGTGTAGTGGCACCAAATCCTATGTAAAGGGGGTCATATAAGGTGTCTAAGACCAGGTTATGGGTTGCTGGTTATGATTATGCTGTCTGTATGTCTGTATCATTTTGTAGCTGAAGTTATAAGTATTGGCTGTATACTGTCTGTACTTCAAATTGGTGCTGTAGTTCTGGGTAACACCCCAGACAAGTTGGTGTTAGCTCTGCTTAGCCTGCTTGATGGGCCATTAAGGACCTAGCTACACAATGACCCATTGAGAGGAGGCAGATACGCCTTGTAACTCAGCAAGTATGCAGGACTTGCCCATGTGACTCCAGACTCCATTTTGCTGTAATTTTCCACAGTAAGAACAAAGAAGTGTTTCTTACACTGGAAGAGCCTATATAAGGCTGATGCCTCATCTCCATCTTGTCTTCATCCTGCTTCTGACCTCTGGAGGGACTTGCTACAAACTGAAGCTCTACACAAGGACTGATGACCCATCCCAGCGAGGGATGTTCTCCAGAGACTTGATTTGACCTGCAGTTTACTCATCACTGCTACAAGCCTGACTAAGAACTTGGCCATTACTGTATGTAATTGATTCCATTTAACCATTCTAGCTCTCATCTCTACTTTTTCCCTTATGAATAACCTTTAGATTTTAGATTCTAGAGGATTGGCAACAGCGTGATTTGTGGTAAGATTTCTGATGTTATATTGACCTGGGTCTGGGGCTTGGTCCTTTGGGATCGAGAGAACCTTTTTTCTTTTATTGGGGTGTTGTGTTTTCATAACCATTCCCCCAGGACATGTGGGACTGGTGGTGTACCTGGGGAGGCTGGAGTGTCTAAGGAAATTGCTTGTGTGACTTGTGGTTAGCCAGTGGGGTGAAACCAGGGTCCTCTTTGTCTGGCTAGTTTGATTTACCTTAGAGGTGGAAAAACCCCAGCTTGGGCTGTGACTGCCCTGTTTGAGCAATTGGTCCTGAATTGGCACTCTCAGCTGGGTCCCGCCAGAACCGCATCGTCACAGGGATCAAGCCGGTTCTATGTTTTATTGTTGAAGAGGAACCCCTAGATACTGAACCCGGCTCTGGTTGCTGCTGGATCCACCTGGAAGAAGGGTTACACTATTTTTCTATTTCATGCACCATTTTCCCCATCTGAATGTCTGCCTCACACAAGGTTGTGGCAACAACCTTTTGTAAACCACTTTTGTCTGAGGAGTTCAATTAATGGGGGGGCACGTCAAGATCCCAAGGAGATTTTTGCAAACACTATTTTGGATGCAGTATTTTTCTCTTCCCCATTCTTACAGGGTGAGTTCGGGTAGAGAACTCTTATCTGCTGGATTAAAATATCGCTGTTGCTGAGTAGTTCATCTGCTGCTGTTGGCTATTCTTCACTTGCTGTCAGAATCCTCATAATCATCTCCACAACTACCAGTGAAAAGCCCTGGTAGGAGCAAATGCAAGCCTGAGAAAGGAGAAATATCTCCTGCTTTCTTGCAAGTGACTAGCCCCTCTTTTCTGGGTTCAGTAGTTAGAGAAGATGAAAAACATACAAACCAAAAATAGCATTGCCAGTGGCAAGCATTCAGTAATGCTGATATTAGATAATAAATGTTGGCTTCATTTCACTTGCTGTCTGGTTTTTGAGCCCTTAGGGTTCACATTTTCAAGCTTTTCTTCACACCCGCAAAGGATAGTTCACTCCCCCCACCCCCGAGATTCTCACATGATCACAGGGACTGCAGGAGCGAGGGCCTTAAGACAAACACCAAAAATCACAAGACTCATGAGGAAATCATGAAATTGGGCAACACAGCCACCACTAACTATTGTTCTGGGTCTGTTGTCTCCTTAGTGGTGCTGGTTGAGCTGGAGGGAAAGGATCCACTGCCTGAGGGGCTCTGTGTTACCCAGAGATGTGCTCAGCAGGAGAAAGGCCCATCATTGTGAAGCCAGAGGTAAGCAGGTGGGGTCGAGCCAGAGTCTGCGCTGGAGGTAGCAGCCTGGGAGCTCACACTGAGAACTGGGCCATCAGCAGCTGTGGCAGGAGGACAGGGGTCAACAGCCTACAGTAGCAGGCTGATGTGGACATGCCTTGGTCAGACCACAGGTGAGAGAACAGAGCTGTGGCTGGTGAGGGCTGCAGGCAAGGGCAACTAAGGTTGCTTCCAGGACAGAGGATGGCTGGAAAGAGTGGCCCATGGGATCTGGTTCCCTTTACAGCCCTGCACAGGGCTGTGCTGTGCCTGTCTGACTTGTTGATGTGTGATTGGCATGTCTCCTGCCTGGGGTACTTGGACCATTCAGCTCCCAGGAGCCTGTTGGGATGATGCCAAATTGTTGTGGCCATGCTGAATTAATGATGTAAGCATAACTTGACATGAATTAAACATGGCTAAAGAACTGCAGAGGATCCTGGGAGCACGGTCCCTTTAGCAGAAGCAGATTTGATAAAGGACTGGCAAAGCCTGTGTTTGTGATCGATATTGAACCTATTGATCGGCAAATATGGACCCATACAAAAGTAAATAGCACATGCATAAAGTTCCAGCATGACGCACAGGTCAGCTTGGTTATAGTAACTCTACAGCAAGAACACCTTGCAGAGAGCCAGAGTGAATGATTGATGAGTAAGTAAACATGAAGTAATCTTTGTTCTGTACCCACCTCCCCCAGCCCCTTCTAAAATACTAATCAGATAAAATTAATAACAACACACCTACTGGGCATGCTTTTAAAACATATGACTTCTTTGAGGAAAAAAACGTATAAGAATCAAGCAAAGTAAATTACTAGAGAGAGAAGGGATTCCTTAATTGATGCTTGAAGAAGCTGCCAGATAGAGTAGCCAAAACTCTGCTTCATGGGCTCAAGTAGGACTGTGAACCGGAGGGGTTTCCAGGAAGCCAAGAACTTGCCTCGAGGGAATCCAAAACAGACCAGAGGGCTGAGGAGACCAGACATGGAGAGAAGAAGTCATCCATAGAATTGGTAAACACCTTCTCTGTTTGCCAAGCAGGTTCTGTGTGAGTCTAGCATGGGGCCTGTTTGGGTATATTTATAAAAGAGAGGCTTGCTAAGAGGAATGTATAGCTCTTAATGTATAGTTCTTAAATGTTTAACATAGAAGTTATGTGCTTAATGTAACCTTTACTACTTGTGTAATTCCTTCTCAAATAAACTGCTGTGTATGCAAAATAATTACTGTGGATCCTTTTCACTGGTATGACAGTAATCTGCTCCACCCCATTTCAGGGGTAGTAGCCCCCTGGTACCAACATTTGGTAGCAGAGGATGGTTGCTGTTGTGTCCAAGAAAAAAAAGTCTTTAAACTGAATCAAACTGTTTCTGAACTGGTTGCCTGTGAAAAGCTTGGTATCCTGAATCACTGGTGTTAACTAATTTAAATATTGTTCTGAATCAGTTCTGACTTGTATTAATTCTAGCTCAGGGATCAAATTTCGTTACAGTAAGCAGAGATGGAAATATACCGGTGAGCGGGGTTATATTGGTCGTTCCTAGAGTTGATTTTTCGCAAATGCAGGCAGGGAAGGATTGTTGTACCAGGGGATGAGGGGGATGCCCTGAAACCCCTGGGAATGGTTGAGAGGTGTTTATTGAGACAGGCATGTGAAGATCTTGGTTCTGATCCATGGTTGTCAAACACTGTTCCTGTCTCATATAAGGAAGGGTGTTTGAATGAAATGCTGTTAAAATATCAGACATGTGGCACTCCTACTCCTAAAAAGGAACAAATGACAAATGCTGCTGTGTGGATTATGTATCAGGCTGTGAATAAATTTGTAGAGGAGCATGAGATTTGGAAACAGGAGAAGGAGAGTTTGCAACAGGAACTGGAAAAGCTGAGATTGCAAAATATAGGGATGAAATCAGAGATTTGCAAACTGCTCTGACACAAAATGTAACTAATGTCCAGCAGATGGCTTGTCAGGAATTGGAATGTAATATGAATACACAAATGCAGAAAAACCAAAAATATCATTTGGAGGCAAAATGATATAAAGGGGCTGTGTCAATTTTACCTGAACAGGCTTCAAAGCCACCTGGAAAAGAAAATAATAAAAAAATGCACTGAAGTGATTAATAAGCTGAAATCTGCTTTGGTGGCTAGAAAAACTATTCATAGTGTGGCTTTTGATCATGGTCCATGGAATGATGAGGAATAGAAAAATGCTGTGAAGGAGTGGCAGAGGGAAAAAAGCACAAGAGAAGGAGGAGGAATATGTAAAGCCAAGCACCCCTCCACCCCCATATAAATATATGAAAGAGGAAAAGAAGGGCAAAAGGTTGTGTGTGTCATTACAGTCTGGCCAAAAATATGGGAATGAAGCCGCAAGTCAGCCTACATACCATAACATTAATATACCTATAAGGCATCCATAAGTGATTAAAAACAAGGATATAGAGCTAAATACAATACTGATGGTACAATGGTGAAAGATCAAGAAGGGAGTTTGGTGTTTGAACTTCTGGATGAGGAGGATGAGTCTGTTGAATCAGGGGAAGAAACAGAAAGACAGCCAGCAGTGGTGGTTCAAATACCTAAAACCCCAGGCTATGTATTGAAAGAAACAATTCGTTCACTGACCGAGAGCGAGAAGCAGGCATTAGCAAAGAAATTAGGCCCCTTGACTCAGAAAACATGTCTGAGGTGGTTAATGGAATACACTGTTAGAAAACATTTGGATTCAGGAGACCTAAGGGAGCTGGTAATAGCTTGTGCTGGCCCTATGGAAGGGGTGGTGGTGTTAGCAGAGCTTGAAATGGAGTCAAACTGAGAGGACAGAGAGGCTGCAGAATGGGGGATAGCTTGAGATTTCTTAACCCGTTCTGAGTTAAGAAAGGCAGTTTTGCTGGTGCATCAGGAGGAAGGAGAATCAGTTATGGCTTATTGTGCTAGACTGTTGTTAGCAGGTTCTCTAGCTGATATGGAGCAAGGGCAAGTAACAAATTTGTTATATGATGGTTTAAGAGAACCTGTTAAGATGTTTATAAAATCTCAGAAAAAGTTGGATCAGCCAAATTGATTACACTGGCCTGGGAGGCAAAAAAGGTAGTGAGCAAAATAAGTGGCTCCTCCCGGAAGGCAGTCAACAAGGCTTCTTACAGTAGCTGAGCAGGCTGTAGTGGTCCTAATCATGCCGGTATGGACTGTGGAGTGGAACAATCCAACAAAGGACATGGAAGTTCCAGTGGAGGATCAGTGTGAGCACAAATATGGGCTTTACTCCAGGAAAAAGAAGCGGATATGACTCATTTAGATAAACAGCCTTTAGAGGTTCTGTTAAATGCTGTGGGTGATTTGACAGAGAACAAGTCACAGCCTGCACCACAACCTGGGGCCAAGGCTGTTGAGATTGTGGGAACAGGTACAGGAGATCTGGTAGGCCCTTATGGCTTATTGTCCCAGGAATTGGCTCAGATGGACGAAGCAGCTTTCCATCAGGGTAGCTCCACATGTCAGTAGGGTTGCCTTGCCCTTAGCAATCCCTGCCCCCAAGATTGGATGTTAGTGACTAAATTGCAGCCTCATGTGACTGGTAGACCATACATGGAAGCGGGGCAGGTGGGGGCGAGAGGAAACATGCAATGGTTGCTAGCATTAATTGATACAGGAGCGGAGGCAACTCTGATTAAATCAGTACAGGAGGACATGCAGATAGGACAGACTATTCCTTTATTTGTATTTCAGGGCAGAGGAGTGAAAGGAATTTTATTAAAAAAATCTGTCATGGGTAATAGGATGCAGTAAGATTTGGATGGATACAGTGGTCTGTAACAGCATGACTGAAAATGCTATCTTAGGTGCAGATGTGGTACAGAAGGAAAAATGAATAATTGATCTGGCAGGACATTGGCTGTGGAAAAGGGAAACAGGGATTGTAAGTGAGCAAGTAATTCCAGGAGGATTAAGAAAAGGAGCTTGCAAAGCCATAGCAGCTGTGGTGTTACCAGATAATGAATGGACATGAGAATTCCCTATGGTGTTGGCCAAGAAAAAAATCCAAAGGTGGGGGCATACGAGCAGCAGTGAAAATAGTAGGAAAATTTGTAAAACCAGTTCCTCAATATTCCTATCCTGCAGAACTGTTCCGCATATGGAAGAATTGCTACAGGATTTAAAAGAACAAGAAGAGGTGGTGGAATGCCAAAGTCCATACAATTCTCCAGTCTGGCCTATGTGAAAAGCAGATGGAAGGTGGTGCCTCACAACCGATAATAGAAAAATCAATGTGGCTATAGTCCTGGTGGCAGCAATAGTAGCTAATCTCTCAGTGATATTGGCTGGAATAGCTGCAGCTGCTAAGTGGTCCTGTTACGTGCACCCCACCTTTTCCCAGTCCGTAGGGCTCCAGGCGTAACCTGGTTAATTTAGGCACCCCCAGTTCCTTTTCCCACTTCCTAGGGCTCCAGGCAAAAAGCACCTACCCTTACCCAATTCGTAGGGCTCAGGGCCACCTGTACCCAATTCATAGGGCTCAGGGTGTAACTAACCTGGTCAATTTAAGTATCTACACCATTTCCCAATATGTAGGGCTCTAGGTGTATACTACTTCTGCAGGTGTGCAGGACCTTTTAACAGTGAAAGAGCCTTACACAGTAATATCCTGATCCTCTATTTACTAACAATTACCAAGCAGAATACACATTAAGCGTTCAATGCCATGCTCACCAATCCTGATCACGCAGGCAGACTTTCCCTGTTGGCCGGGCAAGGTTGGTCTCGTCTGGGTCCTAGTTGCTGCATGTCACGGTCGTACAGAGAATTCTTAACAGCTCTGACCTTAGGCTGAGTCTTGGGAGTGAGTTCTTCTTACAGGTCTTTCTTCTTCTTCTTCTTCTTCTCTTCCCAGCTAGTCTCCTTCTTGGACTCCAGTTTATATAATGAAAGTTGAGTCCTGCTTAGCTATACCTTAACCAAACATTTTACTGAAATCTATCTAATCAATCCTAACATACTGTAACATAATTCTCTAACCAATTATATCTCACTACCTTAATTAGTTTGTACCTAGCAAAATTAATTATGTAACAGACAGAAACAATTAAAGAACCAGACAGAGACCATACAGAAGAACAATAGGGAAGTGGGGACCATAATGACAAAACAATAAAGAGATGAGGATTTCACAACTACAACTATTGATAAGTGATTTCTTGCCAGACAGGATGCATCAAACTAAGTTTTCTTTAACCATCTTAATATCTGTTTCTTTATCTGGTGATAGTGGGTACCATTAGGACAGGGTCTCCTTCTTAACAGCCTGATATTACATTATTTTAATGTAATTTAGATGGAATGTGAGGCTGTGACTTCCTGCTTCTTAGCTAATGGCTGCTGCTTGGCTGCCCTTTTAATTTGGCTGCAGACGAAGGCCTTAGGCTTTAGGCCTTACAATATGGCTGCAGACAAAGGCCGTATCCATTCAGTTCTCTGTACTGGATACTGGAAACTGCCATTCCATTAACCCCGAGAGTCAGTGTCAATTTGCTTTTACCTTCCAGAACAAACAGTTCACATTTCAATGTGTGCCCATGGGATGCCATGATGCTCCAGCTATAGCATGTGCACATGTGACAAGGATGTGGGATCCCTGATTTGAATAAGCCATGGGTTACTTCTTATACGGATTACATACTGATAACAGCCATTTCCCAGGAGGAGTATAAACATTAAACTAAGGTGGTCCTGGTAATAGTGGAGAAAACAGGCTTTAAATTAGCATGGGACAAGGCACAGATGGTACAGCAAGAAGTTGAATACTTAGGTATTATATTGGGACAGGAGGGTTGTAAACAAAGAGTGGTAATCTTAAGTGTACCCTCCCAAAGCCAGTGGATGAGCATTCAGTTAGAGCATTGTTAGGAGCTATGGGATTTGTTCAGGATTTTATACCAAATTTTGCTGAAATTTGTAGACTCCTATGGTCCCTAATAAAAAGAAAGCGACAATGGGACTGGGGCCCAGAATATGACGAGACAATCAGAAAGTTAAAAGAAGCAGTAATGACTGCGCCAGCATTAGCATATCTAGATCCAACTAAATCTTTTTACTTAATGGAATCACACAGGTTGGGAGCTATAGGTGTGGTACTACTACAGGAAACGTGGAAAGCCATGTCCTGTTGCTTATGAAAGCCACAGATTAACACCCCATGGGTCAACATTTTCTCCATGTGAATTGGTTTGCTTACCTGTTATACGGGCCTTACAGAAATGGGAACACATGACAGAGCAAGCGCTTATTATTGCAACCACAGCTCACACCCCTGTGAAGCTGATTCTGCAAGAGAAGACTTCTGATATTAGAGTAAGTGATCGTTGTTTGGCTAAGTGGGCTCTGATTCTACAGAACTGCTAGGCTTGTGGTGAACAGAGTAAAGGAGCCTCCACTACTTCAATATGCACTAATAATAGAAGGGGAACAACATGAATGTCCCATACCCATACATACACAGTACAAGTGGCCTGTGCAAGAAGCTGGAGATCTACTACGGCAATATTGGATCACAAGTTGGTATGATTTACTGATGGATCTAGTTATAACAAGGAGAGTCAACTTGTTTGTGCAGTAGCAGCTGTTTGTTTTCAGAACACGAACAAGAACTGGTGATCCCATGTGAAAGAATGTCAGCCCAGGGATCAGAAGTGGCAGCAGTCAAGCTGGCATTTAAAGCAACTCCCTTGGACTGTGATATGGTCATATGCTCTGATTCTCAATGGACTATACAAGGAATGAGCATATGGGCACCCATATGGAAACAACGGGAAGGCAAAAAATACTGAAATTACTGAAAAATCGTTATTGACATTATTTGGAAAAGGACTGGTTCCACAGCAATCAAGCATGTTAAGGCTCATGCTAAACAACATACTCTGGAAGGGTACTACAATGCTAAGGAAGATAACATGGCTAGGGAAGCAGCAGCAACAACATCTTCTGTGGTTCACAGGGACATCAAAGTGGTAACTCAATCTCAAATAAATAAAGAAGCAAATCCAGAAAACCTACATACAAACACTAATACAGCTGATCAAAATCTTCTGGAACAACACAAAGCATTCATACAAAAAAACAAAAATAAAACCAAGTAAAACAAAAAGATAACAAAAGTAAAAAAAAAACAAAAAAAAAAAAACCCCAAAATATAATCATAGCAAAACAAAAAAATAAAAAAAGAGATCTGCCAAAACAGTATAAAAAAAATCTGATTTGTACATAAACAAGGACATTTGGGGTCTAAAAAAACATTAGCACAAGTTAAAAAAGTAATGTGGTGGCCAGGAATAAACATATATATTAACAGATTTTGCCAACATGCTTGGTGTGTGCCTAAGTTAACCCTAAAAGCAGGAAAGAAAATATACTGAAACACCAACCTGACACTAAGGGCCCATGGCAAAAATTGCAAATAAATTACATTAAACCTTAAAAAAAACTCCTACAGAAAAAACCCTTTTCCTTGGTGGTCGTAAATACTTTTTCAAAATGGGTGGAAATAATCCCCACAACAGATAACACAGCTCAAACTACAGCTTGGGCTTTATGGACCCAAATAGTAAGCAAATGGAGAATAGTGACCAGGAACCTCACTTTGTAAAAACAGTAGTAAAAGCATTATTATTAATAATGGAAATCAAACAGAAATGGCATATAGATTACCATCCACAAAGTGCAAAAAACGTAATAAATAAATACATACATACATTATCGAATAAACATAAAAACAGCCTAGACCAAGCAAATTCAAACACAAGGCCGAAATAAAAAAGACTGCTTTACCTGCAATCCTAATAACCATGAGAGTCTTGTAAAAAGCTGAAAGTAAGTACTCGTTTAAGTTAATGACAGGTCGAGCTATGAGGACTCCTGAATTCTTATTCCCACCTAAAAAGCAAATACTTAAATGGGTGCAAAAAAGAGTTTAAATAGCAAATTTGGTACGAACAATTAAAGAAATTTGGGCACAAAAAAATCAGCAAAAACAAACAAACCAACAAACAACCCCCCCCCCATCTGGGTACCAACAAAATATAAAAAACAAAGTAATGCTCAAAAAATCGGTAAGTAAAGGTAAGCTAAAATCCACATGGCCAGTCCTATAATGGTTCTGGTGGCCACTCCAAATAGAAATGTGTAAAGGCTTTCTAATCAAATCAAACTGTATCCATCAAAAAAGTAAGTATAATAATTCCTAAATATATAAGGTAAATATTAAATAGTATATAGTCATGTAAAATGTACTAACCTATAAGGCCCAGTTAAAGGCCTGTGTTTTCTTTTGTTTTCACAAACTAATCCATGGAAGCAAGAAACATACAGTTTCATTTGGTTATCTATGGGTTTGTCTACCATGTGGCTATTGGATCACCCTCTATCTGTCCCATGGGAGAGGCAACCAAAAACTGTGAGATCAAACAATTTCAATAGCAATGCAGACTTATACCAAGGATACGTACAGATTTTCTCCTTTGAAGCGGGGGTACTAATCTTGAACGAGTAAAGGAGCAAAAAATAGAACTGTTATAGTCACCCCTCGTAAAAAAGTAATTAAACCAAACCAAAAAATGTATAACTTGGGACTAAAATATCATGAAACTATAAAGGTCCTGTAGGCAAACCTAGCCCTGACCAGGAAAATGTCCTTTTAAAAATGGTCGCCAACTTATTTAAAAATACTTAAAAAAAATTTAAAGCAGTATTTGTAAAACCAGAAGAGTATCTGTATAAAAGTATAAAATGGACATTCCAATATAAACAACCATTCACTTTAATTTCACCTTTTATAGAACGCAGCTTTATAACAACATCTCCACCAACTAAAGAAGCAAGAAGGGGAATTCGAAGATGGTCCCTAACTGCTGAAGACAATATAGATTTAGGCAAAGTTCCAACTGTCATGAACCTTACTATAAATAACAGGTCATACCCGTCCTCTGTAGCATTGCCCAAAGGTTATGTTTCAACAATGTTTCTCTCTCCAAAATTAAAGAGAAAGGACACAAAAATAATTTAACATGGGAGATGGAGAAATTTGGCACTGTATGGCAAAAAAAATTACTAAAAGAATATAAACCTTTCATGGAACAAATAAAGCACGTTTGTCCATATACATAGAAGGGCTAAACTCTAAAATATTAACAAAAGGGTGGCAAAAACATTAAAAAACCACACTTTGGTAGTTAAATAAAAATATAATCCAAATAGTAAATAATGTGTATAAATCTCAAGTGTAACTAATTGTATACATAAGTCAGAAATTCACAAATCCCAAATTATTGATACTAGAACTGGGTAACTATGAAAGCCAGATGTACCCCAAGAGAAGGTCCTTCAAACCAAAGCACCCCAAGAATGTACCGTATAATTCAAGGAGCTTGATTTAAAAATGGGACTGAGGTTCCCACCATAAATATAAAAGCAACTACAAAATTGTAGAACATCATTAAAAATATAAACACATGTCAATGAAAATGTAATTGGTGTACTCAGACCACATATTCATTAGGGTATGGCAAAAAATATGTATTGAAATAAAAATAAACAACGGTTAAAAAAACATTGGCATAACACTGATTTGAGGAATGGGAAGTTGTGACGGTGCCACCCATAAGGCTTTATGGAAATATACTTATGAATGTATATATATATAACATACCTAGAATGTGTTTTATGCTACATATGCCTTGAAACATATTTCTGTAAAGGTTATGATCTACTGAATCTATTGATCCTATTTGTAGGCATGTATCATTTTTGTAGTCGAAGTTATGAAAATTGGCTGTATACTTGTTTGATTCTAATTAGGCTGCAGTGAAGCAGTTGGTCAGCTTCCTGAGAAAAGACTATTCTCAGTAATTGCCCAATCAAGAAATACTTAAGCCAACAATGAACTTGGAGACACCAATACACATCTGGATTTTCCCAGGAATGTGGCTTGGCAAGCAAGGAACTCGGTCATGCATGGACATGTGACTTGCCCAGGTGACTCCAAAACTCCATTTTGTAGCTGGACTTTGCATAGGAGAGAGGAGGGGGTCTTCACCCACAAGGGAAAGTCTATTTAAGCCCAGAGGAGACCCCTCTATTTTGTCTTAAGTTGACTAAAGAGAGAGCCTCCCCACCCCCAAAGATACCTGAAAGAAACTGGAACAAAGGACAGTGACTGCAAGGGATGTGAATGATTGCTGGACCCAGACTAAAAGGAGATTAGTCTGTAAAAGGAAGCATTCTGCAACTGGTGAGGATCTTATCTGTATTCAGTTTCTTACTGTATTAGACATAGATTTGCATGTTTTATTTTATTTTACTTAGTAATTCAATTTGTTCTGTATGTTACTACTTTGAATCACTTAAATCCTACTTTCTGTATTTAATAAAATAAGCTTTATACAAGGTAAAATGGATTTATTTGGGTTTTAGACTCCATTGGGAGTTGGGCATCTGAGGGTATGTCTACACTATGGTATTATTCCGATTTTACAGAAACTGTTTATTTAAAACAGATTGTATAAAGTCGAGTGCATGCGGCCACACTAAGCACATTAGTTCGGCAGTGTGCGTCCATGTATCGAGGCCAGTGTCAATCTCTGGAGCATTGCACTGTGGGTAGCTGTCCCATAGCTATCCCATAGTTCCCACAGTCTCCCCCACCCATTGGAATTCTGGGTTGAGATCTCAATGCATGATGGGGCCAAAACAGTGTGGCGGGTGTATGACAGTGCTGTCCGTGGGAGCCAGCTGAGGTCACTCAATCAGGGTGAACTGCAAACAAAACAGGGCAGACAAATCGCAAACACTGGTGGTTATTCCACTACTTAGATTTATCAACCAGCACAAAAGAGATACTATAGAATCTCACTGGTTACTTAGAAGTTTAAACCACGCAGTTCCCTTGAAGTGCCCAGCCTCAGGCCTCCGTCCAGACACACCTGTCAAACGTGATGATGATTCCTGAAAATCTTACTTCATCATATAAAAGAAAAGGTTCTTCCAATCCCAAAGGATCAGCCACATACCCAGGTTCAATTATAACTTAGATCTTACCCACAATACA
>NC_133775.1:68458160-68526692 GCF_003597395.2 Chelonoidis abingdonii | reverse complement strand
AAAATGAGGGGGAAGCAGCCTCCCGCTGCTATGATAGTCCAGGCAGTACAGAATCTTCATTAGACATGGGGGGGGGTGTGAGGAGGTCAGCCCCCAGCTGCTATGATGAGGACGGTTTTCAATCCTTTTGTGCCATCTGCCAGGAATGGCCAGGAGTTGTTCCCATTTTTGCCCAGGTGCCCCTGGCCAGCCAGGAGCACTCACGGGATGATGAGGACAGTTTCCAAGCCTTTTGTACCATCTGCCATCAAGAAAAGAAGGGGAGGGGATGCTGCTGTTCAGCGCTGGAGCACCGCGTCTACCAGCAGCATGCAGTAGACATACGGTGACATTGAAAAAAGGCGAGAAACGATTTGTTTCCCTTTTCTTTCACGGGGGGGGAGGGGGATAAATTGACGACATATACCCTGAACCACCCAGGACAATGCTTTTGACCCTTCAGGCATTTGGAGCTCAGCCAAGAATGCAAATGCTTTTCGGAGACAGCGGGGACTGTGGGGTAGCTGGAGTCCTCAGTCCCTGCTCCCTCCCTCCATGAGCATCCATTTGATTCTTTGGCTTTTCGTTACGCTTACCAGGCAGCACTGTGTTGAGTCCCTGCTGTGGCCTCTGTCTGGAAATTTTTTCAAATGCTTTGGCATTTCGACCTCTTGAACGGAGCTCTGGTAGAACAGATTTGTCTCCCCATAAAGCGATCAGATCCAGTATCTCCCGTACAGTCCATGCTGATCAGTGCTCCACGCTGGGCAAACAGGAAATGAAATTCAAAAGTTCGTGGGGCTTTTCCTGTCTACCTGGCCAGTGGATCCGACTCCAGATTGCTGTCCAGAGCGGTCACAATGGTGCACTGTGGGATAGCTCCCGGAGGCCAATACTGTCAAATTGCGGTCACACTAACCCTAATCCGAAATGGCAACACCGATTTGAGCACTACTCCCCTCTTTGGGGAGGAGTACAGATATCGATATTACAAGCCTTTTATATTGAAATAAAGGGCTTCGTTGTGGTGTGGATGGATGCAGGGTTAATTTGGTTTAATGCTGCTAAATTCGGTATAAACGCATACTGTAGACCAGGCCTGAGTGTTAAAGATAAGAACGATTTTGTTAGCTGCTTTCAGTTAAGTCTTCAGCTTTGGGGCAAGTAATTCAGACTCTGGGTATGTGTTGGAGCAGGCAGGTATGTCTGGCTCAACAGGACAGGGTGATGGGGTTCCAAGCTGGCAGGGAAAGCAGGGGCAGAAATAGTCTTGGCACTTCAGGTGGCAGCTCCCATGGGGGGGTTCTGTGATCTAACCTGTCATAGTGGCATAGTCGAGCAGGGTCTGTGCACAGCTTATTGCTTTGAGATACTGGTAGTGATTTTAAGTGAGTTTTAACTGTGGTGGCTGGAGAACAGACAAAGTGGTTACTGGTTATATTCTGTTTGCTTATTTCGGGCAAGGGAAGTAGGGACAGAAAAGGAAGCAAGTATCTAAACAAAGATGTCCTAAACAACATCAGTGTGCTTTAAAATGCCATACTTCATATATAGGAAGTATACAACATAAAAAAGGTTATGGGTTAATATAACCAAAGTAACCTAGAAACATCATAATATAACCAGTTGTTCCCCTGAACATATAAAATGGTTAATTCCAGACTGTAACCACAGATGCAAATACATATATAATGGGTCCAAATGTAAAGTTTTCCTAAACTTATTCCCTAAAAATTGGATGATTAACACCCATTAGCCTAACTGTTCTAAATGGATTGCACAATATAATGTCTGGAGTGTCAAAAAAAACCAACATATAAATAACACTAAACACTGGATGGGATTGGGAAACACATGGACCTACTCTACCCTAAGGGAAAGAATGAGAGAGTCTTTAAAGCAACTAATGCAGTCAGCACATATTAAAAAACAAAAAATAATATATAAATAAAAAATAACATATTCTGTAATAAAATTAAGTAAACTGTTGAAAAAAGTGTTTTAAATGTTGTTACACAGATAAAAACTATTTGCTCAAAATTATCCTGAAAAAAATTTTGTATAAAAGCCCCAAAATCTTAATTTTTTTTTTAAAAATCTTAAAACAAAGCCAAAAAAAAGAAAAGAAAAAAGAGAAAACCCGTCGCTGGCCCCAAGTCTTTACTCTTACATTAATCAATCATTCCAAAATACCTGGAAGGTGAAAGTGCATACAGGTACCATATGCACATGCACTCTCGTATTTTCCAATAAAATAGCAATAAAAAGGCACAGAAAGCGCATCTGGTAATATATACCAGTGCTTAAAAAAATAAAATGGGGTACTATAAAATAGTACTAAAAAAAAAGTATGGAAAATATCTAAATTAAAATAAAGGCAAATACTAAACACCCAATAAAAATGGAATATTTTGGTTAAAAAAAGAATTAAAATTTAAAATTAAATAAAAGGTAATCTCACCCTAAATTTACAGTAAGAAATGGTTGGTAAAAATTATATCAAATAAACCAAAATATATATTAGCATAAAAAAAGGGTAATGTAACAATAAACAACCAAACTTGGTTTATAAACCAAAAAATATAGTGTACTCATAAAAATATAACTCATTTCCAGTACAAACAACATCAATGGCCCCCTCAAATAACTAAAACCTTTATAACTCACCCTAAATTAAGATTGCCAAATTAAAAAAAAATCAAGTAAAATAATACAAATTAAAATATAAAAATACAAACTAATCAAGGCACACTGGACCAAATAAAATAGTCAACTAAATTAATAATGTCTACAAAAGGTATGCTTCCTCAAAAGCATCAAATTGTTTAAAAAGCTGTAAAAAAATAAAATCTCAGATGTGTGCTTGGTACAATGTATATCAAGTAACAACATAAAATAAAGTTAAATGGGCAATGTTATTTTAAATGTCTAAAACTGCTGTATTATTACTTGTATGTTTCTGTTGTAAATATCAAATGTGTAAGCAATATAAAAAACCCCAAGCTTTTCAAAAAACTTATAAAATTAAGTTGTTAAATTTGCAACTAATAATCGTTAAATATTGATTTACACTTTATAAAAAACAAAAAAGGAGACACATAATCTAATAGTGTACAAATTGGGGATATGGTTGATGAGATATTACAATTATCTTTGGTAATTGAATGGGGGACTGCTGAGGTGGTGCCAAATTGGTATGGCCGTTCTGAATTAATGATGTAAGCATAACTTGACATGACTTAAAGATGGCTGAAGAATTGCAAAGGATCCTGGGAGCAGGGTCCCTTTAAGCAGAAGCAGATTTGATAAAGGATTGGCAAAGTGTATGTGTGTGATCAATATTGAACCTATTGGTTGGCAAATATGGGCCCATGTAAAAAGCACATGCATAAAGTTCCAGCATGAGGCACAGGTCAACCTGGTTATAGTAACCCTACAGCAAAAACACCACGCAGAGAACCAGAGTGAATGATTGATAAGTAAGTAAATATGAAGTAATCTTTGTTTGATACTCCCCCCCTCAGCCCCTTCTAAAATACTAATTGGAGCAAATTAATAATCACATGCTCACTGGGCCTGCTTTTAAAACATGTGACTCCTTTGAGGAAAAAGAGTATAAGAATCAAGCAAAGTAAATTACTGGAGAGAGAGGGACAGTCCTTAATTGATGTTTAAAAAAGCTGCTAGACAGAGTAGCCAACACTCTGCTCTGTGGGTTTGAGTAGGACTGTGAGCCAGAGGGGTTTCCAGGCAGCCAAGGCCTTGCCTTGGGGTATGTCTACACTACAAAATTAGGTCAATTTTATAGAAGTCAATTGCATATGTCCACATTAAGTGCATTAGGTTGGCGGAATATGTCCTCACTACCATGCCTAGCATCGACTTACGGAGTGGTGCACTGTGGGTAGCTATCCCACAGTTCCCCCAGTCTCTACTGCCCATTGGAATTCTGGGTTAAGCTCCCAATGCCTGATAGGACAAAAAACATTGTCGCAGGTGGTTTGGGGTACATTTCTTTAGTCGCCTCTTCCTCCATGAAAGCAACGGCAGACAATCGTTTTGGGCCAGACACCAGGGTGATTAGAAGAGCACAGCAAGGCATGCTGTGTATCAGAGAGGCTTTGAAAACCAGTTTCATGACTGGCCAGGCTTCGGTGTGACAAATGTTTGTGTTTCTTCTTGATGGAAACCCACCCCCTTTGTTGATTTTAGTTCCCTCTAAGCCAACCACCTTCCCCCCTTTGAAATAAAGTAACTATTATTTTGAAACCATGCATTCTTTCTTTATTAATTAAAAATAATGAGATAACGGACAAGGTAGCCTGGGTGGGGTGGGGGAGGAGGGAAGAACAAGGCTACATTGCTTATTGTAGACACACTACAAATCAAATTGTTTGAATGACAGCCTTCTGTTGCTTTGGCCATCCTCTGCAGTGGAGTGCCTGGGTGCCTGGAGCCTCCCTCCCCCTATTCTTGGGCATCTGGATGAGAAGGCTATGGAACATGGGGAAGAGGGTAGGCGGTTTTACAGCGGATGTAGTGGGAGTCTTGTTGGCTATCCTGCAGCTCCAACAGATGCTTCATCATCATGTCTGTTTGCTCCCCCAACAGACACTTCATCATGTCCTTTCCTGACCTCTGCCACTGAATGCCTCCATGCATTAAGCTGTGCCCTATCAATGCGGGAGGACTGCATGAGCTTGGAAAACATGTCATTGTGAGTGAGTTTTTTTTGCCTTCTAATCTGCGATAACCTCAGGGACAGAGATGATAGGGGGACCGTAGAAACATTCTATGCTCTACGATTCTGGGGGGACTGCACGGTCACCTGTGCTGCTGAGTTTGCCACACTAACCAAACAGGAAATGAAATTCAAAAATTCCTGGAGCTTTTCCTGTGTACCTGGCTAGTGTATCGGAATTCAAAGTGCTGTCCAAAGCAATCACAATGGAGCACTCTAGGATAGCTCCTGGAGGCCAATACTGTCGATTTGTGTCCTTGCTACCCCAAATTTGACCCAGCAAAGTCGATTTTAGTGCTATTCCCCTTGCCAGGGAGAAGTACAGAAGTCGATTTTAAGAGCCCTTTAGCTTGACGGAACGGGGTTGATTGTGCGGACACATTCATTTTTAAATCGACCTAATGCAGCTAAATTCGACCTAACCCCGGAGTATAGACCACGCATTGAGGAAATCCAAAACAGACCAGAGGGTTGAGAAGACCAGACCTGGAGAAAAGAAGTCATCCATAGAATTGGTAACCACCTTCTCTGTTTGCCAAGCAGGAATTGTGGAAGGCTAGCACAGGGCCTGTTTGTGTATGCTTGTAAAAAAAAAAAAGGGCTCGCGAAGAAAAATGTACAGCTCTTAATGTATAGTTCTTAAATGTCTAACATAGGAGTTATGTGCTTAATGTAACCCTTTATCGCTTGTGTAATTCCTTCTCAAATAAACTGCTGTGTATGCAAAATAATTACTGCAGACCTTTTTCACTGGTAGTATAAACACTGGGAACCATTAAAACGCATTGTAGTGTGTCTACATTAAAAAATCTATTTCGAGGGTAGTAGCCCCTGGTGCCAATAAAGCCCATAAGGGGCTGTCATGGCATCTAGCCCCAATCTGAACCTTAGAGTCCAAAAAAAATGGGGTACCAGCATGAATTCCTCTAAGCTTAATTACCAGCTTAGATCTGATAAGCTGCCACCAATCAGGACTTAGAGTGCCTGATAAACTCTGGTCTCCCCAAAACCTTCCCTGGGGACCCCAAGACGCCCAAATTCCTCAGCCTTATCAACCAAAGGGGAATAAACATTCTCCCTCCACCATCCTTTCTCTCGCATCGCATTTCCCCCTGGGTACCCACCCAGCGAGATCCCACCGGCTTCAATCTCTTGACACTCACAACACACAGAGGATTTCCACCTCCACCCCTCTCCACTTCCTCACCAGAGGCACGTACAGATTCAAGCTCCATGAAGACTAAAACAAAGACGGAATATTTCAACCTTTCCTCCCCACCTCCTCCGTCCCGCTCCCTTCTCCCACCAATCCCTGGTGAACCTACAGACTCAGTTTCCTTTCCTCTAACAAGGGGAAAAAATTTAATCACAGCGTCGTAAAGCAGAAAAACGTTTCACTAAACACGAAAGGCGAATAAAGGATAAATCACTGCTACAATTAAGATGAATATGACACGGGTCTTTCAGCTATAAGAAACTGGAGCAAGCCAAGCCCTCCTCCAGCCAGAAAATACAATTTAAAATCAACTTCCAAGCCAAGATAACATTTGCAAATAAAGAAAAACAATTAAAAAGACTAAACCGCCTTTTTACTTGCACTTACTACTTGAATAGAAAATTAGAGAGCCTGTAGTACGCCCGGTCACTCTCAGATCCCAGAGAGAACAAAGAACACCCAAACAAAGACTTCCCTCCACCGAGATTTGAAAGTATCTTGTCTCCTGATTGGTCCTCTGGTCAGGCGTTGCAGGTCACTGTTTGTTAACCCTTTACAGGTGAAAGAGACATTAACCCTTAGCTATCTGTTTATGATAGGGGCCCTCTGTTACTGGGAATGTACCAGTGTCCCAGGGAATGCTGGAGCCTGTAGAGCCCCATGTTGGGAATGCTGGCCTCCGAGCTCAGATTACATGGAGCAGCTGCCAGCCAGTGGAGGGACCTGGTGGCTCAAGGTGCTCACACACTGCAGGAGGTCGGTTACAATATGTTGTCACCCTGGGTCCCCTTTGCCCAAAGCTGTCAGAAAGGGATGGGTCATAGCCTGGAGCTACATGATTTAGTGGTGTCTGGCTGCTGCTGGGGTGTGTGGGGAGAGGCTGCCTTAAAGGGGCAAACCACCCAAAGCTGTGTTGAGTTAGGCACACCAGTCTCACGTGCAGCAGCTTGTGTTGGGGGGTCACCTTTAAAGAAGGGTAATTTTTGGTATTCCAATTGCATGTTTAGTTTACAGACAAAAGGTGTAAACAACCCCTGGTTGGTCAGTGTTGTCACTCTGGAAGGGCTCCGAGTCAGAGTTTGGCATTCACACCTGATTGGGGGAATGGTGCTGCAGAAGGGCAAATTCCTTCTCCTGCTGCTGACCTTTGCCTGTGAGTAGTTTCCCACAGAGCTGGGGAACAGGGCAGTTGCCTTTCCCACTCCCTGTCCACAAAACTTAGAAAAGCCAACTATTGCAGAATGCAGCAACACCAGTGCAGGTCCTGGTGAGGGCTGGGCAATGTTCCTGAAACTTGTTGTGCATGTCCCTGCTGTTATATGGATTTAGCTCTGTGTGAGTCAATGAAATGTTGTGATCCTGAAAATTATCTGCACCTATCAGGGTGAGCAAAGAGACAGTGATGTCTCAGGGTCTCTCTTCACTGCAGAGTTAATTGAGGGCTGGTATACACTTGAAATGCTACAGCAGCACAGCTGCAGTGCTTCAGTGTAGACACTACCTACGCTGACAGGAGGGTTCTCTGATCCATGTAGGTAATCCATCTCCCTGGAAGGTGGTAGTTAGGTTGGTGGAAGAATTCTTCCTTTGCCCTTGCACTGTCTACCCCAGGGCTTAGGTAGACATCACTGGACAATGTAGCTAGGCTGATGTAAATTCCCAGTGTTGAGCAGCCCTGAGTTACCTACACTTGGTTTACTTTCCTTGAGTGAGGCAGCCATGCTGTGAAATGTCTCTCACACTGCTGTGCTCACACTGGTGATGCTCTCACTCATGTGGCATAAGACCTCTGGGGGCACATCCTTGTTCTTTGCACTGAAGGAAGCTGAGCCACTCTATGAATTCTGTCCCAGTGAATCGTGGGCAAGCTCATCTGTCCTTTCTGGGCAGATGGGGGAATTGTGGGAAGGTGTGGGAGGATCAGTGTCACTTGAGTGGCACTAGCCTGTATCCATACTACAGGTTGGTCATGTTAGCAGCTGGTGAGTTGTGCTGACTTGAGCTTTAGCCTTTACCCCCTTGCTGGGCAGCCAAGTTAAAAGTACCATCATACACAAGGATGTTTCTGTGTGTGTATGCACAGGAAACGAGGTAGGAGCAACCCTCCAGTGATAACTCCAGCTAACTTTGCAGTGACAACAAGCCTAGATTTCATGTTCTTTGGGGCACAGACCATTGTTTTGTTCTGTGTTTGCACAGCACCTGGCACAAAGGGGTCCTGGCCCAGGTATAATACATAATATGGTGTTACAAAGGGGGCATTTTGTGTTAGGCACTGCGAAGATTTTAGCAGATCCCTATTGGGTATGTAAGAAGTGACTGAAAAATCATTTACCTATTTTAGTTTTGATTTTCTGGTGAACCTAGCAGAGATACTACTGCTCATTAAGGGCTATTTATATGCAACTCAACTGTAATTGAGCTGTTTTTGATTTGTCGCTGTAAAAATTACACCTGCTAGTAAAAACTAGTTTAATGAAATAGTGCCAAAGGGACTGGAGTGATTGTCCTCACATTTTTGCAAAATAAATTCTCCATTGACCTGGAATGAAACAATGGACACGGGCAATTTCATTCCAAAAATGAAAATGTTTGCAAAAGCTGTGAGCGTCTGCAAAGGGAAGTTGTATGGAAGAGTGTTTTGCAGCTCTAAGGATAGTTTCTGCGACTAATACAAACTGGAGCAAGGCGCTTTGGTATAGCCATTCAAATGCGACCTCCTTGTGTATATTTCAGAGAACCTGGTAATTACAGCTGATGTTTCCAAAAGGTCCACAGATAAAATAAACTAGTAATTTGCAGACTTGTGATCTTGTCATAACGTTCTCATTTTGCAAGCATAACGAACCTGGTAATTGCCCTTTATTAGCTCTTGTCCTGAGAGTAGCAAGAGGGAACAGTGAAACTGCCTTTCTCTGGAAAGGAGAGGAAAAGGCTAATAGGGAGGGGAAGGATCAGTACCGCAACTAGGAGGAATAGGGTGACCAGACAGCAAGTGTGAAAAATCAGAATGAGGGTGGGGGGGGGAGGTAATAGGAGCCTATATAAGAAAAAGACCCCAAAGTCGGTAGTGTCCCTATAAAATCAAGACATCTGGTCACCCTAAGGAGGGATGAGCTGGTGAGAGGTGGCAGCAGGAGGTATGAGTGGGCAGGAAGACTGGAGTTGTTACTGTCAGGGGAAAGTCATGAGTCTTTCACAGGTGGGTTATGGTGTTGGGCAGTAATGGAGCTATGTTGTGACTTGGACTACATGCTTATGTAGTGAAGGAAGGGGAAGTGAGAGCTGCCCCCCTGCCCCTGCATGAACATGAGGTACCCAAACTGCTTACCAAGCATTAAAAAGGAAATGGACAAGTGAGGCCCACTCATGAGATGAACACTAAAAGGAACCATTTGCTTTTCTACCTGCCTTCTGATTTCTTAAACCTGTAAGGTGAAGCTGCCTGCCCCACTGCATGAGAGATCATCTCTGAGTAAAAATTCAACCCGACATGCAGACACCAATCCCTGCATGCTCACCTGGTTCTCCATGTACCCTCACCGATCCCTGGCTGGGGCTGGTTGCCATTCTATCCCTCTCCTTCACTAGCTCACTCTACGTACGCTTGTGCAAACTGACACGTTGTTAACTGACAAACATGGACATATACAAATGACATGTATGGAATCTGCACGTGTTCAAATTCACACATGTATTTGTGTGCAAACTAACAATATGTTAAAAGTCATATGCATACAAAGTTTCCAACTGGCATATATACATGTGTAAACTGACATATGCATGCAAATCCAAATTTATATGTTTAAATTGACATGCACACACATGCAATCTGAATGGTAAGCATACATATGTAAAACGGAAATGTTCAAAATGTCACATGTATGCACAAATTGACGTTTGTTCAAATTTACACTCCTACAAGTGTTTAAACTGATACAAGTGTGCAATCTGATGCTCATGTTTGGTTACATGTTCAGACTGACACACCTGTGTGTACAAACTGACAGACATCAAAAATGACACATACAGATGTACAAAATGACATTCAGCGTGATATGCACATGCATGTGCAATGTGGAGATTCCACCACCTCCCTAGGTAACCAGTTCCAGGGCTTCACCACCCTCCTAGTGAAAAAGTTTTTTCTAATATCCAACCTACACCTTCCCCACTGCAACTTGAGATCATTACTCCTTGTTCTGTCATCTGGTGCCACTGAGAACAATCTAGATCCATCTTCTTTGGAACCCCCTTTCAGGTAGTTGAAAGCAGCTATCAAATCTCCCCTCATTCTTCTCTTCTGCAGACTAAATAATCCCAGTTCCCTCAGCCTCTCCTCATAAATCATGTACTCCAGCCCCCTAATCATTTTTGTTGCCCTCCACTGGATTCTTTCCAATTTTTCGACATTCTTCTTGTAGTGTGCGGCCCAAAACTGGACACTGTAGATGTGGCTTCATCAACGCCGAATAGAGGGGAATGATCACATCCCTTGATCTGCTGGCAATGCCCCTACTTATACAGCCCAAAATGCCATTAGCCTTCTTGGCAACAAGGGCACACTGATGATTCATATCCAGCTTCTCATCCGCTGTAATCCCCTGGTCCTTTTCTCTAAAAGTGCTGCTTAGCCAGGTGGTCCCCAGCCTGTAGCGGTGCATGGAATTCTTCTCTCCTAAGTGCAGAACTCTGCACTTGTCCTTGTTGAACCTCATCATATTTTTTTGGCCCAGTCCTCCCCCTTTTCCACATGTTTGTTGACCCCTTCAAAGAACTCTAATTGATTAGTAAGACATGATTTCCCTTTACAGAAACCATGTTGACTTTTGCCCAACAATGTACGTTCTTCTATGTGTCTCACAATTTTATTGTTTACTATTGTTTCAACTAATTTGTCCAGTACTGATGTTAGAGAATAAATACACAAATTTATTAACTACAAAGATAGATTTTAAGTGATTATAAATCAAAGCATAACAAGTTAGATTTGGCCAAATGAAATAAAAGCAAAAGGCATTCTAAGCTGATCTTAACACTTTCAGTGCCCTTACAGTCTTGGATGCCTCTCACCACAGGCTGGTTGATTGCCCTTCAGCCAGGCTCTCTCCTTTGATCAGCGCTTCAGTTGACTGGTGGTGATGTCTGTAGATGGAAGTGGAAGAGAGAGGAAGAGCATGGCAAATGTCTCTCCCTTTTATCATGTTCTTTCTTCCCTCTTGGCTTTGCGCCCCGCACACTTCAGGGTCAGGTGAGCATTACCTCATCGCAGTCCCAACCTGACCAAAGGAAGTGGGGTGACTCACTCGAAAGTCCAATAGATCCTTTGTTGCTGCCTAGGCCAGTGTCCTTTGTCCCTGTGAGGCTGTGCTGGGTTTGTCCTATACATGCCCTGATGGGGTGTGAACTGCTCCTCTGGTCTTGGAGAGTTTTTGCCAGGGATTATTTTAAGCCATGAAGACACATTTTCAGCCTCATAACTATATACATGAAATTACAACCTGTAACATTACAACAACAACCACTATAACATTACTATAACAACAATGCTCAGTGCATCATGAGCCTTCCAAAGACATCTGATATGACAAACTTTGCATTGAATACCACACAATCATTTTATAAGGATGAACATGGAGGTGCTGGGTGTTCCCTTGAGGTACAGAACATCACAGGAGCCTGACTCAGGATTTTGGGGATTGGCAACGCCAAGGAAGTGGGTGAGAAGCCCCATTCAGGTAGGCCATGCATGGGATGTAAGAAGCTTAGACTCTGGTTTACTTTTGCTTGGGTGAGTAGCCTATGCTTTAATCCAGCTCCATCTAATAATATCTAGTAGGTTCAACTCCCTGTAACCCTGTTCTCTTTGGGCATTCTGCACCTGATACTAGAGTGATAATGTGTAGTATTATTATTCTATTATTTACACATCACTTTTGATTGCCTGGGAACTTTAAAGGACAACATACAGTTTGAAATGCTGAAGCAAGTTGCATTGAAGACAGCAAAAAGACAGCACACAACTTGAGAAATTAGCAAGAGAGGTGATGCAGAGTTTCTAAACCTTAATTATTTCAAATCAACTCATTTCTCAGAGTGTAAAGGTTGATGAATCAGTTGAAATGTAAATTGATTCATAATTTCCTTTAATTTTATGCTCTTTGGAGAATTAAAATCCACATTACTATAACCCATAGCAGCCAGCTACCGAGAGGCAGAGAGACTTTAATATGGATGAAATAGAAAGATGGGCATTTTAATATGTAAAATCCCACCTGCTGTGTAAGGCTTGTGATTGGGAGTCATCTGCTTACAGTTTTATCTTAAACTCTCTAACTCTCTCTGATTATAACTCCATCCATATGGGTGTTAGAATCGGCTCTCTGCTCACATGCAACTGCCTGGAATGGGAAACAAGTGATTTAGGGGAAGAACCAGGGACATTTCTGAGCTAGTGCACTAGAACAGACATGGGGAATGTCCTGGGACAGCCCATGTTCACCCTCCATGTGAATGTGATCATGACAGGGTGGACTAGGCCTTCGTGGCCCTTGGCTAGAGGCCTAGTTGCTCTGCTATACCCTACAGGGGTGACTCTAGGCACCAGCATGCCAAGTGCGTGCCTGGGGCGGCAAGACATGGGGGATGCTCTGCCAGTCGCTGGGAGGACAGCAGGTAGGTTGCCTTCGGCGGCTTGCCTGTGGAGGGTCTGCTGGTCCCACGGCTTCAATGGACCTCCCGCAGGCGTGCCGCCGAATCCGTGGGACTGGGGACCTCCTGCAGGCAAGCCGCCAAAGGCAGCCCGCCTCCTGTGCTTGGGGTGGCAAAATACCAAGAGCCGCCCCTGTTACCCCACCCCCGGAAACAGTTACCCGTGAAGACAAGAGCAGCCATTTTGGAAACCAGTGAGATCTGGTCCTCCCACAGCCAGATAGGTTGGTGACCAGCAACAGCCAATCAAGGCCCAGCAAGCCGAAATGAAAGGCACTGCCTGCTGTCAGTATGTCAGTTCATAGCTGGAGCCAGAGGAGCGATGCTTTCTAGGCTGAAGCCAGAGGATCCGGGCTGGGCCAGGGCCTATTGATGGTCAAGAAGGAACCCTGCTGATTCAATCTGGAGAGAGAATTTACCCCAGAAAAGACAAAAAGCTATCGAAGACAAGGAACTGTTTCTACCTTCTGAGTTTGTTATACCCCTGACAGGGTTTTGGACTCTGTGATGTGGCCAGAGGGCTGAGTCACAGAAGACTGTAACCTCCCTCCAGCCTGAGTATTTGCCTTTCAATATGACCTGTGGTAGTCTCCCCTTTAACCACTTCCTTATCCACTTCTCAATTCTCGTATTAATCCTCATTTTTTTCAATTTAATTAATAATTTCCCTTGTGTAACTGTATTACGTCTCACTGAAATACAGGTGGATTAGATCTACAGCATTTCCTTTGTCTAAAAAAATCAGTTATCTTCTCAAAGAAAGAGATCAGGTTAGTCTGGCACAAGCTACCTTTTGTAAAACTATGTTATAGTTTATCTCAATTACTGTTTACCTCTAGGTCATTAACAACTTTCTCTTTCAAAATTTGTTCTAAGACCTTGCATAAAATTGAGGTCAAACTAATGGGTCTGTAATTTCCTGGATCCCTTTTTTCCTCTCTATCTTAAACATAGGTACTATATTAGCAATTCTTCAGGCCTAGGGTATGAACCCCAAGTTTACAGATTCATTAAAAATCCTTGCTATTGGGTTTGCAATTTCATGTGCCAGTTCCTTTAATATTCTTGAATGGAGATTATCCAGCCCCCCTGATTTGGTCCCATTAAGCTGTTTTGGTTTGACTTCCACCTCTAATGTGGTAATTTCTACCTCCATATCCTCATTGCCATTAGTCACCCTGCCACTGCCCCTACACTCCTCACTATCCATATTAAAACCTGAAGACATCACTTTACTTCTGGCTGCAGGTCTAAGATAGCTACAGAATATCGATAGCAGCAGCCAGCTCCTTTTTCAGACAGCAAACAGCTCTTCAAGGCTTTGGAGAGGTTTCTTGCATCTTCCTCTGAAGCAGCTGGGACTGGTCTGAACTAGAATACTGGGATTAGATGGACCTGGAGTTTGAGGACCAGTTCCTATGAAAAGATAGGGAACAGCAAACAAAAGGCCAACTTTGATATGGAATATACATGATTGTGTAATACAAAGATTTTACCAGCCTGACAAATAATGAACAAAATCTGGAAATCTCTAAAATTACCTCAGATAACTTTTCTGTGCAGAAGAGTGTCATGAGTTTGTGGTCCAGTAGCTCGTGTTCTCCCAGGGCTAGATACAATAGCTTTCGACCATTGACATGTTGGTGAGAGGGTTCATTGTTATCTAGTGGTACACGGTTCCCAGGTCTAGCTAGAATGGGACACTTCATATGGGACCTGAAACGTGTCAACTTATTGAGGACTGAATACTCCCCATTCTATACAGTGCACCTCAGACCAGTGCAGTATTGGGGGAGAAACTATACATTTGTGGGAAGTTTGAATAAATTATATCCCAAGTAAGGAAGGGAGCAGATTAGAGAAATGTCTTGCAGTGTCATCTGCAGAGCAGCTGGAATGCAGACTATAATCATGGCAAATAAATGCCACGAGAACAAGGCTATTCTGAAAAATCTTAAATCCCAGTACCATATACTCTGTCCATGTGTTGCCTTTCCCCCCATATTTGCTTTGTATTATGAACATTTCCCTACCATTTCATTTATATTCCTGTTTTCCTTAGTTTGCTTCTCCTGGATTTCATTTTTGCACTCTTTCTGGGGAATTTAGGGATAATATTCTCCCAGAGGGTTGCATTGCATTTTTTCTGTACAGTTGCTTTTCTTTTGGTATATATCTTCCTAATTCTTTGCATTTTTGTGACATTCTTTCTCATTATTTGTTTTGCTGAAATTGTCCTTCTAGTGTGGGTTTTGCTGCCCAAAAGTGAGCATTAAGGAAAATGTATGACTCAATTATATTCTTCAGAGATGGAATAAGTGCTCTTGTGTGTGCATCCCTGTAAACAAATGAATGCTTGGAAACCATGAAAGTGCCTCAGAAAATACACTGCTTGCATGTTTCAGATGGCGTATTTTGCATAGTATATTTGTGAAGTGAAGGGAAAATTCAGTGGGTGACACTGTCCTAAATGAATGCATCAAAATGCTGCTAGGGGGTGCTGTACTGGAGGTCCAGGCTCTCCAGTGTAAGACTTTGTAAAGCTCACTGGAATCTTCAAAGCTGAAAGGTGCTACATAAATGTTATCGTTTTCTTAAAATAAAGGTTTACTTAAAAATTTTTATGAGCACAAGTGCAATAACAATAGGCAACTGCAAATAATAAAAATCACTCTGAAAATACTGAAAGGATAAAGAATACCATGTGTGTAAGCAAAAGATACTTGCCTTGTCTATATTGTTAATGTCAGTGATGTAATGCACTGCTGTATGGATTCAGGGAAATGGGATAAGGAAGAGGAGTAATGAGAGCGAGTGGAAGTAAAGGGGGAGTATGATGGGGCGTCTGCCCCACACTAGCTCATAAAGGGTTAATAGAACTCTAAGGAGGCTGTGCAACAGGCAGCCAATCAGAGAGGACCCTAGAGATGCTGTACAGGAGTCAGCCAATTGGAGAGTACTATGAGGAGCAGCCAATCAGGGCCAGGCAGGCCCATATGAAAAATGCGGCAGGGCAAAGCAGGTCAGTCACTCCCTGGACCTTGGGGAGGGAGGAGGACTGTCTGCCTTGCAAGCAAATGCAGCTAGCACCTTGGACAGAGCAGTGCTGGGCAGGATCAGGGGTGTGAGAGTGAGCTCCCAGCTGACTGCTGGCATGCTGGGGCCCTGAGACAAGAGTGGAGAAGGTGCTGGGGCTGCGGGAAAGTGGCCCAGAGGCGTAGGCTGTGGGGTTAGAGGGGACGCAGCACGCGGCTGCCTTCTACAGGGTTCCTAGGCTGGGACCTGGAGTAAAGAACGGGCCCAGGTCCCCCCGAACTCCCACTTGCCACTGACGAAGTGAATGGACAGTGGACTGTGGTTCCCCCAGAATGGGGGAGAACAGAGAGTGACACAGCCTGGAGTACTATGTCCTGAAGAGGACACTATGTTCATTGGGAGAACTCCCTTCCTGGAGCTGAATTGACAGTGGTGAGATGTCACCAGATGAGGGTGCATGGGCAGACTAAGCTAATTCCCAGGATAGACAGCAGGAGGTGCCACAGCAGTGGGTCGAACCCCGTCACAGGGAGAGATTGGAGTTGAGAAGAAAGTGGATAAGTAGGGTTGTCTGAGGGAGAGGAGATGTGGTGTGCTTTGGTAGGTGAGGCAGATGGGCTGTTTCATCCTATTGTGTACATACCCCTGGTGAAATTCTTTGACCCTCACTAGGTGAGGGTCTCTGGCCTGTGTTAAGGGGGTCAGACTGGGTCAGTGTTGCTAAGCTGGTAAGTTGTGAAGAACCACACAGAGGTTTTGGGGGGCACGGGGCAAAATCTGAAATGGAACCCCTCCCCTCCCCTCCCCTCCTCAATTCCCACTGAGGGGAGGCCCTGTGGGAGGAGGAGGTCTGGAAACAAGCCTGCCCTACCCTCACCCTACAAGTGATGGCTCCTGTCCAGTAGGGTTGGGCCCAGCGACTTGGTGCATGGGGTCAGAGCTCCACTCACGTTTGGCCCAGACACATCTCCATCGTGAGGGAGGGGAATCTGGGCCAAACCTGAGCACCAGGTAGCGATGATGCTTACTCAGATTTGAGGGCTGTCTCAAATGGGGTGCCTGGGCAAACTGCCCATTTTGCCCTCCCTCTAGGTGGCCCTGAGGTCATGACACCCGGGAGGGCACTCACAAAAGGCAATTGGGGGTCACAAGGCATTGAAAATTTTATTGCAATCTGAAGCAAAGAAAATCTTGCTCCCCCCCACACCTCTTTCTTTTTCAACATCAAATATTCTCTGTCAGCCTCTCAATACACACCCACATCAGCTATGTTGGCTTCACACTGTCTGTCTGTTTTTATATATATATATACACACACACACACACACTCTAATAGAATCATAGAATATCAGAATTGGAAGGGACCTCAGGAGGTCATCTAGTCCAATTCCCTGCTCAAAGCAGGACCAATTCCCAAATAAATCATCCCAGCCAGGGCTTTGTCAAGCCTGACCTTAAAAACCTCTAAGGAAGGAGATTCTATCACCTCCCTAGATAACCCATTCCAGTGCTTCACCACCCTCCTAGTGAAAGTTTTTCTTAACATCCAACCTAGACCTCCCCCACTGCAACTTGAGACCATTACTCCTTGTTCTGTCATCTGCTATCACTGAGAACAGTCTAGCTCCATCTTCTTTGCCACGCCTTCAGGTAGTCAAAGCACTAACAAACCCCTCCTCATCTTCCGCTTCTGAGACTAACAATCCAGTCCTCAGCCTCTACTCGTAAGACAGGCTCCAGCCACCTAACACGTTGCCCCGCACGACCTTCAATTGTTACACATCCTCTGTTGGTGGGACCGTAAAACTGGAACACAGTAGCCAGAAGGCTCACCAAGTCGAATAAGAGGAATGATACATTCCCATGCTGTCGGCAAGCCCATTAGCCAGCCCAAAGAGCAAGCTCTGGGCAACAAGGCACAGCTGTAACTCATTGCGCTCCGGCCACTAACTCCTAGGCCGTTCCAAACTGCTCCTAGCCCAGTCGTCCCTAGCTGTAAGAGTGAAGGGATCTCCATCCGAAGTGCAGATTGCTGTACGGGTCCTGTGAACTCATCAGTTTTTGCCAACCCTATTGTCACTCGGTCCCCGGAGCCTACTCCTTACCTCGAAGCGATCTACCACCCTCCCATTAGTGCAAATCTGCAACTGCGAGGTGCAGCCAACACCGTCCACAGATCAATTAATGAAGAGATGAAAGCAAAAACTGGTCCCAGGCACCCTGAAACTGCCTTGTCAGCTAGACATGGAGGACATGATCACACCCATTGAACCCGACAATCTAGCCAGATATCCCCTATAGCAATCACCAGCCCATACCTTTACTTACGGCAATAGAATACTGGTGGAACCGATCAAAAGCTTGCTAAGTCAAGAATAACACGTCCACTGCTTTCCCCTCATCCAGAGCCATTATCTTCTCATAGAAGGAATAGGTTAGTCAGCGCATGACTGCCCTTGGAATCCATGCTGACTGTTCCTGACACTTTCTCCCCTTTCCCTTTTAAAGATGGCACGCGTAGCCTTTTCCAGTCATCCAGGACTCCCCCGATGCCAATTTCAAAGATAATGGCCAATGCTCGCAACAATCTCCAACTCCTTAGCACCCTCGGATGCAGTCATCCGGCCCATGGACCTGTGCTTCCCAGTTTTTCTAAAAGTCCCGAACCACTCCTTTCCACACAAAGGGCTGGTCACCTCCTCCGTACGGCAGCCAGTGCAGCAGTCTGGGAGCTGACCTTGTTGTGAAGACAGAGGCAAAAAAAGCACTGAGTACATAGCTTTCCACATCCTCTGTCTCGTATTGCCTCCCCATTCGGTAAGGGCCCAGACTTTCCTGACTCTTCTTGTTGTAACATACTGAAAGAAGCTCTTGTACTCTTAACACTCTGCTAGCTCAACTGCAAGTGATTTGGTCTTCCTGATTTCACTCCTGCATGCCTGAGCATATTTATACCCCCTGACATGTCAGTCTTCCACTTCGTGTAACTCTTTTGTGTTTAAGATCAGCAGATTCACTGTTAAGCCAAGCGATTGCCGCCATATGACTATTCTTCTTACACATCGGAGTTTTCCTGCAACCTCAATAAGGATTCTTAAAATACAGCCAGCTCCTGAACCTCCTCCCCCTCATATATTTTCCCAGGGGATCCTGCCCATCATTCCTGGAGGGAGTCCAAAGTCTGCTTTTCTGAAGTCCAGGGTCCATATTCTGCTGCTCTCCTTTCTTCCTTGTGTCAGGATCCTGAACTCGACCATTTCATGGTCACTGCCTCTCAGGTTCCCATCCACTTTTGCTTTCCCTACTAATTCTTCCTGGTTTGTGAGCAGCAGCTCTAGAAGAGCTCTGCCCCTAGTTGGTTCCTCCAGCACTTGAACCAGAAAATTTTCCCCTACACTTTCCAAAAACTTCCTGGATTGTCTGTGCACTGCTGTATTGATCTCCCAGCAGATATCAAGGTGATTAAAGTCTCCCATGAGAACCCGGGCCTGTAATGTAGTAGCTTCTGCTAGTTGCTGGAAGAGAGCCTCCTCCACCTCATCCCCCTGGTCTGGCGGTCTATAGCAGACTCCCACCGTGACATCACCCTTGTTGCTCACACTTCTAAATTTACTCCAGAGACTCTCAGGTTTTTCTGCAGTTTCATACTGGAGCTTTGAGCAGTCATACTGCTCTCTTACATACAGTGCAGCTCCCCCACCTTTTCTGCTCAGCCTGTCCTTCCCGAACAGTTTATATCCATCCATGACAGTACTCCAGTCATGTGAGTTATCCCACCAAGTCTCTGTTATTCCAATCACATCATAGTTCCTTGACTGCGCGAGGACTTCCAGTTCTCCCTGCTTGTTTCCCAGGCTTCTTGCATTTGTGTATAGGCACTTAAGATAACTCACTGATTGTCCCACTTACTCAGTCTGACACAGGAGTCCTCCTCTCTTGCACTTTCCTACTTGTGCTTCCTCCTGGTATCCCATTTCCCCACTTACCTCAGGGCTTTGGTCTCCTTCCACCGGTGAACCTAGTTTAAAGCCCTCCTAACTAGGTTAGCCAGCCTGCTTGTGAAGCCCATCTCTGCCCAGCACTCCTCCTTCTTGGAACACCATCCAATGGTCGAAGAATCCAAAGCCTTCTCTCCGACACTACCTGCTTAGCCATTTGTTGACTTCTACAATTTGATGGTCTTTACTCAGGCTTTTTCCCTGCACAGGGTGGATGGACGAGAACACCACTTGCACCTCAAACTCCTTTATCCGTCTTCCCAGAGCCACGTAGTCTGCAGTGATCCACTCAAGGTCATTCTTGGCAGTATCATTGGTGTCCACATGGAGAAGCAGGAAGGAGTAGCAATCTGAGGGCTTGATGAGTCTCGGCAGTCTCTTTGTCACATCATGAATCCTAGCTCCTGGCAAGCAGCACACTTCTTGGTTTTCCCGGTTGGGGCAAAGATAGATGACTCAGTCACTCTGAGACAGGGGTGAAAGTAACTTAAAGGACTTACCAGTACTCCAGAGTTCTGTGGAGGAGGAGGGGCCTCAACTGGAAGAGACGTGGCCTCTATCGGAAGAGGTGGGGCCTTTAAATCCTGGGGCTTTTAAATCAGGATTTAAAGGGCTCAGGGATTCAGCTGAAGCTAGGAGCCAGGCCCTTTAAATTAACCCCGGATCTACCAACTGCAGAGGTGGCTGGGAGCCCTGGGGTTTGGGCAGGGTGAAAGTAATTTACATTTCTTACCCATATGGTCCAATCGCAAGCAACCCACCCACCTCTCCTACGTACTTCATGGATCCCTCCCATTGCATGACATAGATAGAGAAAATAAAGCTACTGTTACTACTACCAGTACTGTCTGTGATAAAACTTTACTACTGGAATTAGCCTGAAAAAGTGAAAACTCACGGTCACATTTTTCTCTGTGTTTTCCCTCCTCCTCCTCCAGCCAGGCTGCGGATGCTAGGCTCTGTGCTTTCTCCTTGCCTGGCACTCAGCAGCTGCTGCAGAGGCTTCCCTCTAGCTTCCAGCAGGGAGACTGCCTCCTGCATAAGAACAGTTTAAACTCAGTTGTTCCATGATGGTTCAGCCCCCAGGGTTAAGAGACGTTTCTGGCATCTTTGTTAATTTCACTCCCAGTTGTTGGGGGAGGGGAGGGAACTGTGTGTGACCATGGCAGGAGCAGTTCTTTTCTGCCCCCTGGATGAGGGGATCTCCAATACTACTGAAATACAATAGTAGAGGCTGGTTGTTGGGGTTGGGGCTGTCGGCGGCAGGCTGCAGCTGCATTGTTTGTGACACACACATTCATACACATACACATACATACTGTATGTATGTATATGTGTATGAATGTGTAACAAACAATGCAGCTGCAGCTTGCCAGTGACCAGCAGTGACCCCAGCAACTGGCCCCTGTGGGCTGCTGCCTGCAGAGAGCCAGTAGGTGCCGCTGGGCTGGATCTGCCAAGAAGTAACCAAGGCAAAAACCACAGCCAGCCAGCCAGGGAGGGAGCTGGGTGGGTTGGGGGATCGAGGAGGAGAGGAAGGGAAAGTCAGGGGTGAATGAAGGACAACTGGAATAGCCTTCATGAAAAATACAAGATATTTAAAGAAAGTTTTATCAATTTTATTCTCTGCACTCTGCGGGCAGGAAAAAACAAAAAGAGATCTGAGATTGCATCTGCTGTCCTAAGGACATTTCAGGTGTTTAAATCAATATAGAAAGAGGGTGGATTGGAATGAAAACTACTATTTCTTTCAAAGGAGACACAATAATTTCGCTGATTATTCAGTTTTCCCCTCCAATCCCTTTGTGGTTTTGTCTATGGGGCCTATTTGCTTTCCCTGCAAATCTTTAGTTGCTTTAGCAAAATTGCTTTGTCCAAAATAAACCCTAATCATCATGACACATCTTTCCACCATGTTCTCCATGTTTTCTGTGTTGTGTTTTTTTTTTAAACAGTAACATTTCTGCATAAGAACAGTTTAAACTCAGCTGTTCCCTGTGTGGTTCAGTAACATTTCAAAGAGGATCTGCAAGCAGTTTGGACATCACAACCATGATCCTTTGCTGGGGAGGGAATGGGATAGATTTGAACTTGGAAAAGATTCCTGATTTTGTGTTTTTTTTGTGTATAGGAGATTTCCCTCATCCTGGGGGCAGAAAAGAACTGCCTCTGCCATGGTCACACCGCACCCCCAACAACAACTGGGAGTGAAATTAACAAGGATGCCAGAAATGGCTTCTAACCCTGGGGGCTGGGAACAGCTGAGTTTAAACTGTTCTTATGCAGGCAGCAGCAGGATGCATCTCAGCCAGTGTCCCTACTGCAAGCTAGAGCCTAGAGGAGAACTCCTGCTGCAGCGGGGAGGGGCGAAGAAATGCAGAGCCTTATCTGCAGCCTGGCTTGAGGAGGGGGAGGGAGAAGACGAGAAACCAATGTGACAGTGAGTTTTCCCCTTCCACCTGCTTTTATTAGCTCAGGATTTAAGCTGTACAGCCAAATGCTTGTATTTGTTGTGTATGTTAGTACAAGAGATCCCCTTATCCCCAGGGGCAGACAGGGACTGCCCCTGCCATGGTCAAACACACCCTCCCCTCAACCCCCTCCCGCCAGCTACTGTGAGTGAAATTAACAAGGAGGCCAGAAACCTAGCCCTGGGGGCTGAACCATCAGGGAACAGCTGAGTTTAAACTATTCTTATGCAGGGAGCATGCTTCTCTCTCCCTCCCTCAGTCAGTCTCCTTTTCTTACTAGTCCTCTGTACCAGTGCGTACCAGCTTACTTTCACCTCTGCCCTGAGGAGGGAGTCCCTGACCACCACCACCCGTGTCCTTCTCTTGGGAGCAGTGGTCGTGGAACCCCTATCCCTAGAACAGTGCATCTCATGCCTTCCAATCGTTGGAGTCTCCTTCTGTTCCCTTCACTCAGATGTATCATCCAGTTCACTCTCCACATTAGTACCTGTGGAGGGAACATGAAAATGATTGCTCATTTGTATCTCCACTGCTGGTTCATGGACGCTCCTCTTTCTTCTACTGGAGGTCACATTCTGCCAGATTTCTTTACCATTCCTCTGTCCCCTCTGCACAACCAGCTCCAATTCTTCAGAATGTTGTGCCCATAGAAGCATATCCTGACGTCTGTGTAGGAAATCTTCATTTTCTCTTATGCAATGCAGGGTCGATACTTGTTGCTCCAGACCTCGAACCTTCTCTTCTAACATGGAGACCAGCTTGCACTTTGTACAGACAAAGTCGCTTCTGTCCTGTGGAAGAAATACAAACATGGCACAACCTGTGCAGGTTACAACAGCTGAATGCTCACCTTTCATAATTTCTTCCTTCTAAGAGCTTCCTCAGCTGTTGCAACAACTCACAGAAGCCCGCAAGATGAAAGCCTCAATGGGCTTTCCCCAGGTGAATTCCCTCTGTTAGCCTCCGTTGTTCGCTGCTCAGCTGGTTTGCTGCTGACTGCCTTTTTATAACAATCAGGCCCACTCAAGGCCCACCTGGAACAAAGCACTCCCAATTCACACTTTTCAAACAAACAATCAAGTACACGGTCAAAATGACAAACTGACAAACTGTCCGCACAACAGACACTCAGATACTCACCACAGCCCCCCAATGCACTTAGTGTACCTCCTCTCAGACAGGTTATAGTGTTCCATTTTATAGCAAATGGAAAGAGGGAGAGCATAGTAATTTTTTACTTTGGATAAAGGGTCTCCAGTCTGAAAACACTGCACTAGATGATCACACTTGTCCCTTCTGGCCTTAAAATTTCTGACCAGCTGGATGTTGTACATCCAGCTGGATGTTGTACATCCAGCTGGATGTTGTACATCCAGCATGTAGCATATTACTATTATATTTGTATGTTTCAAATGCATTGTTTGTGGAGGAGGAAGGATAGTCTTGGAAACCTGGATTCCCCCTGCAAAGTGTCCCTGTTGCTCTGTTGGTCCCACAGTGCAGTGATATGCTAGTGCTTCTGTCAAGGCTGATTCCCCACTCTTGCACTTCAAGTGTAGAAGGTAGGGGCCCACAATTATTCTAAAAATTAATACTGGCCACTCCAGGCTTGTATTAAACTCACAGGGTTACACCTTCTCTCTGACCTTGGATGGGTAGATGCTGCCACCACCCAAATGTAAAACCCCTTGGAACCCAGAAGGTGCACTGGGGAATTCCTTCCTGTGGGGTACCCTCAAACCCGTTCATTACCCCCTCTGGGGAATTGCTGAGAAAGAAAACAAAGGAAATTAGCTGTTGCCACCAGCTAATTAAACAACATATGCACAAACCTCTTAGGACACCAAAAATCCAATCCTGTTTTTTAAAAAGGTAAATTTTATTTAAAACAAAAAGAAAAAAAATATATCTGGAACTTAGGCTTTTGCTAGATTTAAAAAACCCGCTTACAAAAATTAAACATCAAGAATAACCTTCTTGAAGTCTAGCTTAAAGGTTACAAGCAAAACCAAAAGCATTTCGGGTTAGCACACAGAAGTCCACAAGCCAATAAGAAATACACAGAAATAAATCTAATTGCATCTTTCTAGACATTCCAGATCTACTTACATATCTGGCTTGCTAAATAAGTAATTCTGGATATGATCTGATGATTTTCATATCTGGCCTTCAGCTTTTCACAGCATAACTGCACTCCGTTCCCCTTTTTCTCGGAGAACAACAATAGCACATAAAGGGAAAGCTTTCTTCTCAATTTAAAAAAGTTCTAGCCTTCCCATTGGCTCTTTTGGTCAGGTGCCCACTCCCTTTAACCTATGGGCTTTTTTAAGCCTTTACAGGTAAAGCAAGTAGAAAATAGCTACTAACAGGGATTTTGTAGCTAACTGGCTGGCTGGGTGTCAATAAAAGGGAGTTACCCTCCTTCATTTATCACATCCCCCCCCCGAAATCATAGACTGTGCTGGCCAGCCTGGTTCAGATTGGGTCCATACTGGCTGGGATTTCTTCCTGGAGGTTTAAGAAACAGAGTTAATAAGATACATGCACATCTAATTTTGCTACTAATTACATGAAGAGCTAAACAGTATTTTTCACATTTTAAGGACTACAATGACTTAGAATACAGAGACATTTTCACCTGGCTGATTCTGGGAAACCATCCTGGGAGAGTGCATCAGCCACTTTGTTAGAGGCTCTTGAATGTGTTGTATCCCAAAACAAAGTCTTGAAGAGCTAAACTTAACCGAAGAAGCTTTTTGTTAGTCTCTTTGACTGTGCGAAGCCACTTCAGTGCAGCATGGTCAGTCTGCAGGTGGAAACACTGTCCCCAAATGTATGGGCGTAGCTTCTCCAGAGCATATGCAATAGCGTAACATTCCTCTTCTGAGACTGACTAGTTGCTTTCCCTCTCAGAAAGTTTTTTGCTGAGACACAGGACAGGATGGAATTGTTGATCTGGTCCTTCCTGCATTAAAACTGCTCCCACATCATGCTCTGACTCATCTGTGGTTACGATGAATGGTTGATCTAAGTCCGGGGCCCTTAGTACAGGGTCAGATGTAAGGGCCGCCTTAAGCTGGTTAAAGGCTTTTTGACACTTCTCAGTCCACTGAACTGCATTTGGTTGTTTTTTCATGGTCAGGTCTGTCAGTGGGGTGGCAATTTGGCTGTAGTGTGGTACAAATAGTCAGTAATACCCAGCCAAGCCCAAGAAGGATTGGATCTGCTTCTTTGACTTAGAGACAGGCCAATTTTGGATAGCATTTACTTTAGCCTGTAGGGGGTTGATAGTTCCTTGACCCACCTGGTGTCCAAGGTACATTACCCTGTTTAGGCCTATTTGACAATCTTTTGCCTTAATGGTTAATCCTGCCTCCCTTATGCACTGGAAGACAGCTTGGGGGTGTTCCAAGTGTTTTGCCCATGAATCTGAGAATATGGTCATATTGTTAAGGTAGACTACTGCAAATTCTCCAGATCCAGCCAGAAGGTTATCTACCAGTCCCTGTAAGGTGTCAAGTAGCATTTTGCAGTCCAAAAGGGAGCACATTAAATTCATACAGCCCTACGTGGTTGATGAAGGTTGACCTTTCCTTGGCGGGGTCATCTAGTGGCATTTGCCAGTACCCCTTAGTTAAAGTCTAAGGTGGAGAAGAACTGGGCACATCCTAGTTTCTCCAATAGCTCATCTCTGCATGGCATTGGATAGTTTTCTGGATCTGGGTGAGTTACAGCATTTAGTTTACAATAGTCCAGACAAAAGCAGATGTCCTCACCTGGTTTGGGAACCAGAACCACTGGAGAGGCCCAGGCACTCTCAGAAGGGGGGATTACACCCATCTGTAACATATCCTTGATCTCCCTTTCTTGGTTTGAGGAGCTATCTGGTAGGGTTGGGCTCTAATTGAGAAAGCATCACCTGTGTCAATGGAGTGGTATGCCAGTTCTGTCCCTCCTGGGGTGGCTGAAAACACTGGCATGAAGCTGGTGCACAGCTCTTGGATTTGCTGTTGCTGCTTACACCCAAGGGGTCATGGAAAGGTTCACCTCTTCCATGCCATCGCTGCTTTTTCTGTCATAGTGATGTAAGCAGAGTCAGGAATTTCAGGTATTTGCATTGGCACACCCACCCCACCTTGCAAAGCCCACGGCAGCCTGGGATGGTTATTTTGACAGCTCTGGGACCCCCAACTTCTTTGTTATTGGGGAAGGAGAAATAAAGTGTTGTCACCCTGATTAGGTGAATGAGGAACTATGAGACTGTTTTATGACAGAGATGTCTCAACATCAATTAAGTAGCACTTGCTAGACAAGGGACATGGGTGCCAAAACCCAGTGAAAGGAGAGAGGTTAGGGACTGGTGTGTACACCTGGTGGTATGGCCCCTTTTGGGGGCCTGGAACACCAATTGCACATCCTCCTCTCTCCACTGTTGAAGAGTAGAGCTAATTTTGATTCCATTAAGAGTCCATCTAGAGGCTGCTGAGCTGAATTCATGTTGGGCCAATAGTACACCAGCACCAGGGCTCCCCTACTACAAGCTGAAATCACTAAGAGCTGAAATCACTAAAAGAGCTAAGCTTACTGAGTTGAGATCACTGAGTGCTGTGTTAACTAGTGGGGGAGCCTGAAGATCTATCGCTAAGCGGCTGGCAGAGCGGAGCAGTTTGCAGCATGTTGGAGCAGCCCACGGAACAGTGAGTGAAGCAGTTTGCGGGGATGGCTGGAGAAATAGCACAGCTGGTGTAGTGGAGCTGTTTGTGGTGATGGCTGCAGCAGAACTCCACGGAGAGGCAGAGCAGTTGGCCCTGGCCCACGTAAGGTGCCTCTTAACACCCTGTGTGTGCCCTGCCCCATTTCCATCCAGGCTGGAGGGGTAAAACTCTGCAGATAAACTTCTGAACTCTGGGGTGGCACTGACCAGAGACTTTCGGGTTGTTGGACTTTGGGGTGATTGGACTTAAGACCCTAAGGGGAAAGGACATTGCCAAACGTACTTGCAGGTGGGTTTTTTTGCTTATGGTTTGTGTTATAACCTTGTTTGTGGTGTTTCTCCAATGTGATGCCGCATTGTTTCCCTCCTTTATTAAAAGGATTTTGCTACACTCAGACTGTGTGCTTGCAAGTGGGGAGGTATTGCCTCCTAGAGGCGCCCGGGGGGAGTGGTATGTAATTGTCCCAGGTCACTGTGTGGGGGCTCGAGCCAGTTATGCATTGTGTTATTGAAACGGAACCCCTGGATACTGAGCCCGGCCCTTGTTGCTGCCAACTCAGAGGGGCAGAAGGGTTACAGTACAGACACCAAAGGGAGGGAGAGGAGAAGGGTCCAATGGGAAAAGACAGTTGAAATGGGCCATCTGGGAGAAGCTGAGTGAGGGCTTCAGCTGGCCTGAACTATCAGCTCTGACCCCAGAAGGAGGGTGGTGGCACTCCTGACCTCAGGAGGGGAAACCTATGGGAATTAGCACATGCAGACCCCAAAAGGAGGCCAGTGGAACCCCCTAAATCAAGGGGAACAAGAGCTGGACTTGGCAGGTGAAGGAGAAGTCTGATTTGCTATAAGAGATGTGATAAATGAGGCCCCACATAGGGGAAATTTTAGTTTAAAGTACGCTGGCCTGGGAATGAGTTCTTATGGGCTCTGAGGGAGTGGAGGGCTGTGCGCCTGCAGGGCCATGCTGAGCCTAGGGCAGGTGAGATGGCCGTCTGTCACAGGCATGGCATAAAAGCCTGCCCTCGTGCATTATGGCACATTCTTTCTGTGAGACTGCAGGCAAGTCACTTATCCTGTGTGTCACCACCTGTGAAATGGGAGAGTGAATGCGACTGAATTTCCTCAGAGAGCTGACACCACATTCATTAATGTTTGGAAAGCCTGATGCTCCCTTGGCAAGGAAGGAAATTATTAATCATTGGCTTAGTTTAGTTTTTTCTTCTGTATCTGGCTAACCTTAGAGAGAGACAAGCCTGGGCACAGCTTGTCTTTCCCCTTTCCTCACCACTGCTATGTGTCTGGTGGAGGGAATTTTTGTCTGATTTTTATAGATTCATAGATTCATAGACTCTAGGACTGGAAGGGACCTCGAGAGGTCAAGTCCAGTCCCCTGCCTTCATGGCAGGACCACATACTGTCTAGACCATCCCTGATAGACAGAATTCGGCTTGCATGCGGCCATGGTAAGCCATTGTCTTTTGGCTTCTGCAGCCTTCATATATCCAGCGCCCTCCTTTCCCACATACAAAGCAAAGCCTGTTGAGTGCTGCGGTTTTCCTGTTAACATGCAGCAGCAGCAAACAAACTAACCCCGCCCATCTAATTCTCTGGGATGATCACTTTATGCCTCCCCCCACCGTGTGGCTGGTAGCAGGGAAGATCCCTGCTACCCAAATACAAAAAACTCAGTGGCAATTCACCCCGCCTCGTCCCCCCTCTTGGCTAACTGCAGGGAAGGATTTCTTTTCAGCCACAGGCAAACAGCCCCGTAGGAATAGCCACCTCTGTTCCCTTAATTAAATTCCCATATTTTAACCAGGTTACCATGAACAATATCACTCTCCTGAGGATAACACAGTGAGATAAAGAACGGATGTTGCTGAATGCAGGCAAACACCGGGACCATATGCTGCCAGGCTTTGTCATGCAATGATACCAGATTACTTACTACTAGCATGGTGTGGTCAAGTGTCCTACCATAGAGGATGGAATAAGGCTGCACTGCCCAGAAACCTTCTGGAAAGGCTCTTGAAGTACCTCCAGGAGAGCTTCATGGAGATGTCCCTGGAGGATTTCCGCTCCATCCCCAGACATGTTAACAGACTTTTCCAGCAGCTGTACTGACCGCGAATACATCCCAAGTCCTCAGGGCAAATTAATCATTTAAAAATCTTGCTTTTAAACCATGTTTTATATTTACAAAGGTACACTCACCAGATGTTGTGGTAATCTAGCCGTCCAGTCCCAGACCTGGACTTTAGGGTCCACCAGTCTGGTCCTGTCCCAAATCTGGACTTTTGCGTCCAAAGTTTGGGGGCTTACCTGAAACTCCCCCAAGCTCACTACCAGCTTGGATATTCTCGCTGCCACCAGATCAGGAATTAATCTATGGGGCCTGATCCCCCCTTTCCTCCCTCTGGTGTCCCCAACCCTCCCTTGGTGGGACACCCAGATTCCCAATCCCTTGGATGCTAAAAGCAGGGAAAATAACCCCTTCCCCCTCCTTATCAGGCTTGCCTCGCGGCTAACCTGTGTGACCCAAGAAACCAGCTTTTCTGCTTCCCTCAGGACAATGGAGATGCAAAATACCCACAGCTGGGCTCTGCCACCCCCCTTGCTCCAGGAACGAGGGAAAAACTGTAACCACCAGAGAACAGAGAGAATTCTTCGTCTCTTTCCCCGTAGTCTGCTCTTTCCCTGGACCCAAATAGGAAAATAGCCCACAGCCTGGCTTTTCCCTTTGCCTCCCTAGGAAAAGAACTTTCACAAGGTTTAACAAGAAAACTTTATAGAAAAAAAGAAAGAAAATATAAAACAATCATCTTGCATTAAGAAACTCAATACAGGCTCTTGCTTATAAGAAAATATAAAGAAACAGTCTGATTTAAAAGATAGCCCAATTAAACCAGCACAACAAATTAACATACAGGTAAATACACCCCAAAGACCATCATAGCTGAATTACTTTGCGGTTCCTGGGTACTTACAGATGTTTAGAAGAAGTATTAGGAGAGAATTAGAAGAAGACTTGTTTCCTCATAGCTAAGAAAACAACAAAAACCCCGAGTATACAAATTCCCGCCCCTGACTTTAAACAATCCAGTTCTCTGATTGGTCCTCTGGTCAGGTGTTCGGTTACCCTTTTCAGGTAAAAGAAACTTAACCCTTACCTTACCTATCCATTTATGACAGATGTCCCTTCCATGGCTTCATGGTCTGGGATAATGCTTTTGAAGGGTTGGGAGGGTACTTCAGTCAGGCTGAGAAAAAGATCCTCGCTGTTGGGGAGAACGGAGTGTTGTGTGCTCTCTGCAAGCTTGTCCTCTTCCTCCTTCTTATCTTCCCCGTCCGCAGAATTCTCAGGCATGGCAGAGATTAGCCTCTCCTCAGAATCCACGGTCAGGGGTAGGGTAGTGGTGGCAGACCCCCTTAGAATTGCATGCAGCTCAGCGTAGAAGCGGCATGTCTGCGGCCCTGTCCCGGACTTTCCGTTTGCTTTTTTGGTTTTCTGGTAGGCTTGTCTGAGCTCCTTAACTTTCACGCGTCACTGTAGTGAGTTCTTATTGTGGCCTCTCTCCATCATGCCCTTGGAGACTTTTTCAAATGCTTTGGCATTTCGTCTTTTGGAATGTAGTTCAGCTAGCACGGAGTCCTCTCCCCATATAGCAATCAGATCCAGTACCTCCCATACAGTCCATGCTGGTGCTCTTTTTCTATTCTCAGACTGCATGGTTATGGTTACCTGTGCTGATGACCTCTGCATGGAGACCTGTGCTAGTCAGGTCTCCATGCTGGGCAAACAGGAAATGAAATTCAAAAGTTTGTGGGGCTTTTCCTGTCTACCTGACCAGTGCATCCGAGTTCAGATTGCTGTCTAGAGAGGTCACGATGGTGCACTGTGGGATAGGTCCCAGAGGCCAATACCATCGAATTGTGGCCACACTAACCCTAATTTGAAATGGCAATACTGATTTCAGCACTACTCCCCTCGTCGAGGAGGAGTACAGATATTGATATTAAGAACCCTTTATATTGAAATAAAGGGCTTCGTTGTGTGGATGGGTGCAGCGTTACTTCAGTTTAATGCTGCTAAATTCGAAATAAACTCGTAATGTAGACCAGGCCTAAGTGGTGTCAGTGCCACTAGATGGGACAGAACACCACACCCAGAAGGTGTGTGGGTTACAATAGCACCATGTGGTCCTGCTCTCACTTCATCCTTCGGCACTCCTGTGGCTGGGTTTTTCTGTTGTCATTTGCATTCTTTATAACAAGAAATATGGTCCTTTAAAATTAAAGTTACAGATATTTGGCCTTGAAATGCAACAGGGTCTTGTCTGAAAATCAGAACTTCTCTGGGATGATGCATGCGTACATTGCCAGTCAGGTTGGGAAGAATTTTCATGTTACTATGACAGCCACATTGCTCAGGCTCAGACTGTGATGCCTACTGGAGAACGGTCTCAAAAAGACCCACATGAGTCCTGTATGCTGGCATTCCAGCCAGGACCATGCACTATGGTTATGTAGTTGTTGAGGTGACTTTCTGCTACTACCTGTGAGTTGGGCCCTTGTCCTGCCTAGCTGGGGAAGGCCGGTGTGGAAATACTGGTTCCATTATGGATGGGGGTTGTCAAGATAGTCCTGCAATGGAGGGTGTCAGTAGTAACTATTATGAAGCTGGTATGAAGGAAAGCAACTGTTGATGCAGGCAATCTATCCAACTCTTTCCCAGTTTCCAGCCTTTATTTTTTGAGAAGGCCATTGAGAGCTCTGTGGTGGGGCAACCTGGGTGATTTTTCTGAGTCCTCTGTCATCTTTTACCCTGGAAAATGGGAGTGGAATTAAAAATGTTACTTTCAACGTATAAAGTTGCAAATGGTTTGGGACCTAGTTACCTGAATGCTGGCCATCTTATGCTCTGTGGCAGTTACCACCAGCAGAAGCTCTCGATCTGGGGCTCCTTTACTGTCAATGTGAGCAGTCTCTGGCAAGGTGTTCTGTAGGAGGTGTTCCTGGACTTTGCAACTCCTTTTCCCCAACAGAGCTCAGCTCTTATCTTTTTGAACATGCTGTGCACACCATCTGTTCCCCCTAGGCCTCTGAGGAGGGGATGGGCTAAGGTTTGAAGTGGTGTTGTTTTTTTTTTAATTGTCCTCATTGGCTTTGGTGATGAATATTCATCTCAAAGGATGGGCTGAGCAGTCTCTATTACTATTTGTAGTATGTAGTTTTAGTAGGGCTGGTCAACAGTTTTCTGATGGAAATGGGGTTATCGACAAAATAGCTTTGTTTCATTTGTCGGGGGGACAGTGTGTTTTTCATCAAATGTTTGGTTTTTTTTTATCAAACAAAAGTGTTTGGCCAAAAACTGAAGTGAAGAGAAAATCAGTTTCTTGTTTTACTCCCCCCCCTCAGATTCACCCCTACCTACCACAGTTTTTGGTATTTTTCCACCAAACTTGAGGTGGGGGGTAGTTTCTAGAAAATAGCCAATTTCTGAGCTGCTCTAACTCTTTGTTTATGAAATGGGCACCAGAGTACTTTGTGGGCACTTCTAGTGGCTTTTATTAATATAAATATTCAGTAAAACAAATACATCACAACCTACATTTTATTCACCGGATTATTTCACTGCCTTGATGGCGGCACATATGCCTCTTATATCATCACATTCACCTTAGGAACTCTATAAAGTGTTCTCAGGTTTTTCCAAAGAGCCAGGCTATCGTACAGACCACCCCGCTTCCTAATCAGTCTGTCAGTACACATTTCTAATGCAACCATCACTGTGGTTTTTAACCCTCAATGGTTGTAATGTCTATGATTAGGCCATATTTATAGTATAAAGCCAGTCAGTGGCTCAATCCTACTGCAAGTTACTGGATGTATTAACAGAGCTGGTCGAAAAATGGTGTTTTTTTTTCAGAAAACTTAGATTTTTTTTTCCAGCAGAAATTTCAATACCAAAAAATCTTGGCCTGAGCCAAGACATTTCAGGAGAAAACAGAATCAGCCTAAAATTGAAATATATTGGCTGAAAACAGAAATATTTTGATTTGGAAAGATTGCCACAGTATCTCATAGGAGTTCAGGTGTCTCATGCTCCCATTCTTAGCTATAGACCAGACTCCCTGGTCCACTACATCTATTCTGAGACAGCAAGCTATGGTGCACCACAGGGTCTCCGGCCGTAGTGGATCTTGGAAGTGGAGTCCAGCCCATAAAGGAGAACAGGAACAGATGCCAACCAGACAACTCCCAGGAAGCACCACAACAGTGTTTCTAAACTGAAATAGTTTGGCTTTTGGGGCACTTGATTTTTTTTTTTTTACAGATTGAAATTTCTGTGGAAAAACAATGTAGACAGAACACCTTCAGCCAGCCCTATGTACTAAGCTGGATGTTATCCACTCTAAGTTGCTGGCCTTCTATTCCATTGGCCTTCCCATTGCTTCTATTCATTGGGCTCCATCAAAAGCCCTCCCTCAGTGGATAATGGCTAAGCTATTGTGGGGCTGCAGGAGAAGCTATTTAGCTGTTTATGCATTTGATTTTTTAACAGTTAATATTTAGGATTTATGTATTTCTTTGCGCTACCAGAGAAGCAATGACCAAGGAATGCAGGTTTTCCCCTAGCACATGCCACTCACTCCCTGCTCCACCAACATTCACAGGCTGCCAGGTTGACCCTTCCATAAGGCCATGTGACTGACCTCACCAGCTAATTCTCAAACAATCACCCGCAAACTCCCCTGACAATCCCAATCAGCAGCACTAGAGCGGCAGGAAGGGTCTTATACACAAGCACTCGGCCCAGAGTGCTGCTTCAGTGCTGCTGTAGCACTTTCACTGCTGATGAGCTGGCAACAGGGATCCTTGAGCCAGGAGGAATGTGTCTGTAGCTAATGGAGCTGGGCTCTGGATTCTCACTGTGAGTGATGCTGTATTTCCATCTCACTGTTGGAAATTTAAATATTTTCTTATTAATTTCTTATAATTTAGCCTCAAGTCAGTCAAGTGAGTAATGACTTCAACCCACTCTGGTTCGGGGAAAGGCTGCTCCTCCACGCCACTCATCAGCTGATCTAACTACTCCATTAAGAATAGGACTGAAATGTTTTAAAGCACCAACAAAATTTAAGCTTTGCATATTCTGCAGCTGCCTCACTGGTTCTGTGTTCCCATCCAGTGCAGCACTGGCCGGATGCATTATTGTCATTTCAGCAGCTCCACACAAAATATAAAACTGCCCCATGCTTTATTACCTTCCCTAAGAATCTCTGCAGTGCAATGTGTATCATCGTCATGTGGGGGGCAGTGTGACCCCCAGGACACTGGCCTCTGCTGTTAGACCTTGGGCAAGTCACTTCCCAACTCTGTACCTCTGTTTCCCACCCTGATCTATGTAGATCACAAGCTCTTCAGGCCACAGAGCATATCTCTCTCTGTGTTTGCACTGGGGCTCTACCTGCTCCTGTAACATAAACAGGGACATTCTCTTCCTCCATCTGGGGGAGTTGCTGTGCCCACATGCTGTACAGGATATTGTACATCCAACCTGTGGAACTCTTTGGCAGAGGATGTTGTGAAGGCCAAGACTATAAGAGGGTTCAAAAAAGAACTAGATAAGTTCATGGATGATAGGTCCATCAATGGCTATTAGCCAGGATGGGCAAGGATGGTGTCTCCCAGTCTCTGTTTGCCAGAAGTTGGGAATAGGCAACGGGATGAATCACTTGATGATTACCTGTTTTGTTCATTCCCTCTGGAGCACCTGGCACTGGCCACTGTTGGAAGACAGGATACTGGGCTAGATGGACCTTTGGTCTGACCCAGTATGGCCATTCTTATGTCCAGTGCCACCATAGCTAAATTAGAAACAATGGTTGAGACCTTTGAGAAACAGCTGCTGTCATGTTGACACTTACTTTCTACTGAATGTCCCATCAGACCATTGTCCTCTCTTAGCTGTCCATCATCCTCTCCAAGACAGGCTCCATCTCCCTCTCCACTTCTGCCCAGGACCCTCCCTAGGAAACACACATTGTTGGGTGTGGGATATTCTGACACCTTCCCCAGTGGTTGTGACTTCAGAGGTAAGCTGGCCAATCAGTCCTTTCTCCTCAGTATGACTGTGACATCACACTGCCTGATAGCTTTCAGAGAGAAAGCTGCCCTCCATCTAAGGCATTGTATTTTAATGGGTAGGTCACTGGGCTGGCAGTTAGGAGGCCTGTGTTGCATCCCTAGCTTTGCTACTGACCTGCTCTGTGTTTTGGGATAAGTCACTTCCCTTTTTTATGCTTCTGTCTCCTTTCCCATCCTTTAACTGACTTTTCTAGTTGGTCTGGAATCTCTTTGGGATAGCGACTGTGTCTCACTCTGTGTCTATGTAGTGCCTAGTGCAAGGGGCCCCCAATCTCCATCGATGCCCCTAGATGCTACTGTAATATAAAATTAATCCCAGTTCCCACTCTACTGCCTCTGACCCACCCAGTCTCCTGCAAACAATGCTCAGCATGCTCTGGATGCAGTGTTTGGGGGAACAGTGTTTTAGAGTGCCCTGGGGGAAGATGTCTACGCTTAGGCTCAAGCCTTAACCCACCCCATTTCTGTCTACACACACATAACTTGGACTTGGGCTCAGACCCAGGGTCCTAGCACCGCATGAAGCTGGAGGGTCTGACCCCAACTCAAGATTTGAGCCATAGTGTTTTGTGGTGTAGATGTAGCCTCCCCGGACTCGGGTTCTTGGAGTCCACCAAAAGTATCCCACAATGGTATGGGCCAACTTCCTTTGTTCTCTCTCTCTCTCTCTCTCTCTCACCAGTCGAGTTCAGGGAACCAGAAGTACTGTGCCCCGCCCCCCCTTGTTTTACTACAGAAGCTTGGCGTTTAACCTTTCCATTTTATTCTGACCACCGAGATGCAAACATGCCTTAGGAAAACCTTTGGGGCTTGAAGTGGTTACCAGCAAGAAGTCCTTTATGAAGTGTGCTGCATCGTGGTCATAGCAGCACAGCAGATTTCGGTTGATCTTTGGTGCAAGGCCAGCAAAACAATTGATTTTTAGTAAGAGTACCAGGAATGACCAAGCATACCAGCAAATGGTGAAGAAGCTGGCAGTGTTGGAAACTTACCATACTGGTGATTAGTGCAGGGAACAGTTTAAGCAGCTCATGACTGAGTAGAGAAAAACCAGGGACCACAACCACACTTCTGGCAACTCATTGACATCATGTCCATTTTATGATGAGCTTGACTGGACTGCACTGAGCACTGGACCATCAGTGGTACATGATGACCTGGTCAGCTGAGATGGTGACCTGCTGGCCCCAGAAACCATCATGGGAATTAATTGGAGCCAGCAGCAGGCGCTGAATGAAGCAAAGGAAGTGACTCTGTTGTTGAACTTGGTCTCAGAGGAGGCTTTGCTGCAGGAGCAGCTGCAGCACGTCCTAGGGCTGTACTCAGAGGAATTTTTTGACTCCCTGTGCCTCCTCTCCCTGGGGAACAGCCTGCTATGGAACCGGAAGCAGAAATGCTGCCCCAGAGCCGGGTAACTTTCTGGCTCCATTTTTGTGTTAATGTAGGAATGAGAGAGATTTGCTTTGGCTCACAGAGTGGAAAAGATATTATGAGCCCTGGGTAACAGCGTGTATCCACTGACTAATGGCAATTGCATGCCAGCATCATGGCATTCAGTCCTGCACCACCACATGGAATTCAGATGGAGACTGGGAAAAGCAAACAGTAAAACAAGCATGGGAAAGTGAATGTTTACTGGGAAGGTGCACATTCCTGCTAGTACATTTCTGTTTGTTAAAATAAGGTTCTTATATTACCTTTCCTGTAAGTACTCCCCTCCGTACCAGTGCAACGGTGTAATGAGCTGCCTGCAAAGACTAAACTCTACAGGAGGAGGTGGTGAGGAGGAAGAGGTTCTAATATCCGTTTCTGTTAAATGTAGTCCATGCATTCCATGGGTGGTGAAACCATTTGTCTCAAATATGACTGAGGGTTTCAATTCAGTCCAGAAATTCCCCTGAGGAAAGGGGGAATGGAGGTGGAGTTCTCTGTGTTTACAGGCAGTCCTAACAGGTTGTATCAGAAGCTGTGGGGAGGCACTAGGGCACGCGGATGCCAACACAGCATCCTGTTGTTTCCTTCTTTAATTCTGTCCCAAATCCTGGAGGCTGATAGCTGCAAAATTTCCTGTAACAGGAGCTCCAGAGTGGCAGTCATATTTCAGGGAAGGGTTTTTTGTTTTTTTTTCCAGGGCCACCTCAGTAACTGACCAGCTCACTCACACATGTGCTATTCAGTCGCTAGATTTGAATACTTCAGTATGTGCGTTCCTGATTTCCCACTGGCAGCTTGGAATACCATCACTCTCTGCCAGTTAGGCACCAAAAGAACTGGTTCTGTCCTCTGACTGGTGCAATGTTTGAAATAACAGAGAAGGCTTATGTAGCATGGCACAGACACTGCCCTTCCCAAACTCCATTTTGATTTATTTTTTTGAAAGCCAAAAGAAATTGTGGTTTTTAACTTCTCATTCTTGGAGCATGTCTTTTGCTGTGGTTAACCTGGCTGTCTCCAAGGCACTTCTGTGGTCTGAAGTATCCCGCTGCCAATATATTGATGTTCAGTTCCAAAAAGTAACATTATGTGTCTGGAAATAGTGGTTAAGGGATGAAGATTGAGCATAACAGAGACTGGTTTGAGCAGCTGCTGGCTCTAATGGTCATAAGTGTGCAGGTTTCTGCTGCACCTGTAACGTGGGCTGTTACCTCCACTGTACCCTGGCGTGCAGTGCAGGAACAGCTTGGACAACTCTATGGCTGAGTGGCCCATGCAATTAGGCCCTCTGAGTGACTGGACTGGGCAAATATGCCCCATGCAGTCCTTAGTGCTGAATCCCTCCCCCATGGAAATTTGCTGTGTAGATATAGCTTCCCCTGGACTCGGGTCCTTGGAGTCCACCAAAAGTATCCCACAATGGTATGGGTTAACTTCCTTTGTTCTCTCTCTCTCTCTCTCTCTCTCTCTCTCACCAATCTACTTCAGGGAACCAGAAGCACCATGCCCTGCCCCCCAAGTGTGCGGCAAATTTGAAAGAGAGGGAGAGGAGAACAGGGGGCCAGGAAACATGCAGTAGCGTGTGTGTATGTCTTGTACATAATTTCACATATGCACATGGTTTATGTTCTTTGTTCTTGGTTACTTTTAAAGGTTTTGGTGTGCTAAGGGCAGTGGGCCTGCCAGGCAATGGTTTAATACTGTACTTTCCCAATATGTAGGTAAAAATAAAGGTTTCTATTTTATAAAGAAATGTTATTGCCATTTTTGCAACACATCATATAATGTGTATTTCAAATAATAAAGGTAAACAATTGTAATGCAGTAGGGAGCGAGGTGGACTGACGTGGGAATGGCATCTAGTTTCTGGGGAGGTCTGCATGGGGGATGGGAGAGCAGGGGATGACTTTAGGTAATGGACAGTACCTGAACCTGTAACCTGAGCCAGGAAGGGGGGTGGGAGGAGTCAACACCTTTGCCTGGGAGGAGGACAAAGGAAGAGAGCCTGCTGGAGAAGTTTTGGGCTGGCTGGGAAGAGGCAGGGAAGCCCAAGTCTGGGGTCTAAGATCCTTGCTCCCCAGAGAGACCTGACTGAGGGGTCCTGGTTGTACCTACAAGCCCTGCTTGGGACTGTGTTCCTGTTGTCTAATAAACCTTCTGTTTTACTGGCTGGCTGAGAGTCACGATGAATCGCAGGAAGTGGGGGTTGCAGGGCCCTGACTTCTCCCCACACTCCATGACAACAATGATCAGGGACAACTGGGAGGTTGTTTGCCAAACCCATGTCTCGATACAGCTATTTACATCAATCCATACTGTTTCTCCCTCCATGTCATAAGTGGTCAGGTCATTCAAAAGTACAATGCATGGCAATCAACCCTCCCTCCTATACTAGCAATCAACACCCCCAGCATATTCATAAAGGTACTATTCTCCCTCTTCCACTGGGCCACGGAAGTTCATAATGTGGGAGCATAAAGCTTCACTGACTTCTAGTTCCCAAGTGCATCCAGGGCCAGCTGTGTTATGTGCACTTTCTGGCAGAGTGCATCAGGTCAGTGGCCCCCTCGCTGTCATATTTCCATGGTGGAGGGGAAACGACTTACCTTTGGCTTCACAAACATTATGAAGAGCACAGCAACCCCCCTGTAATGAAGATAGCATTAATGACATGCCAGAACTCCAAATGGCTCTGTAGACCTTGCCAATAGGATTTCAATCTGTCAATCACATGTCAACCACCATTATACACCTGCTGAGAGTGTCATTCAACCCTTGTTTGCAAGGGCCTCTGGAAGACAGGGGATGGATCATTTATAATTGGCCTGTTCTGTTCACGCCCTCTGAATCAGCTGGCATCAGCTACTGTAAGAAGACAGGATACTGGTCTCACGCAGTATGGTCACTTTTATGTTCTGATCAGGGTATGGTTTCATAAGCAAAGGCAAACAGGGAGCTCATGGGGGTCCTCCCAGCATAACAGTGGGGACAGTAACTCTCTTTATGACTGTAGGGTGGTGGGAATATAGAACAAATATAGACGCTTGTTGGAAAACCCTGACATCACAAACTCTTCCAGTGCAGCCCAGGTGACCATATAGTGACCATAATATAATAACATTTAACATCCCTGTGGTGGGAAGAACATCTCAACAGCCCCACACTGTGGCATTTAATTTAAAAAAGGGGAACTATGCAAAAATGAGGGGGTTAGTTAAACAGAAATTAAAAGGTACAGTGACTAAAGTGAAATCCCTGGCAAGCTGCATGGGTGCTTTTTAAAAACACCATAATAGGCGCCCAACTTCTTACGAAGTGCACAGTCAACTTGTGGAACGCCTTGCGCCTGAGGAGGGTTGTGAAGGCTAGGACTATCACACAGCATTTAAAAGGAGAACTGGATAAAATTCGTGGTGGTTTAAGTCCAATTAACAAACTGTTAGCCAGGATGGGTAAGGAATGCCTGTCCTAGCCTCTGTTTGTCAGAGGGTGGAGAATGATGGCAGGAGAGAGATCATTTGGATTTACCTGTTAGGTTCACTCCCTTCTGGGGCACCTGGCATGGCCATTGTTGGTAGACAGGATTAACTGGGATAGATGGACCTTGGCCTGACACTCAGTACGGCCGTTCTGTGTTTTCTTATGTTATGTCTTATGTTCTAGGTTGATGTTTATAAATTGGCCTCGTGATTCAACACGGTCTGATAATAATGGAGTAGTACCCTCTGTGGTCTTGTACCCCTGAAAGAGGAGTCCCCATCAATGGCCTTTTTGTGCAGCATTCCATATTTTCATAGAGATATATGATATGAATTATGGCATGATTATGGCATGACTATGAATGGTATTGTTGGTGCAACAAGAGAGGTCATGTGTAGATATCATTGAAAAGGTTATGAATTTACTGAAATATTAAATATCCTTTTGTTCATATATCCATTTTGATATTTGAAGTTAAGGAATATTGGTCTTATGCTCCATTACAACGTGGTTTACAAGCTGGGGAATTCCCTCTAGGACAAAAGACTGTCAAGTCTACGTTGGCTGGCTGGGAACAGTCATTCAAGTCATGGACCATTAAGGAAAGAACAATAGGCTTAGAAAAAGCTAATTCTCCCACTTGGGAGCCTTCCTGAGGATGCTACAAACCAGCCTCCAACGTCATGTCTGCTATGACACTACAGGGGCATGTGACCAGGTCAGCTTGAAAATACCAGTGTTTTTTCCCACTGAAAGTCATGGGACCAAGCTTTGAAATCCATCCAAAATTCCAGGTTTTGGCCCCTCTGGTCTCCCCAAACCTTCCTGGGGGACCCCAAGACTCAGAAACCCTGAGCCTACAACAAAGGGAAATAACCCACTTCCTTCCCTCTCTCTCTCCACCCAGACTTTCCTCTCTGGGCTAACCTGGAGTATTGATGCAATCTCTTTACATCACAATACAAGAAGCATATCTCCTCTATTCCACAAAGAGACAAACCCCAAATACAAGGAAACAGAAGAGATTCTATCTCTCCTCCCCCTTAGCTTCTTCCCGCCCTGGACACTAGGAGAGTTAAACACAGAGCGTAGTGTTTCCCCCTCCCCCTGTCTTTCCTTTCTCCTTAACCAGAGAAAAACTCAAACAGGTTTTAAAAAGAAAGCTTTATATAAAAAGAAAGAAAAAAGACATAAACATATTCTCTGTAACAAGATGACAATACAGGGCTATTGCTTATAAGAAAAATATGAATAAACAGTCTGATTCAAAAAGATATCCAATTTGAAACATTCCAGCAAGTTACACACATGTAAATACACCCAAAACAACATAAAAGCCTATATTGTTTTTCTACCTGTACTTACAAGTTGGAAACAGAAGATTAGAAGAAGAAAGAAGCAAAAATCCAGTTTCCTGATTGGTCCTCTGGTCAGGTGTTTGATTCCCTTTGTTAACCCTTTACAGGTAAAAGAAACATTAACCCTTAGCTATCTATTTATGACAGGGGGTAAGTGCTGGACCCTGACTAGAGGGATTTCTAGATTGTGAAAGGAATACCTGGGTTTTAAGCTGCAAGCAAGTGCAGCTTGCCCCTTAAGACCATTCAGTCAGCTTAAATCATCATTTAGGGTGAGAATTTGCTACTCATATCCAATCTCTTTAGTACATTAAGCTTAGATTGTGTTTTTGTTTTATTTGCTAGGTAGTCTGCTTCTGCTAAACCCAGGGTTGTGAGTTCAACCCTTGAGAGGGGCCACTTGGGGATTTAGTTGGGGTTTGGTCCTGCTTTGAGCAGGGGGTTGGACTAGATGACCTCCTGAGGTCCCTTCCAACCCTAATAATCTATGATTCTATGATTTGTTTGCTATCCCTTATAATCACTTAAAATCTATCTTTTGTAGTTAATACATTTATTTTTGCTTTATTTCAAACTAGTGTCTGGGAGTTATAACTTGGGGCAAAAAGCTGTTGCATATTTCCTCTCCACATTGAGGGAGGGGGCGAATTTCATGAGCTTACACTGTACAGATCTCTACAGTGCAAGACCGTATAATTTTGGATTTACACTCCAGATGTGTGTGTGCTCTTGAGCAGCTGGGCAATTCCTTAGTTGTAGTCTCCCCATGCAGAGCTAATCACAGCAGTTTGTAAATTCTACAGCTGGGTGTGTCCCTACCTGTGTGTACACTGATGAAACCGCAAGCTTGGAGGGCGTGGCAATTTACCACAGCACCATAGTGTGAGAGGGACCCCAGGCTGGTGGATCAGGGGGACTCATTGGTACCCCAGTTGCAGATAGCACCCTGGCAGGAACCCCTCACAATACATGGTGCAGTTTGGAAACCCCATTCTCTCAAAGCCAGTGATTATTTCAGGAATATCCTTTATGCCACCACTTTGAGGTAAACCTCACAGCTGATTGCCTCAGAAACCTCCACCGCTGCATTACCCACAGTCAACTTTCCAACCAAACTGGTTGGCAATGGACCTGTAGCAGTTTGGGATAACTGGCCTCCTGAGGGTAATAGCAACTGGGAAGAAGACTCTGGAAAGAAGGATAAAGGAGTTTGAGGCACAAGTTGTGTTCTTGTCCATCCTCCCTATTGAAGGAAAAGGCCAGGTAGGGATTATTGAACTGTGGAGGTGAATGGGTGGTTATGCAGGTGGTCTTGGAGAGAGGGCTTTGGATTCTTTGACCATAGGATGTTGTTCCAGGACGAAGGGTTGCTGCGAAGGATTGGTAGGAAGAGATGGGATCCACCTAACGAAGAGAGGAAGAGCATCTTCGCAGGCAGGCTTGCTAACCTAGTGAGGAGGGCTTTAAACTAGGTTCTCCAGGGGATGGTGACCTAAGCCCACAGGTAAGTGGGGAAGTGGGATACTGGGAGGAAATACAAGGAGGAGGGTAAAAGATGGGAAGCCTCCTGATTCATACTGAGAAAGTAAGGCAATCTGCTAGTTATCTTAGGTGCATGTACGTGAATGCAAGAAGCCTGGGAAACAAGCAGGAAGAATTGAAAGTCGTGGCACAATCCAGGAACTATGATGTGATTGGAATAACAGAAACTTAGTGGGGCAGTTCACATGACTGGAGCACCGTCATGGATGTGTATAAACTGTTCAGGAAGGACAGGTATGGGAGGAAAGGTGGAGGAGTTGCATTGTATGTAAGAGAGCGGTATGATTGCTCAGAGCTCCAGTATGAAACTGGATAAAAGCGTGTTGAGAGTCTTTAGATTAATTTAAAGGGGAGAAGAACAAGGGTGATGTCATGGTGGGTGTTTGCTATAGACTACCGGATCAGAAGGATGAGGTGGTAGACAAGGCTTTCTTTGGACAACTAACTGAAGTTTCCAGATCACAGGTCCTGGTTCTAATAGGGGACTTCAATTACCCTGACATCTGCTGGAGGAGCAATACAGCAATGCACAGACAATCCAGGAAATTTTTGGAAAGTGTTGGGGACAACTTCCTCGTACAAGTGCTGGAGGAACCAACTAGGGGCCATACTCCTCTTGATCTGCTGCATACAAACAGGGAAGAATTGGAAGGGGAGCTCTGCCTGAGTCCTGAACAGGAGTGAAAGCGCAACAAGAGAAGTTCTTGAAACAGTGACTCCTTCAAGCTGCTGGCTTCAGTTGCTGGCAACGCATAGACCATGGCTTGGCAGAATGTATGGGCAGGCTATTCAAACTTCCTGTAATTTGGGATGTAGTCGGTCAAATCTTCCCCCACTGCAGCATGAACAAGGAGCTAGTGCAGCCACATTTTGGGCGAGCGCTAGGAAGTCTGGGATATGGTTGGTTGGACTCAGGTCTGCATGCTGTAGTGTGGACACCAGGGCCCCAGGTTTGGGCCTGAGTTAAAAAATTCTTAACCTAGGGTTGGCAATCCAGTGTAGACACTCAAAGCCCTAGGTCTGCTGAATCGAGTTCCACTATTCCTGAGCTTACATTGCAGTGCAGATATGTCTTGTGAGTGCAGATCTGAGAATGACAATTCAAATTGAATTTTGGCCTTCCTGGCCTGATACTATAAATCCATGGCAAAATTCCACTGGCCTCAGTGGAACAGCCTGAGGCCTGAGTGTGGAGTGTTGGATGGAGTGGAGTGGAAGATGTAGGAGGCCGCAAGGAACAAAGGGCTACACATGCTTTATTAGGAAATAGCAGGTAGAGCTAGATTATCAGGATTTCTCATAGATATTTACAGTAAACTAAGGTGATTGTAACAGAGGGGGGAAATGACCCTCCAATGGAGTTTGCATGATGGTCTGCATCCCCCTTCATTGCTGCTTTCATAAACTATTTGGAAATAAAAGTGACACCTCCTCTACAGTCCCAGCTCATCAGCCAGCTGGTGCTTCAAGGGCATAGCCATCCTACTAGTTGGAACCTCCCAGAACACTGCCTCTGAGCATGTCCCCTTGATACCGATCTTTTTGGAACCATCCTTGTACACAGTAGTATTCCGTACCCAGTCCTCTATGTAGGCATGGTAATTTGTGTGAGCAGTAGAGCGCAATGACAATTTCTGTAAAATCATTCAGCCCCTCAATTCAGGAACACTTCCTCTGGGTCTGGTTTAAGGGTATCCCATTTATTTGCTTGGCCTAGGGGCTCAGATTATATTAATCTGGGCCTGATAATGTGATTAATTCCAATAGCTGATTCATGACATCTGCTCGGTGAACCATAAATTCTTTAATGTTTCATTTTATTTTGCTTTCAGGGTGATACAGTTTATTGGCACAAACAAAGAGCTGGGACAGTCATTAGTGTGAAACTGAATATGCATGCATCAGTAACTATGGTAACTCCATAGACAGCACCAGTTTTCTGGTAAAGCCAAGAATTTAGTTTGCATGAAAATGCAGACATAGGAGGGAGAGACTGACATCTCTACATAACAAAGCAGCTGTCTCTCTGTTGGGAACAAGGTACATTTAAAAAAAGACACACCTGAGTTGCTCAAGCAAAATATGCAATTGTGCAAGCAAGATAGGCATCGCTTTTCACTTACAGTTCAGGGGCAACTTTCTGCCCTACTTAAAATATGATGGGCAAAATCTTCATCTCTTGATTTCTGATCTCTGCTGGCTGGACATGTGCCAAAGTCAGGGAACTGCACAAGGACCTGAATTCTCCTGTAATTCTTTATGGTTCAGTTTGCAACAAACTCTATGAAGCTGTCACAGCTCAGGGCAAGTGCTCCCATATTCCACCTCTATGGTCCAGCAGGGGCACCCACTCAAGGCTCCAGGCCCCCAGCCATTGCCTCTCTTGAGTGGAGACACACATCTCTCGCCCTTGTGACTGGGGTGGATCCAGGCTGCACAGTCCCCTGACTATACTCTGAAATCCCCAGCAAGACAGGTTGCATAAGAAGGCTTCTTTTGCCTTCTTCTCAGAGGTGGTAAACAATGTCATTACTGTTCTTTTTAACCAGGCCCATTTTATTAACTTTATGGGCTTAATGGGCCCAACTCCAACATGGGCTCTGGCAAGTGAGCAGTACTTCAAACCACATACAGATTATCCTGTGGCATCAAGTTCATAACAACCTTTGCTCAGAACAAGAACCGTCATGAATCTGGGAGTGAGTTCTTTATCCAATCTGGGAGTCTTTGAAGAGACCAGGAACAGGCAATCAGTTAAACAACGGGTCCCATCCCCAGGGTGAAGCTTCAGATGGCTGAGTTCTTGCCTAACTGCAGGGGTTCCCTAGCATATCCCCTCCTCTTAGAGAGTTCCTGGGAAACCTACTTAATTTTAAAAGTTCACTTTGTTTCCAAAAGTCCTTTGAAGTGCCTAACATTCTGAAGGTTTGCACTGGTCCCATCTCCTAGAGAAGTTACTAACCCACAATAACACATAATTGCATTTTAAATATAGTAGACTATAAAGGTATTAAACATATGTCAATAAGGTTTACCCAGGAGACTTCAGGAGATTGCCCTATTTGTCACAGATACACTGTCTCCACCTTAACTGTTGAATACTTCCTTTGCAGTGGTGGTGTAGCTGTGCTGGTCCCAGGATAGAAGAGAGACAAGGTGGGTGAGGTACTATTTTTACTGGATCAACTTCTGTTTGGTACAAGCTTTCAAGATACACACAGATACGGTCTGGAGAAGGAAGAAGAGAATCCTTTCTTGTTCATTATCACTATCTGTCCAGAGTGCCAAGGGATTTAGGGAGATCTGTGACTCCCAACTGACCTTATTGTATTCTGAGCCCCTTCCTCCACCAAGCCAGTATCCTTAAAAAGGGCAGAAAGTCCTTTTCCTTTCCCCTCAGATCTATGAGATTCTATGGAAAGCAGAACACAGAATGATTTAGTTCATCGGATATGAGGCTGTTGGAGTGCTCCAAGCATAGCAAGGGGTGTGTTTTGGTGGAAGAGGGCAAATTGGACAGGATGGGCTGTGTCTCATGAGATTTCCAGACTCCACAGGACTGCCAGGGTATGCTTGAGGTCTCACGGGATTTGGCCTGTGATTTGGAGCCATAGTAAGACCCATGTGCTCAAAGACACTTCCTTGGCCTGCCCAGATGCGGACACAGTTAGGCAGCCTCCCTGGTCTCTGCCTTCTGTTGCTGCAGCTGCTGCAGGTGGGCCAGCAGCTGTGCACGCTGGCAGGTCCGTGTCCGGCTGGCTTTACCTCAGAGCAATTGACTTTCATAGTGCCCCATGCGGAGCTGCTTAAGGGCCTAGTGTTGGGGAAGGTAAGAGCTGTCTTGGCTCCCAGGTGGCAGCTTGGGGGGGTGGGAGGAGGGAATCCTGGCTGCCCGGGGCTGTGGGCTGTGCCTGTCAGGGATGGTCTAGATCAGTGGTGGGCAACCTGTGGCCTGTCAGCGTAATTCAATGGCAGGCCACCAGATTGTTTGTTTACATTTGCATGGCCATCCACAGCTCCCAGTAGCCACGGTGGCCAGGCCTGCACCACTTCCCACAGCTCCCATTAGCTGGGAATGGCAAACTGCGGCCACTGGGAGCTGCATGCATCTGTGCAAATGTAAACAAATGGTCTGGTGGCCCACCAGCAGATTACCCTGATGGACCATGTGCAGACCGCGGGTCTAGATAATACTTAGTCATGTCATGAGTGCAGGGGACTGGATTAGATAACCTCTGGAGGTCCCTTCCAGTTCTATGATTCTGTGCTGACTAATGTTATCTTTTTGGAAATGGAATCTAAATCAGCAAGTTTTTGCACTGGGTGCCTGCCACAAGGAGGCACCAGCCTCAGTTTGGCTGCCTCCACCCTACCTGCAAGAGGTACTTCGAAGTTCAGCCAGTCCAATACTAAGATCATCCAGGAACAAATCTGCACCTATAGCAGAGAGATGAACACCATCTTCTCGATAAAGCTCAGCTGCACTCTGGGCTGTTTGCCGAGCCACCTAAGAACTCCAGCCAGGTCTATACTGTCCAGCTGGCCTTCCTCTGGCCTTATGCACTTTTCTGTGTGTGGACTGCAGCCTGCCAAACCCTGCAGGCTAGTAGCTCCAACTCTACAATCCCCGCTCCGGGAAACTTGTTCACCAGCGGCCTAATATCCCACTTAGCTTTCCAAATCCATTGGCACCCAGAGCACATTCCCAGGTCATTCTCCGCTAGGGGAAGACCAGTGATGTCCAGCATGTCCTCACTGGGCACCAGCTAATGCAAAAGAGACATGAGCTAGTTCCAGCACATGCCCCATCGGTTGTGCCAAGACAAAATCACATCCAGCCTGAGGCCCATCTGCGAGCCCCTTGCTGAATTACACGCTCTTTTAAACCCAGTGCACGATGCTGTGCCCACAAATCCCTATCCCCAGCCATAAGCATGCTCAAATATATTCTATAGGACAGACATGAGGAAGGAAGCAGACATGGTGAAAATCTGTGATGCTTATGACTCACCATCTGCGTCGCCCTCCCCATAGGTCCAGGCTCACCCACACCCTACAGCCTACACCTCTGATACCCCCCGTTGCAGCCCCTATATGGAACAAGGGGGAGCTATACTCTCCCAGTGGCGAGCCCAAGAATGACAGCCTGTTCCTAAAAACTCTCACAAACTGGATTTTGGTCAGGAATGAGCAATACTCCCAGGTTGGAACAGGGGACCCATACCAGGTGGTCACTGAGTAGCACATGCCCACAGTGCCAAAAGAGAACACAGGTCCCCCTCACCAGAGCAGTGCAGAGCAACAACCTCATTAACCTCAGTTTGATCAGTTTTTGATCTGCAGACCTCTGTGCCATAGAGAGTCATCTTCCCACAGTGTGTCCTGTAGTTCAAGAGCTCACCCCAAAGAGTCTCCCTTGAGCTCACTGCCCCAGAAGGCCCAGAGAAAGCCAACGAAAAGGCTGCCTTAAAGAGTATAGCCTTGCCCCCCGCCTCCCGGAACAGTAGACCCAAGGAGGAACCTCAACTTATTGCCGAAGGATCTGCAAGATCACTGGCTTCCTGACATTGCTCTGTGTCCTGGCAGCCCAGGCCCAACCCTCTCACATCCTGCAGATCATGAATGTCCAATAGGGGTCTGGATGACCCACAGACCTGCAGTAAAGACCATTCCAGATAATTGGTTAGCTATAGCAAGACCATGAATCACCAAAATTGGGGTTCTGGAATTGGTCAGGGCCTGGGTAGAACCTCAGCCCCGCTGAAACTCCTCAAACACCATTGTGTAAGCTAAAAAGTTGCACCATGCACATACTCATGTGGCCGCAGATACTGCTTCTAGAAACCAAGAGTCCATAGGGCTGGTGGCATCTGTCCTGGCACTTCCTGGGCCTTTGGTTCTAGTGCTCTGAACCTGTTGACCTGCAATCAAAAGAACGTTGGCTATACCATTGTTCAGCCCAGGCACAGGCTTGGCAGTGAAATGAATATGCATGCGTCTTTCTGCGGGGCAGTGTTAATTGTTAAACACCTCTAGACAGAAGACAGTCTGCTGAGAGCCCCAGTCACAGTAAGGATTCCATGCAGTTGGAGTCACTCCTTCCCCTCCCTGTGAATGGCTTCTGTGCCCCACGCTAGGAAGGCAAATCTCTCACATCTGCAAGGCAGTGGGTGAGACAGGAAACTGAATAAGCCCTGGTGTCCTGCCCTTAAATTATTCCAGCAAGCATGGAGTTACGTGCATTCCAGTTCCTGTCAGGGAAGGCAGAGGAGAGAGACAAGCCTCTGTTCAGAGCGCAATGTGCACATTTTACAAGCATGAACCATTTGGGGCCCACAGGACTCCACTGGGGGTGGCTCTGCACTCCCCATGCCCACATGAGGAAACACAAGGAGAGAGAGGAAAGACATTAGAACATTGAGCCATTTCCCCCCATTCAGGAATTCAGGTCACCCAGTGAGTGACTGGTGCACTCACACTGTAGCCAGTTTGTGGGCCCATGAAACACCTATCTACCTGGAAGAATACTGCCCCAACGCTGATTGAGATGCTTGAGCAGGACTGCTTTCAGTGTGTCCGTCTGTCCTCGCGTATCAATTTCAGCCCTAGTCTAACAATCCAGACACTGGATTATATCAGCTCTACTCTAATAATCCAGACAAGGGCCTGTTTCTATTTTGTGCCTAGGTTTAGGTGCAAGCATAGCCAGTGCCCAGCGGGAGACCACAAGTATGGGAAGTGCTTAAATAGAAAGGCGATCTGTAGCATGGATATGTCTGAGAACACAGTTTAAGAAAGCATCTCAACTGCTTGAGGGAAGAGAGTCACGCAGGCCTGTGGGATCACGAAGGTACTTTTAGCTACAGTATCGGGTTTGAAAGAAAATAATATAGGCCCTGACTCAAGAAAGCATTAAAAAAGCACGTGTTTAAAGCTGATGATTTAGGACAACATCTAAGCATATGCTTAATAGGCACTCTTTTCTGCATTCATTAATAATCTCTAACACAGATAAAACAATGTAAACACAGTGTAAGCAAGGCCCATGCACCATTCTCATAGCATTTAAGCACTATTCTGAGGGACATAAATGCAGGGGTGGCTCTAGGGATTTTGCCGCTCCAAGCACAGCAGGCAGGCTGCCTCCGGTGGTTTGCCAGTAGAGGGTCCTCTGGTCCTGCAGCTTCAGCGGACCTGTTGCAGGCACGCCTGCAGGAGGTCTGCCGAAGCCGTGGGACCAGCAGACCCTCCGCAGGCACGCCTGCGGGAGGTCCACTGAAGTCATGGGACCAGCAGGCCCTCCGCAGGCAAATTGCTGGAGGCAGCCTGCCTGCCACTCTCGCAGCGCTGGCAGAGTGCCCCCTGCGGCTTGCCGCCGCAAGCACATGCTTGGAGTGCTGGGACCTAGAGCCGCCCCTGCATAAATGGTGCACATATCTTGTGCTGGCCCTTTGCACGTGGGTGACTTTCATACCTAATTTAAGAGTGAAGTTTATTTCTTTTGGAAATGAAGCTCCTGGGGGCCTGAGCTAAACCCTGATGACACCAGTGGAAAGGTTCCCATTGATTAAGATGGGCTTTGGGTCAAGCCCTCAGTGTTGGTTTCCTCAAAAGTGCATATTCTGATCAATGACAAGAAACATATGTTCTTTGAATAAGAGGATGACAAAATGTAGCTTACAGAATAATTAAGAAATAAAAAGGGAGATTTGACAAATGATGATTGAAACAACAGGGTGAAATGATTTTTTAAAAAAACATCTTTCTTGCTTTTGATATCTTTTAATGTTAGACATTACTTGCCAATGTAATCCATTTTAAAATAGCTTTTCAATTTATCTGCCTGCTGAACTATGTAGAAATTCCATAGCTTTTCCTGTAAGTAATTCAGAGTATTGTTTCTGACAATTTAGGCTGGCAAATTGTCTTTTCTATTTGCTGTTTGGCAGTCCTGAAAGCTTATTTTCAAATCCCTGTTTTTTCTCATGGATGATGTAATTGTGAAATTATAAATAACAATAAAAATTGCTATATATCCTTCTCTCCCATCAGGAGGCCAAGGGGTGAGAACCATTATCAGTATTGATTAGATTGCATAATGGCTCCATGTAATTCTGTGCAGCATTTAGGCACTGATCCTGGAAAACTGCTCCCTGCAGAGCTTTTAGGTAATATATTGGAAAGTTCAGACAGACAGACAGGCAGAAATTAAAGCACTCCTTTTTTGGTTTTGGAATCTTTAGAGGCTGCATTTAAGATCATTGTTTCAGTGGGAGCCAGAACATGCAGGGTCAAATTAACTTTTTGTGGGCCCAGTGCCAAATATATTTGTGGGTCCCCATGGAGGTAATGGAGCATGTTGCGGGGATGTCAGTCCCCAGAGTGAGGGACAAGCCAGGGGCAATGGGCATTGAATGGCAAGAGTGGCCCCGCTCCGCCCAGCCCAGTGCTGGGGCACAATTTAGAAACCGGCAGTTGCCAGACGCACAGTGGACCAGCTGGCCCTGTGCTGCCAGCATGCCCCTTTCCCTCATGGACGGGCCCATTCTGCGCCACATAGCCCCCACCCCAACACTGGAACCCCTCCCCGCAATTCCCTGTGGCCAGACCCCCCCCGGACTTATTATGTCCAGCACCCTCCCCACACACATATACACAGCACCCCCCTTGCCCAGCGCCCCCTACCCACAGCCCTATCACTACTGCCGAGCACCCCCCCAGAACCTCCCACTCCCCAGTGCCTCAACACACACATCTTCCCTGCCACCTCACAGCCCAGCACTCCCCAGACACCCACTCCCCACCCCCCTGCCTCCCAGCTGCACTCACTGGCCCTGCTGGGCTGAGCCAGCAGTGCAGCCAGAGCTGCTCACAGGGCCAGGTATCATTCAGGCCAGGGCTGGCTCCAGGCACCAGCCCAGCAAGCAGGTGCTTGGGGTGGCCAATAGAGAGGGGCGGCATGTCTGCCTCTTCGTCAGCAATTCAGAGCAAAGGACCCATCGCCGAATTGCCACCAAATACTGAAGCGGTGGTGGTAGAGCAGATTGTGATTGCAGCTTTTTTTTTTTTGCTGCTTGGGGTGGCAAAAACCCTGGAGCTGGCCCTGACTCCACCCCTTTGGGAGTGGCACAGTCAGCCAGGCCAGGACCTGCCCCGGCCAGGCTCTCTCAAGACGCTCTTGCCTGGAGGGTCCCAAGCAAGCCCCCGGCATCATTCCCCCCCTCCATCCCCACTTGGCTGAGACTGGCCAGGCTTCTGCACCAGTCCCAGGCAGGGTGCCACAGGTGATGGGAAGCAGAGACTTCCCAGAACCGGAGGTGCACTGGGTCCAGCAAGGGGGCTCAGAGGAACCGGCAGGTGGGGCCATGGGGTGGAGAGAAGCCCTTGATCTGAGGAGCAAGTGATGGGTGGAGGAGGGAGCCAGCAGGCTGGTGGGGTCTCAGGACGCATTTGCTGTCACCCTGAAAATTCAACCAAATTTGGCCAAGTTATGAGGCTCTGAAAATCTCAGTTCACATGCTCAGCAGAGACTCGTTAGAGTTTTGCAGCTAAATTCACTGAAGATTCCATCTACACTGAGCATGCTTGATCCCCTAATAACTCCAGTGTGTGTCACTGAACTACATATGTGCTGTCCTCACAGAGTGATTGAGCATGTTCCTTCCCAGCTGTGGAAGCTGAGCAGGAATTTCCCAGCAGTTGCTGCTCCCAGGTGCTGCAGGCTGTTGTGGCCTCAGGTGCAGGAATTGAGAACACATCTTTCCCATGTTCTCTGTGCTTGCCCTTCTGGTGCCCAGACAGCAAAAAGGAGACAAAGAAGGAAACAGTCTTGCAATTCAGGAAGGTGAGGACCTGGGCCTTGCTGGGTGATATGGAGTTGGTGGGTGTCATAAACAGATGGTTAAGGGTTAATGTCTCTTTTCCCTGTAAAGGGTTAAAAAGCTCAGTAAACCTGGCTGACACCTGGCCAGAGGACCAATAGGGGGACAAGATACTTTCAAATCTTGGTGGAGGGAAGTCTTTGTTTATGCTTTTTGTTTTGTTGGTTGTTCGCTCTTGGGACTAAGAGGGACCAGACGTACATCTAGGCTCTTCAAATCTTTCTGAATCAGTCTTTCATGTTTCAAAATTGTAAGTAATAGCCAGGCAAGGCGGATTAGTCTTATTTTTGTTTTCTCAACTTGTAAATGTTTCTTTTTGCTGGAAGGATTTTTACCTCTTTTTGCTGTAACTTAACCTGAGGCTAGAGGGGGTTTCCTCTGGGCTATATAAATCTAAGTACCTTGTAAAGCATTTTCCAGCCTGATTTTACAGAGATAATTTTTCCTTTTCTTTCTTTAATTAAAAGCTTTCTTTTTAAGAACCTGACTGATTTCTTCTTGTTTTAAGATCCAAGGGATTGGGTCTGAACTCACCAGGGACTGGTGGGGGGAAAGAAGGGAGTATGGTTAATTCTTCCTTGTTTTAAGATCCAAGGAATTTGGATCCATGTGAAGCCTCTCAAGGCAACCCAGGGAGGGGAAAATCTGGGGGGAAAGGAGTGAGGATGGTTAATTTCTCCTTGTTTTAAGATCCAAGGGGTTTGGATCTGTGTTCCCCAGGGAAGGTTTTGGGGGAACAGAGAATATGCCAGATACTAAATTCTAGCTAGTGGCAGTGTACCAGATCTAAGCTAGTAATTAAGCTTAGAAGTGTTCATGCAGGTCCCCACTTTTTGTACTCTAAAGTTCAAACTGGGGAAAAAAACCCTGACAGTGGGGAAGACTGGGACCACCAGGCTCCAAGAGGTGGTGGGGACTGGGTCGAGAAGCCAAGGGCTGGAGGGGGATTTGGATTAGGATGTGAAGCTGGGGGAGGGACTGTGAGAGGATCTGGGGGACTGGGATAAGATACCAAAGAGGGGAGGAACTGAGATGAAGCTAAGTGTTGGGAGACTGGGACAAGGAGGTGAGATGTCTAAAATACCACTGAAATCTTTTAAACTTTTTATTAAATACACAGAAAAAGGAGGAAAAACAGTGAAAGCCTTTGACATATAATGTATTAATGGAGGCTTCCATTTTAATAATATCCCTTACTCCCCTTAGCAGTATAGAGTCTACTATAGGAGATACCCAGTCTGACAGTATTTTAGATGCTATTTAATATGCTAATAAGACAGTGGCAGACCAGGTGCCAGCTCATGCCAAGACCCCAGGCTTTGCTGAACACTTACATATGCATAGCGGGAAACTAGTCTTGGTTACCTGTGTATTAACATTATCAAAGTAGATATTAGATATTAAATTGATAAGAATGTGTTTAGACTTTATAAAATGATTGTAGGATGCTGTATGTATTGATCTCACTTATAACCTCCAAATGCCCTGATGTAAAGTTATATTGAGTGTTTGCACTGTAAACCTCTGTAATTGTGTAACTCACCAAACAGGGAAAGAAGCGTTAGTTAAGGTAAAAACTCCTTGCCAGAGGATATTGTGAAGGTCAAGACTATAACAGGGTTTAAAAAAGAACTGGATAAGTTCATGGAGGATAGGTCCACCAATGGCTATTAGCCAGGAAGGACAGGGATGGTATTCCTAGCCTCTGTTTGGCAGAAGCTGGGAATGGGTGACAGGGGATGGATCATTTGATGATTACCTGTTCTATTCATTTCCTATGGGCCACCTGGCATTGGCCACTGTCAGAAGACAGGATACTGGGCTAGATGGACTTTTGGTCTGACCCAGTATGGCTGTTCTTATGTTCTAACAGAATCCATTCAGATTAGAAATAAGGTACATATTTGTAACAGCGAGTTTAATAAAACATTGGAACAATCTATATAGGGATGTGGTGGATCGTCTATCAATATAAATCAAGGCTTGGTGTCGCTTTCTAAAAGATCTGCTCTAGCTCAGCTACTAGGTATGGGCTGGATGCAGAAATCATTGGATGAAGTTCTCTGGCCTGTGTTGTCCGTGAGGTCAGACGAGATGAACTCAATGGTCCTTTTTGGCCTTAACATCTAATTTATTACAGGATTGGCTACAGGCAGTGTCTTTGGTGTGAGATCTAAAGTACAAATTGACCTGGGTGATTGGTCTCTTGGGACTGGGAGCCAGAGCCACCCAGGCGGGGGGCAAGTGGGGCAATTTGCTCCAGGTCACGGGCCCCACAGGGGCCCCTACAAGAGTTTTTCGGGGCCCCTGCAGCGGGATCCTTCACTCACTCCGGGGGCCCCAGAAAACTCTCATGGGGTCCGGGCCCCCAGAGCTTCTTCCGCTCCAAGTCGTCGTCAGCTGGGGGGTTCTTCCGCTCTGGGGCGGAAGGACCCCCCCCTTCCGCTGAGTTATCGCCAAAGACCCGGCACTTCGGCGGCAGCTCCCGCTTCGGCGGTAATTCGGTGGTGGGAGGCCCCCGCTGCGGGTCTTCGGGACACTTCGGTGTCGAGTCCCAGAGCAGAAGGACCCCCCGCAGCCGAATTACTGCTGAGGCGGGGGCCCCCCACCACCAAAGACCCCAGGCCCCCTGAATCCTCTGGGAAGCCCTCTGGGAGCAACCTGATTATTTTGTGATCTTTGGTGTAAGTGACCATTTATCACATAGTCCAGCTTGACTGTGTGGGAAGATAGATTGGAGTTTCTAAGGGAACTGTCTGTAACTCCATGGTAAGACTAATATAGTAATCCAGGAGTTCATATTTATTACTGGGTTGGTGAAATCTAATTATAGAATTTACTGCCAGTTTGGGGTGTCTGCCCTGCTTTTGACAGTCTGCCCTGTGGTTGGCACTCTCAGTCATGAGCCACTCCAGACAGTATGACAGCTATTAACTGTTATTTTTTTTTTTTTGGGGGGGGGGTGGTCCTGGAGGAGAGAGAACACATTGTGTTTAGATGGACTAGAGCTGCTGTTCTGTTGTTGTGGTTGAAAACTAATCCCATTTGCTTTAAGACAAAAGAAGACAAACACACTGAATGGAAGAGAAAAGAACAGAAAAAGAAAAATGCAGTTTTTCTTCTGGTGCTGACTTTGTTTGCAGCGTCGTAGCACATGGTCTCATTAGCCACTCTAGGTATGTCTACACTGCAATTAAAAAAGCTGGGGCAGTTTGCTGAGTAGGTCAGACCTCAGCGCAAACAACATTCCCATGTTATTGCTGCTTGCTGTGGTGCTCCTTAATATATGTGAGAGTAAGGGGAGATGTTTAGGTGGGGTGAGAGGTTGAAACAAATCGCTGGCATCCGATATTGAGCAGCAGAGACACTAGGGCGATTAGAAGAGCAAAGCAATGTGTGCTGCACACGGGAGAGGCTTTGAAAACCAGTTTCATGATTGCCAGGCTTCAGTGTGACAGTGTGTGTTGTTCTCCTTGATGCAAGCCTGCCCCTTTGTTGATTTTAATTCCTTGTAACCAACCACCCTCATCCTTCTCGAAATAAAGTCACTATTGTTTTGAAACCATGCATTCTTTCTTATTAATTTTTTTAAAAAAGAGATAACGTACAAGGTGGCCCGGGGGGGTGGGGAGGGGGGAAGGACAAGGCCACATGTTTATTGTAGTCACACTAACAATCAAACTGTTGAATGGCAGCCTTCTGTTGCTTGCGCCATCCTCTGGAGTGGAGTGGCTGGGAGCCCGAGCCTCCCCCACATTCTTGGGAGTCTGCGTGAGGGGATATGGAATTGGGGAGGAGGGCAGGCAGTTGTACAGTGGATGCAGCGGCGGTCTGTGCTCTTGTTGGCTTTCCTGCAGCTCCACCAGATGCCTGAGCATGTCCATTTGCTCCCCCATTATCCTCAGCATTGCATCCTGCCTCTTCTCATCATGCTCACTTAATGCTTTCCTGGACTCTGTCACTGAATGCCTCCATACATTAAGCTGTCCCCTATCAGTGCAGGAGGACTTCATGAGCTTGGAAAACATGTCATCGTAAGCGCTTCTAATCTGGGACGGAGATGATAGGGGGAACATAGAAACATTTGCACCTGGGGGGAAATGAAAAGGGAGAGTAAAATTTAAGATGATACATTTCTGAGAACAAAAAGGACACTCTTTCACAGTGAATCAAGCAATTCACAGCAGACAGCACATGTGCTTTAGGTACAAGGTCGCATTTTGCCTTTTATATTGAGTGCCCGCCAGTATGGTGACACATCCCAGACACACATCTGGGCAACAGAATTCCTTTTCTAGGCAGTCATGGTAAACCAAAGGGTAGGCGGGGCTGGCTTCTAACACCTTCATAACATGTCCTACTGTGGAGGACGAAATAAGGCAGCCCTCCCCAGAAACCTTCTGCAAAGGCTTTTAGAGTACCTCCAGGACAGCTTCATGGAGATGTCCCTGGAGGATTCCTGCTCCATTCCCAGACATGTGAGCAGACCTTTCCAGTAGCTGCACTGGCCGTGAATGCATCCCAGTTCTTCAGGGCAAATCAAACATTAAACATTATTGCTTTTAAACGCTGTACTGTAGTTACAAATGTGCACTCACCAGAGATGCCTTCTCTGGCTTCAGGGATCCTACCTTGGGAGGGTATTGGCTCCAGGATGATGAAAAGTTCCTGGCTGCCAGGGAGAACAGATTCACTGCTTGCCTGCTGTGCATTTTCCTCCTCTTCCTCATCTGCAAAATCCTCCTCCCTTTTGTGTGAGACTCCTCCCTTTAAGGTGTCCATGGATAGTGGTGAGGTAGTGGTAGGGTCCCCCCCTAGAATGCTATGCAGCTGGTCATAGAAGTGGCATGTATGGGGCTCTGACCAGGAGCGACCATTTGCCTCCTTTGTCTTTTGGTAGGCTTGCCTGAGCTCCTTAACTTTCACATGACACTGCTTTGTGTCCCTGTTGTAGCTTCTGTCCAACATGCCCTGTGAGATTTTGGCAAATATATTTGCATTTATTCTCTATGATCAGAGTTTGGCCTGCACAGATGCTTCTCCCCATACAGCAATCAGATCAAGTGTCTCCCATTCACTCCAAGCCGGAGCTCGTTTGCGATTCTGGGGGACTGCATGGTCACCTGTGCTGCTGAGCTTGCCATGCTGACCAAACAGGAAATGAAATTCAAAAGCTCCTGGGGCTTTTCCTGTGTACCTGGCTAGTGCATCGGAGTTCAAAGTGCTGTCCAGAGCGGTCACAACAGAGCAGTCTGGGATAGGTCCCAGAGGCCAATACCGTTGATTTTAGCGCTACTCCCTTCGACGGGGAGGAGTACAGAAATCAATTTTAAGAGCCCTTTAGGTCAATGAAACGGAGTTGATTGTGTGGATGCAGTCATTTTTAAATCGACCTAATGCGGCTAAATTTGACCCAATCCCGTAGTGTAGACCAGGCGTTTGTGCCTCAGTTCCCATCTGTGAAATGGGGATAAATACCAACCCCTCATCTTCATTAATGTGTGTGAAGCACTCAGATACTGTAGTGATGAGCTCTATAGAAAAGCCTTTGGGGAAATGAATAATTCTGTCATCAGAGCAGGTTTAATAGTGTGCTGTAGATAAAGCATCAGGCCACACATTGAACAATAAGGATGAAAAGAATTACTGAATAGTTGCTCCTTAAGTGAGCCCCAGCCATCCTGCACACTGAATGAGGCAGTATCCTTTGGGAAAAATAGCATGTGCTCCTGTAATTAATGACTAGTATCATAGTGCATATGCAAAGGGGGCCAAATTCAGGTTGCACTGACAAGCTTAATTCTGAAATTTCTTAACTTTTGAATGCTTGGCTGTAAACTTAACCTGCATCCACATTTGTGGGTAACGATGAACCCTGTGAGCATATATGTTGTGGTAACTCATGAATTAGTGGCCCTCCAACTATGCTGTTCTAGGACATTGTCACCTAGGCAACATATTATGTCACATACACCATCAGTGAAAAAAACTTTAATTTTTCATAAAAAGCCTTTTTTTTCAATATCAAAATAGATGTGAGGTACAAAATGGTCCTCATACATGTTGTGTTATTAGCCTGTATTTTTAGTAGTTCTCTGTACCCATGTTTACTTCCAGTGAGAGTGTCTTGTATTGTAATACAGAAGACATTTATTAGTAGCAATATGTCGGTGCCCTTTTGCTATGTTGCTTCTAAGCACATGTTGCTGTTATGGAGAGTGTTGACAATTCACAGTAGGGTAAGTGTTTCCAGAGGAAATGTTGCTCATAAGCGGCGCTTGTTCTAACAAGGTGTTGCTGCAAACACGTGTTTACTGTGGTTAGCATATACTAATTGACAATGAATAGCACTGACACTGGTTGCTAAGAGAGCCATCCTAAGAGGGAAGGTATTCCAGGGAGGTAGGTCCCTTCAAATCTGGGCTTGTTAGGTATCTTCCACGCAGGGGGGACTGATGTTGGGTGTCTTTGCCTAGCCTGCTTGAGGGGATTTTCAACCAACCACACAAACTGGAAACACCCAGTGAGATGCATCTAAATCATAACAGAGGAAAATTGTTATAATTGTGCAGGGTTGCTTAGCCTCTTACTCTGGTTTTTAATGTTCCCAAGAAGGGCAATTTTGTAACAAGACTGTTAATAATACATCTGGACAAGGTTGTAGAAAACAAAAAGAAACACTACATAATTCTTCACTATGATCTTAACATTGGTGTCAATAACATGCAAGATAGTGCATGAATGTACTCCTGTAGGTACCAGATGAATAGATAGCCAATGGTTCTCTTCTTCACCATGCTTTATGATGCTGGCACTGGAAGTTTCAGTGTTGGTTCAACAACAATCCTGAGTGGCATCACACTTGGTCAAGACAAAGAAGTTGCTTTCTCCTTGTTAGTCTAGGAGAACATCTTGGAGATACACATATAAAGAGAAAAATCCTTGATACTCATCATCTCACCATGCCTATCTAAGCAGCACTCTCCTCCCTTGGCTGCCATAGAAAATCAGCCACCAGGGGAGAAACTAGCAAATTCAGCAGTGGACACTGCCACATTTGCCCACGGGCAACTGATTGGAAGACCACAAGCAGCATGGAGAATGCAGTGAATTTGTATGTGCTGACCACTCCACATTTATGCTGATGTGTGAAAATTGCATATAGGCTCACACTGAAGGAGGCTCTTGCTAGTACTTTCAATTCGCTAGTTAAAAAAGGTTATTTCCCCTAACACATTAAAGAATTGTTGTGACTTTCTGAATGCATTTGGGGGTCAGTAGTCCCCCACAATATAGGTAATGCAACTTTTTTCTCAACACTGGATGAATGTTAACATTATTCTAGTGTAGTTGTTTGGATGTAATTTTATATAGGTCCTTTATACAGTGCATTTCAGAGGTGCATAAACAGCATTGGACAGAAGTCTGTGTACTGGCATAAGTTTAGTCTAATGGTGTACACTTTTTCCTGTTAAACAACAGATACAACATTCTTTTCCAGAAACAGCTATTATTACAAGTACTCTACAAAGCAATTGAACTGTCACTAGATAAATGTGTGAACTCTCTATAGCTCCTTAATAGTTTTTGTTACCATATATATATATATATATATATATATAAAAGCTGAAATAATAATTAAGAAATAAATCCATGTGTTGCAGTTTTATTGGTAACAATCACAGTCCAGATTCTTGCTGCTGCAGCTGAGGGCACAACCATCAGTTTTTGCTCTCTGATCCTGAGGCCAGTTCTACAGCAGCTCAAACCCCTGTATAGGTTAGTGTGGCCTAAGTGTTGCTCTAATTTACACCATGTGGCTGTGGCCCCTGGGGGACCATATACCTGCCAAGGATTACTGGAGTGCAGCACACTGCAGCTACAACCCTCTTCCACCCCAGCATGCCCCAGACATGCTCCTTGTGCCAGAGGCTGCAGGGCAGTTGAGGTAGGAGCCAGCTATGTTGGTTCTATACCTGCTGTGGATTCCACTACACTGGCTAGTTTCCAGCCTCTGCACCAGTGGAGCAAATGCCAATGGGACAGAGAAGGCCAGTGACTTTGTCCCAGTATTTATTATGTGGGCAGTGTAAGATTTATGGAGCTATTCATGTCCTTACTCTAAAGTACTTGTGGTTTGTAAGTCACCGGGCAGGTACATGAGTTGTCACTTAGCAGAAACAACTGTTTTTTTTTAAATAAAGGAGTGTGTGCGCAATGTACAAAATTAAAAGATCAGTGACAAAGAAATTACAAGATTCACAACAGTGGGTTCATCGGCTGAGTTTTTGAACATACACAGTAAACCAGTGTTCTGATATAAGACTTATGTGGACGTTTTTATTGTGAAAGCCCCAGGTTGTTTGAGTCCTTGTTCTACAAACCATTCTGATCTCATACCACTGAAGGTCATCAGAAAAACTGCTCCATGCTTAATGGTAGATTTTGTGATGCTTATCGGAGCATCCAGAACTGTAAATCACTGTTACCCCTCTGCCTTGGCAAGAGAGAGCTTTGCTGGAGCTTGAACTGTGTCTGCTCCCTTCCACACCAGTCTGTCTGCCTTGCCAGCAAACTCCTCGAGACGGTGCCAATCTGAACCTTGCCTTGCAGGGAACATTCAGCAAAGCCCAGTTCCTGAACCCCCTGGAAGACTGTTCCTCTGCAGTATCCAGCCCCAATCACCGAACGCTCACAGCAATGACCAAGTCTGCTGCATACAAAGATATGGCAAGTTTAGCTGAGCCCCACCTTTGCTTTCATATACAGCACTGAGATCATTTCATTATTTAATAAGGAACACAGATTTAAGTGACAGGAAGCAAGACTAGTCCAAATAGAAAATGGGTACAAGTAAAACAATCTGGCTACTGTCTAACACGTAGCAAATCACGATTCGGGTCTCAAGCAAGTTCTCATTTACAGTCAGGTCTCAGGGTTCTCAACCCACAGATTCTAGAGGCAGGGGCATCTTTGTCCAGGAGAGCTGGATCACGAAGGGGTTCTCCAACAAACCTTGGAGCCGTATTCTTTTGAAGTGTATCCCCACATGAAGTTCTTTTGATATTACTGACCAGTGTGTAACCAGCTGTCATTTGATACTACACATTATACTCTTGACAGATAAATACTAGGACAGTAATGTGTTAGCTGTAGTAAGCCATGTGAGAACTGATGGGGGCGCTCTGCCAGTTGACAATGAGGATCTTTTAGAGTCACAGCTTTTCAAAAGCATTCAGCAACACTGACCTGCACTCCCCCTTCCTTGTCAGGGCCGGCTTTAGCAAGTGCGGGGCCCAATTCATGGGGCTTGTACTCCCCGGGCAGTGCTCTGAGCTTTCTGCGGCACTTTGGATTGCCGCTCTCCAACCGGGGGAGGAGGGTCGCAGGAAGCGGGACCGTGTGCTTAGAGCTGTCTGCCCGCTCTCCTGTCTGGAGAGCAGGGCCGCGGGACTTGCAGTACTCGGGCCAGAGCTCTGACTGGGGGAGTGGGGCCACGAGGCTTGCCGCCCTCTGCTGGGGAAGAGGGTCTCAGGGTTGCTGGGCTCCGGCCGGGGTAGCGGGGCCACGGGGCTTGCAGCACTCTGGCTGGCTGCGGGGTCCTCTTAGGCGTGGGCCCGATTTGGGGGAATTGGCCTAAAGCCCGCTCTGTTCCTTATATTAAACATTCAAATTCAGAATGACAGCACATTCTGTTCAAAAGTTTTATTTTTGCTGAGTTGTTTCACCTACTTAGTCCCTTTTTTCCTCTTTGCAAATTAATCGACAAACATTTATAAGTTCTATTCATTTACTGTGCAGATAATAAAAAAAAGGACTTTTCTGATTGACAGGGAACCTCCTTCCATATTTATCTGTGCTAAATAATCATGATGCATTTGCTTTTCACAAATGTGTGAATCTAAGCCGACACTCTTGAACATTCACAAATAAAAGTGATCATAAATATCAAGGCAGCAAATTATCACACTTTGTGTGCAGTAATAGTCCTGAATCATTTCACTTTATTCACTTAGTTTCATCAGTTTGCATTTCACTCTGTGGTGAAGGTCAATCCAAGGGCAATGGATCACTTAAATCCTGGTTTGGAGATTTTCTATCTGTATGCTAGATTCGTGTCCTCCTTAGAGAAGGAACTCAGAGAGATAGGAATCACTGCTAGAGATATTTCAGACCTGTCTGTTCAAGGAAAAGTACTGTAAATGTAACCCACACATCTCCTGGGTGCAGTGCTCTGTCCCATCTAGTGGCATCAAGACCACTTAGAGAGAGATTAATGGGTCTGCTCTACAGCCTTATCTAAAAGCCATATGGCTTTTAGTTCATGCAGTAAAGGCTCATACATTTAGCTCCAGAAGTCCCAGGTTCAATCCCACCCGCTGATGACCGGGGTCTGTTGGCATTTTAAGTGGGGGTTCTGGAGCTAAAGGCATGAGTCTCTACTACATGAGCTAAAAGCCATATGGCTCTTAGCTGATTCCGTGACTTCTGCGACCTTCATAGCCTTAATCATTAGGGCTCTATTCTTGCACTACATTTTCATCTATATGTGTGTTTTTTTTGATAGTGTCACATGCTGATCAGAGTCTGGCATTATTGGTATGTACATGTGTGTGTGTGTGAATGAGACTGTTTGTTAGTGGAGGTTTCACAGGAAGATGAGTAGAACAGTGCTCATGCTTGAGGAGACTTATTTCATGCAAGCCATGCTGGTGAGATTGGAAAAGACCTTTCAGTTCATGTAGTTACATCTTCGCCCCTAGACAAACTGAGATAGTAATTGTGATGGGATCCCTAGAATGCCACAGTAACTACATTGAGATTTTAGCTGAGCCAGACAGCTCCAGTGAAAGGAGCTGAAAGTATTGATTTGTGAGGAAAGATTAGAGGAATTAAGTATGTATGAGTGAGCTAAACAGCATCTTAGAAGGAACTCATAAATGTATGCAAGTATTGGAAGAGTGTAAATCTTAACGAGCTAGATCCAAGGAGGTAAAACTAGGAGTAATGGGAGGAAATTAACATCAGAACAAATTAAGCTGACATGTAGGAATAGTCTCCTGAGTGAGGTTTATCAGAGTTTTGAATATCTCCTAATGGGATTGGTCACTTACTGATTAAGTCACTTAAAATGAGCTGGGCAAAGCATTAGAGACTGTACTGTAAGGAACAATCCTGCATTGCCCCCTGGGGACAGACTAACTGGAAATAAAGGAATCGTTCCCATCTTTTCTTCTGATTTTTCTGATCCCATGAGATGGGAATCCATCCCTAGGCAGTGATTTTTCCAGCGCTTAAATCTTCTTTCTCTGAAGAACTTTGAGATCCTACCTACGTCGAAGTTCCTCATCTTTGTGGTAGTTTTTGGCTCATTACTCTTTGTTTTAACCAGTTTCAGCTGCCAGAATTAGACACTGCCCCCGCTCTATGAACATCTCAAAGCTACTTAGGCCCTTATTTGGGAAGGCATCCCTACTCGGGACAGCACTTAAGCACAAGTTTAGATCCTATTGGGACTTCAACAAACTAAGCACATGTTTAAGCAATTTCCTGAGTCAGGGCATTTTGATAGTGTATAACAATCCTCCCTCCCTACTCCCAAGTTTCTCTTGCCCAGGTTGCTTACCACAAGAATTATTGTTGCCCAAATGTCATGGCCATCAATATGGGTCTCAGCATTTCTCATGGCTGTTCAGTCTGGGGTAAGCCACTGTACATTACACACATTCCCTTTCACAAAGGATTTCTCTGGCTTCCAGAGCCTGCCTTTCACTTCCTAGCAAACAATCTACAGCAGAGGTTGCCCTCCCCTTGTTTCATGTCTCACATGGCAATCCAAGCACATGTGGCAAGATTTAGTCTCCCCCAAAGAAAAATAATAAAAGATAGATTTGCTTTGGCTCAGTGCCCAGCTGCGTTTGAAGGCTCTGCTTTCATCCATTATTGTTCCTTTCAATGCCTTCATTGTGATTTGACGTGCCATGCTTGTAGCAGAGCCTTTGCAGGTTTTTGGGACAGAGAATAGGGCTGGCCAGACACACAGTTTATTAGGGGTTGCAAGCTCACCTGGAAGAAGCCACGTCTGATTCTGCTGAGAGCAGCCTGAATATTTCTGCATTTGATCCAGCAGATACTGTATTCCGTGCTGTAACTGCGCATCTCAGCATCCTGCTGTGCTACAGACTGGGATCTCATGGATATTTAGGCAGAAATTCTCAGTGTCTCATGTGCAACTTCCCATCTGGAATCTAGAATAACGGTCATTAGAATGCCCGGGATCTGTTGTGTAAGGCACTTGTCTGGGACCCAGAGTACCTGGGATCTCTTCCTGGTGCTACCATTGACTTGCCACAGAACCTTGGGCAAGCTGCTTACCTTTCTATGTCTCTAGTTCCGCTCCCTTCTGCGTCTGTCACTTTGATCACCTCCCCCATCTCTGTGTACCCTTCCAATGGCTCCCTCTTTTCTACCACAGCAGACATATATTATTTGTCCTCATTTGCAAGGGCCATCACAACCTATCCCCACCCTTCCTGTCATCTCTTGTTCGGGATCGAACCCTTGACTCCTGCCTCCAACCGGCCCATGATCCCAGCCTCCATCACCTAGTTGTTAAATATTCAAATAAGCACCATTGTGTTTCCTCCCCTGCTGCCACTCACATGGGGGTGGAGCTCCATGCAAACATCTGCAAAGCCCCACCTCACGAGCCTCCTCCAAAACCTCCTCAAGCTCTCCTTTGCTGGGAGGCCTACAGAAACACTTGAAAATGGTTAAGGTGCTGGTGGGCTAAGGCCTGTGATGCTGATTGATCCTGTCTCATGGTTCCCTAGTCTTCCCTCATCTGTCTGTGTCCATCTGTTGTGGCTTGTCTGATACTTAGCTTGTCAGCTGTGTGGGACAGGGACTGTCATTTTATTCTGTGTTTGTGCAGCACAATGGGGGTCTGGTCCTTGCCAGGGGCTTCTAAGCACTAAGGAAATACAAATAATAACAATCATTGTCAGTAGACTGTCTGCTCTTTGGGGCAAGGGCAGTGGCTGTACAAAACACCTAGCCTAAGTGGGCTATGATCTCAGGTGGTGCCTCTTGGTGCAGCTATAATAAAAAATCAGCCCATGTAAAAGCAGACATGATATTACCCATTGATATTTGGTCAGTAGTTCAGACAATGCCACAGACTGGAAAGCACACAATGGTCAGCTGCTTAGACACACGTACTCTTCTGAGGTGTGGCTCTCAGTCTCCTGCAAACTGCTGGAACCCAGTGGTCACACCCACCTACAAAAACCTGACTTCACAGGAATGTGCAGTTTCCTTTTTCCCTTGCCACCCTTGTGCAGAATGATGCACTCTGGGACCCTTTCTTACTGCACATTTGGCCCTGAGGGTTTAGCTGGGATACTCAAAAAAGCCTCAATAAAGGATCCTGGAGTGTGGCTCCAGTGAAACTGAAAATGCCGGTTGTGATTGCAGACTATGTGCAACATCTGTCAGGCTGAGGAATGCCGCCTACTTTACGAATCCCTAGCTGGCTGGGGTCTGCCCAAGGGGGCGGTTGCTTCACCTAGTGGGATTCCCAAGGGAGGACTGAAGAGATTTATTCATTTTGCTGGCGTATAGGAGGGAGCAGGGCCCCACTCGAGAAGCTGTGCATGCCTAGGACGCAGACTGAGGAGAAATGACATTTCCTGGCAGCAGTGGTCCTCGTTTGTTTCAATAAAAAGGCACTTACATTAAAAAAATGACATCTCGCATTGGGAAGAACTGCAATGCAAATGGTTTTAAATTGCCGCTGTCTATGAGCATTACAGTTGTTTCCCCTTGAAAGAGCCATGTGGACCTCCCCCATGGGCTGCAGAAGAAGAGTTCTTCTCACGCTAGCCAGGCAAGACGATGATGAACAGTGGCCTCAATTGCTGCATGTCACTGAGAGACTGAAACACAAGGAGTCGACTGAGGCCTGAGATGAAGAGATCAGTTTTAAATACTACAGTGCTTTTCTGCCATTCATCTCCAACTGATTTTGGGAGTACTATTGTGCCAGGCACTCAGCACACTTTTCCAGCTGAGTGCTTACCAGAGTCCTATAAGGACACCATGCTCCCCCACAGCCCCATGCAATCCAAAATTGCCTTGGCCTCTCTTGGTTCTACGCTTCATTACAAAGTCCTGGTTTGCTGCCTGAGATGCTGGTACCTAAGGACCTCTTGATGCCAGCTGGCAGAGGGCACAGGGGTGCATCAGGGTCACAAGGAGCCCATGGGTCTGGTATCTTCATCCTAGTTCATCAATGACTGTCATATAAGGAGGTTTCTGCTGAAAGCCTGTGTCTCACTGGTTACCTGCATCATTGCAAATTGTATGTGTAGATAACAGTTAAAAGGATGTGTATATATATAGGAAATTATGTTCTCAAAACCGTATTGTTAAAGGCAGGTCACCAGACATGCCTTCAGATAGCAGGTGGGAGACACTTGTATGTCCCTGTCTGACCATCCTGTATTGTGTATCTTACCTGGGAGTCGATTTGCATCCTGAGTCAAATGCTAACAAAGAGGCTGCGGGGATGGAAGGAAAACAAGCATGAAGAGTTGAACAGCAGGGAGGAGGAGTCCTGTTTGACAAAGGGCTTGTCTGATGTATTAGGGGTACAGAAAGTTGCCGTTGCATCCTTCACCAAGGGGGCAAGCAGCCAGCTGGCCTGTCTTGTGAACAGAGGATCCTGGCCATCTGGGTGGTCGATGCTGGGAAAGAAGCTTTGGGTAAGCTGACTTTTATAAGGCAGGGGAATGTCTTGTTAGTTGAGTCTATACTTTAGAAGGCATATTATGATTTTATTTTATATTTAAGCCTCTGTTTCCAATAGTCCTATCAGTTGAATCTTTGTTTTTTGTCCAGTAAACATATACTTGCTTTCTCTACAAACCAATTGAAGTGCTGTGTGTTAAGTGGAGCTGTGTCCTATGGTATAGCTAGTAAGCACTGTTTCTTTGGGAACAGCAACTCTGGTAATTCTGTGAGTGTCCAGTGATTGAGGCTGGGTGCTCCAGAGGGATGCTTGGAGGACTCAGGGGTTGGAGTGTGCCTGTCGCTAACCTGTACAGAGAGAGTAGGGCCTGTGAAGGCCCAAAGGGGAGCATTGCCTGAGGCTAGGAGAATTGGGGAACTGGACCCTAGCAGACAAGGCTTCCTCATGCTAAGGACAGGTGGTAATGAGGTGCCCACAACCCTGGGTCATGGATGCTTCCCGGGGAGAAAACAAAACAGAACCTGCATTCCAGCGCCCAGACTTAATTAACAAGCTACTCTCATGTCTAACAAGTCTTGCTCATCCAACATCCTTGCAGCACTTTAATGCCAGGCATGGCTGGACCCCTCCTAGGTGAAGGATCCCTTGTAAGCTCCAAGGTATACCAGAACAATCCTTCATCTTTATGCACAAACAGCACCCCTGACCCTGCTGTTTGTTTATTCCTGATTTCCTTTCTTGTAGATTTCACACTCTCTTTTTTGCCAGTAGCTTAGTATCCAAATAGGTTCGACAATCCATCATAAAAAAATGGCTAGACAGAGGGAGAGGTATTTGTTACGCCCTGCCTGAAAGGAACATGTCTGAGGTGTGTCACTCCTGGTGACGTGCTGTAACACTGAGGCCTGGTCTACACTACGCGTTTAAATCGATTTAAAGAGCGATAAATCAATTTAACGCTGTACCCGTCCACACTACAACGCCCTTTATGTCGATATAAAGGGCTCTTTAAATCGATTTCTGTACTCCACCCCGACGAGAGGAGTAGCGCTAAATTCGATATTAACA
>NC_133775.1:68419381-68445118 GCF_003597395.2 Chelonoidis abingdonii | reverse complement strand
GGAGGAGAGGCAGCTGTGCATATCTCTCTATCAGTTAAAGAGGCAAACAATTTATGAGTTTATCCTGCATAAACTTTATCCAGGGTAAAATGGATTTATTTGGGGTTTGGACCCCATTGGGAATTGGACATCTGAGTGTTAAAGGAACACTTCTGTAAGTTGCTTTCAGTTAAGCCTACAGCTGTTAGGGGACATGGTTCAGACGCTGGGTCTGGGTTTGCAGCAGACTAGTGGGTCTGACTCAAACCAGGCAAGGCACTAAAGTCCTAAACTGCCAGGGAAGGCTGTAAGCTGCTTTCAGTTACGTCTGCAGCTTTGGGGCAAGTAATTCAGACCCTGAGTCTGTGTTGGAGCAAATGGGCATGTCTGACTCATCAAGATAAGGTGCTGGGGTCCCAGGCTGGCAGGGAAAGCAGGGGCAGAAGTAGTCTTGGCACATCAGTTGGCAGCTCCCAAGGGGGTTTCTGTGACCCAAATCTGTCAGAGCCCTGTACTACAATGTGTTTTTGCATAGCATTTCTCATAGGGATGTTTAAAGCTCCTAGATTCATCAACAGTAAAGCCAGAAGGAATGATTATGATCACCTAGCCTGACCTCCTGCATACCACAGTCCAAAGAATATTGCCCAGTGATTCCAGGATCAATCACCTAACTTCTGGATAAACTAGAGAATATCTCTTAGACAGACTCCTTGATTTAAAGACTTCTAGTGGTAGAAAGTCCACCACATTCCTAAGTAAGCAGTCCCAATGGTCAGATACCCTCACTGTTAAAAATGTGTGCCTTATTTCTACTCTGAATTTGTCCAGTGTCAATTTCCAGCCATTGGATCTAGTTATGCCTTTCTCTGTGAGAGTAAAGAGCCTCCCATTAGCAGAAATCTTTTCCCCATGTAGGTACTTATGGCCTGTGATCAAATCACCTCTTAACTTTCCTTTTGATAAGCTAACTAGATTGTTTGTTTAGTCTCTCACTATAAGGCAAGTTTTCCAGACCTCCAGTTATTTTTGATGCTCTCTTTTGTACCCTGCTCAATTTTTCAACAGCCCTTTTTAATGTGTGGACACCAGAACTGCATATTGCATTCCACTAATGATCTCATCAATACGGGGTAGGAAGGTAATACTAGATGTTCTTTTATTCATCCAAGGATCACATTTGTACTCCTAGACCCAGCATGTATTGAGAGCTCATATTCAATGATGCTATGACCCATACATCTTTTCCAGAGTTACTGCTTTCCAGGATACAGTCCTTCAGCCTGTAAATGTGACCTACATTATTTGTGTCTAGATATATGGTCTTTCGTTGGGCTGTATTCAAATGAATGTTACTTGAATGAGTACAGCTTGTTAAGCTATCCAGATCTCCCTGTAGAACTGACCTGGCCCCATTATTTACAACTGCTCCAATTTTTTGTCAACTGTCCAGACAATTTTTATCCAAGAACTGACCAATGAGCTTACTGGACCATTAATTTTGATTTTTTCAATAGCTCTTGGAACACTGGCAAGTTCCAGAAGACTGGAAGAAAGCTAATCTTGTGCCAATATTTTGAAAGGGTAAATGGGATAACCTGGATAATTATAGGCCTATCAGTCCGACAGTGATCCCGGGAAAGATAATAGAGCAGCTGATATGGAACTTGATTAATAAAGGATGGTAATATAATTAATACCAATTGTGATAAATGAAGTGGGAGTAGCTTCGTTTTATGGACACCCAACCAGCTGGTTAGCTATAAAGTTCCTCTTGGCGGTTGTTCCCTGCTTGTTTTACCTGTAAAGGGTTAACAAAGTTCTCCAGGTAAAGGAAAAGGAGTGGACACCTGACCAAAAAAGCCAATGGGAGGGCCAGAACTTTTTAAAATGGAAAAAAAAAAGTTCTCTTTGTTTTGTGTGTTGTGTCTCTTGGGCAAAGAGGGGAACAGAGGGCAGCAGGAAAGCTGTGTAAGGCTTAAACTAGGTATAAAAATTCATCTTCTGTACCTAGAAGAAATAATTTGGATAGGGAATGTTTAGTTAGACGCTATCAGGTTTATTTCTTATTTTGGCTTGTGGATTTCCTCTGTGCTAAGCCCAGATGCTTTTGTTTGCTTGTAACCTTTAAGCTGAACCCTCAAGAAAGCTATTTTGGATGCTTCATTTTTGTAATTGTTTGTTTTAAAATCTAGCAAAAAGCCTAAGTTCCAGATGTATTTTTTCCCCTTCTTGTTTTTAAAAAAATTTACCTTTTTTAAGAACATGATTGGATTTTTGGTGTCCTCAGAGGTTTGTGCATGTTGTTTGATTAGCTGATAGCCACAGCTAATTTCCTTTGTTTTCTTTCTCAGCTCTTTGGGTATTGTGGTGGATAATCAGCTGAACATGAGCTCCCAGTGTGATGCTGTGGCCCAAATGGCTCATGCAGCCCTGGATGAGTCCATGAACAAGGGAATCTTGAATAAGAGGAAAGAGGTTATTTTACTTCTGTATCAGGTACAGGTGCGACTGCTGCTGGAATCCCGTGTCCAGTTCGGAACTCCACAGTTCAAAAAGAAAGTTGATAAACTGGAGAGGTTCAGAGAAGGGACACAAGAATGATTAAAGGATTAGAAAACCTGCCTTAGGCCTGGTCCACACTAGCGGGATGGGGGGGAACGATCTAAGCTACGCAACTTCAGCTATGAGAATAGCGTAGCTGAAGTCGATGTATCTTAGATCGACTTAGATTGACTTACTTCGCATCCTCGTGGCACGGGATCAATGGCTGTTGCTACCCCGTCGACTCCACTTCTGCCTCTTGCCCTGGTGGAGTTCGGAGTCGATGGGGAGCACATTCGGGGATCGATGTATCGCGTCCAGACAAGACATGATGCATCGATCCCCGATACATCAATCTCTACCTGCCAATCCGGCAGGTAGTGTAGACATACCCTTAAAGTGATAGACTCAAGGAGCTTAATCTATTTAGGTTAACAAAGAGAGGGATAAGAGGTGCCTTGATCACAGTCTCTAAGTACCTACATGGAGAACAAATATTTAATAGTGGGCTCTCCAATCTAGCAGAAAAAGGTCTAACATGATTCAATGTCTGGAAGTTGAAGCAACACAAATTCAGACTAGAAATAAGGTGTACATTCTTAGCAGTGAGAGTATTACACATTGGAACAATTTACCAAGGGTTGTGGTGGGATTCTCCAACACTGACAATTTTTAAATCAAGATTGAGTGTTTTTCTAACAGATCTGCTATAGGAATTATTTTTGGGAAGTTCTAAGGTCTGTGCTACACAGGAGGCTAGGTTAGATGATCACAATGGTCCCTTGGGTCTTTGGAATCTATAAATTACTCAGTCTGAATAAGGATGGCAGAATCCGGCCATTAGCTGACTCTCCACTTGAAGAAGAAAGGCAAAGCCAATAGTAACTGAATGGACTGATGTTTAATTAAATGCTATCAAGGCAGTTCCAGCTCCTCAGACCAGCTGCTCCACAATGGGAAACTAATCTTGCATGATTGAGTGCGTGTCTGTTTGCTGTTCCCAATTGCTGCTGTTTGATTGCTGCTTCTTGAACTCTGTGTTGATCTCCTTGATCTCTATAAACAAGCATGCAGGGTCCCAATAGGACGCTGGTGATATGAAGGCAGCTGGGAGATTAAGGAAGTTAACCAGCTGAGTTCACCAGTGGAGGGATTAGGGATGGGTGTTTGTTCCCCCCACACACACTTTCCTTAATTTGCAGACATTCTACAAGAAGAATCTGCACTGGAAGGAAAACAGCATGTCACCAACACTAGCTTTGAAGGCAGGGCAAGAGTAATGAGTTTAATCTGTAGCAAGGGGATTTAGTTTAGATATTAGGAAAAGCTTTCTATCTATAAGGGTAGTTTGGCTCTGGAATTGGCTTCTAAAGGAGGTTGTGGAATCCCTGTCATTGGAGGTGTTTAAGAACAGATTGACCAAACACCTGTCAGGGCTGGTCTAGGGTTACTTGGTCCTTCCTCAGTGCAGGAGACTGGGCTTGATGACTTCTCGAAGTCCCTTACAGCCCTATATTGCTATGATTCTATTTTAGTAAGTGTACTGTTTCCTTGGTGAAGGTGAAATGAGGCTGCAGTTCCTGGGTTCTAGCATTCATCTTATCATAGCTATTTTCTTCTTCCTGGCACACATCCGCAGACTTTGTGCAGTGAGAGAATTTTTAAAAAAACTTTTTGTTAAGACAAAATTACAGTAAAATCTTAACATGCTGCATCGAATGTTACTTATTCAAGCTCAGGTTTATATTCAGAGTACCTTGCTAAAGATTCTGGTGGTATTTTTAAAGAGGAATGTACAATTAAACAGTCTGATTCCTCTTCCCTGCCATTTGGAAATGCTGTTGTATAAAAGCTGCTGAGGGATTGATTCATGCCAGATGTGATGTAAACAGTAGAAGCCTTTATGCTGGACGCCTTCCTTTGTCATCCCCACCAACAGAAAATGATTTGAACAGCCACTGATGCTTCACAGAAAACTCTGAGGGGAGTAAAGCTACATAGAGACTATTCTGCTTCTTTTCCATGTGTTTGCTCTATTTTTCCATGCCTTTACTGAGGATGTTAACATGAAGACAGGATCTTTGTTTTATGTAGTTCATCATTTCCTGTTATTTATTCATTCCGGGTAAGAGAAATGCCTGGCTCTTTTCATGAAGGGTCTGAATGCTTCGCCTGCTGGAACAGGCTTTGCTGTTACCTGTGGAGTTCTGCTTATCCTTGACTGTGCTGTTGTGTGATCTCAGAGCTGAAGGAGTTTGTGTTACTGCTCCTCTGTAGGGAGGTGATAATTAGAAACAACAACAAAACATCTTTGCAATAGGTTGGAATGGATGTTGAGTCTTGGGGACTCTTTCTCCTCAGAGACTATGCACAGTTGTCATTGCTCACAGCTATGAAGAGCTATGCAGTAATTTATAAGTATTATGCTTATTCTTAGGTGGAAAGCATTTCAGAGACAACGTTAAAGAACCCTTAAGCATGCTAAAAGCTTACCAGAGGTCTTTCTTCAGTTCTGTGGGACCCCAGTAGGTCAAGTCCTTCAACCCCTTGTCAGGGTTTGCTCTCCACCCCTCCAGACAGAAAGCCCTTTCCATTTGCTGGATCAGAAAAAAGGCCTCTGTCAGTTTAAATTCCGGCTATTTATCCCAAAGTCTGTTCTTTGTCTGTTGGTTCACACTGGATTCTCCAGAGACCAATTTATGGACACTTTCTGGGTGGTGGGTTCCTCTCTGGAGGTGTTACAACCTGAGAGAATCTGCCTAATCACCCCACCCCATTCTTAATTCCTGGAGGGCAGTGCCCTGCCCTCCTCCCCCCCACGTGGAATTACATACAATCCCTGGCCCGCAGTGATAAATAAATGTAATGCACAAGGTCTCCCAACAACAGCACAGGAAATTGCCATCTCTGTCACAACACGTATGCTGTAAGGATGAATATATTAGAGATTGTGAGGCACTCAGTCCCTGTGGTAATGGTGTGCTCTAGATAGTGCACTAGAGGGACAGAGTTAGGGTTTGCAATTGCTTTGCTGCTATGGGGTGGAGTCAGGATCCCTTCTTTGTGAAGCAGTAACTTGCAGGAGCTCTGTGTGCACCAGGAAGGGGTAGGATTGCTGGGGTTGTAATTTGCCTTGAGGATTTGTTTAAGATTATTTGCCCTGAAAAGGGAAACAAGAAATGACTGAATCCAGAAAACAAACAAGAGCAGGAAATTACCAGCCGCAAGCTACGCCATGGGCACAGAACAGGGCAGAAGGCTTAATTGGCAGTTGTGTGATGCAGTTCAGAGGCAGGGGGATTTGCTCCTAGATCCACAGCACTGGCATACTGCTCTCCCAGGCGATAGACAACCATTGCCTTTATGTCGCCCCATTTGGAATCTACCAGCTCATGGAACTCCCAGGCTGAGCCTCTAAGGGGCCCTGCCCAACAGACTACAATCAAGATGGCTGCCAGAGCCCTCTGAGCCCATTCCCAGCATGCTTGGCATCAGCGGTGGTTAGGACAGAAGGAACTAGAAAACCCAGCTGGTACCAACAGGGAGGCTTTGCATGAGTGATCTGGACAAGCAGGCCACTGGCCCAATGACAAGGTTAGTTTGGGTTTTTGTTTGGAAGTTGGAAGAGAGACAGTTTGGCTCAGGGAGTCCTGCTAACCTCTCACTCCCCCTAAAGGGAGTTTTTGCAAGGCCATGAGACATTAGCTGCATAGGCCAGGAAGCTCCAGCACTTCAGTGATCAGCATCCAGCAGAGACAGAGAGATCTGACCTGGCACCGGCTGCCCAGACCTCTCAGGGTTCCAGGCTGGGGAACCAGAGAGCCCAGCTAGAGCCAGGAGAGGATCCTACCGAAGCCGGGAGTGAGGATAAAGTACGGGGGCTTTCACTGATGCTGACCAATGCCACAGCACTGTGACATACTGTCTCAGGACACTCAGCATCAGCTTATCATCTGCCTTGGGAAAGTGCCAGGGAGGGAGCTGGGTTGGAGGAATTTGGGAGCTGGGACATGATTTATTTATCAAGGTCTATTATTTCTTAGCTAATCTTAATGCCTTGCTTCCCCAGATTCTGTTCTTCTTTCCCAGAAAAGCCCTTCTACCCCCTTGTGATGCCGTTATTGTGTTATGCTGTTATCATGCTATCTGCTATTCATGTAATTGTCTCCTTGAACTGGGCTTTACACTCCTTGGCAGCTGGTAGTAGCAGTGATTTTTCTGAAGGGCCTGCAAAGCTGTGCATGGCACAGTGAGGAGTCACCTTGGGTGGTGGTACCAGGTGTCAGAGAGAATGCAGGACTGACCCACTCAAGGAGAGGGGAGAGGCTGCTTCTGACATTGGTGCTAGCAAGCACCAGGGAAAGAGAAGGGACAAGGCTTAAGTCACACCTCGGGGGAGAGGCTATGTTTCCAAACTCAAGGTCTGTTAACTGGTGCCAAGCTCAATGCAGCTGTTCAGTTCTGATGGCTCTCATCCGTGGCAACTGAGCTTTTCTCATTGGCACCCACTGCCCTGTAAATGATTTGCTTTCTGGGATAGGCCTGTTTCGTCCAGGCCTTGTTGAATGAGACTTCCAAGCAGGCTAGACCCCAGTCACTGCTCCTTTGTATCTTTTTTTGAGAGGTTGTTGTGTCTCTTTGGGATGGCCAGTGTGAAATTCACTAACAGCCGTCTAAGACTCCAGTGATTGCTCCTCAAGAAAAGTTGAGCTGGGCCAGCCTACCTGGATGAGCTGAAGCAAGGAAATAACAGTCTCACACTTCTAGAAAGTGCATTCTCCTCTGCTCCCCTTGATAGATCAGCCCCTCAGAAGCACAGGCCTGCACTGAGAAAGGGGCTTCACCCCTACAGAAGGGAGCAAGAACCCACCCCATGCCCCTCTGTGTGCTACTCAGACCTTGAGACTGGGTGCACAAGAGTCAGAGTAGCCTGCTGGGGCATGTGTGTTACAGCTCCCCCTCTGGGCAGGCACTGAGTCTGTTACAACCCTAGGTAGGGAACTCGAGCTCAACTGTCACAGCTGGTGCTTTAGCTGTGGAGCTCCCTGGTTCAGTCCCCAGTATGTTGGCCAGGGTAGCAGCTGTCACTCAAGCAGCTGGTTTACTCCTCAGAGCAGGAAAGTGGAAAGGGGGAAAGGATTGATTGGGAATAGGTGGGGAGGAGAATGGATGGCTACAGATGAGTGTCATAACCTGCTGTTACAGGCCAGCAGCAAATTATTGCCCCTTGTGGGGAATCAAAGAGGGGATTGTGACTCCCTGACAGCACACCCTGAGCTACTCCTGTGGTAGTGCAGCTTCCACCCCACCTCTTGCTCAGGGATGCGCCTAATGGCACAATCCAGCCCCTCTTGTCTTGTGTCATTCTGTCCCTCCCACCCCTATTGTACGTGCCAGGTCTCTCTGACATGCCTAGCTTGTTATCAGGACAGTCGCTTCTCACCCCAGGTGCTGTTGCCCAGCATCTCATGTTGTGTCCATAGATGGCAGCCAATAGCCAGCCAGGATTGAACAAATTGCTTTGAACAAACAGTTCACTTCCTGCTTTCCTGTTCCAGTTTGCATTTCATTACTCCACATCCAAGTCCCTTGCTCCAAGGACCTTCTACACTTTTTAACCTTCTAACTAACAGGCACATTTTAATTGTCCTGTCTTGGAGGTGTCATTCGGAAGCTAGCTGAACCTGGTTTTAAAGATATCAAGCTTATATAATGCATCCTTTGCATTAATTGGAGTTGGCATTAAATATGACTCAAGGACAGATTAACAAATCTCTTACAGCCTCTTAGAAACAGCCTTTCTTTTGAGGTGATGCAGTTCTGCTTAAGCAGAATGTCTTGTATTTTTCAGATAAAGAGGAGTTCAGCTGTGGCAAATTGAAAGCCCAGGTTGGGGTATTTTATACAGAGAACAAATAACTGAATTCTATAGCTGTAATTCCATTGATGAATTCTGGGGATGTTCTTAAATCAGAAAGAGTGAAGCTCAAGTCACCCTAACCATGAAATGGAATTACAGCCTTGGATTTCAATACACATGTGGACTTGAATGAATATTAAATGAAAAGGCACCTTAATGCAACATACAGGTTATGAATTAAACAGAGAAATGTCAGCATATGCAAAAGGGAAGTTTCTGATAAAAACCTTCCTTTATTAAACAGATCCACGCTGCTGCTTTGTCTCTAATTCAGAGTGCAGGTTTTGTGAACGCTATCCCAGGGCACAATCCGCCCAGAGTGCAGTCCTGCCATCCTAGTGCATTCCCCACATTTTTCATCTCATGCAGTACTCTCAGGGTATGTCTACACTGCAATGTAAGCCCAGCGTTCAAACTCAGGCTCAGGCCTACCTCCCCTTCTGTTTCTGCTTCTGGTTTCTTGTCAGGCTATTCCTTGGGGATGGGGCAGCATAAAAAAGCTCCTTCAAGTATGGCCTCAGGATGTGCCGCAGCTGCTCCTGTGGCAAAGCCTTTTCTGGGACCAGTGTCAGCAGCAGAGTCCTTTTGCTGGCCCTATTGAGCACCTGCTGCTGGTTCCCATCAGTTCCCATGCTGGCTTTTTGGGCCAGTTGGTCACCATCCCAGCTGACCAGATCATTATGTACCAAGGCTGGCTCCATGCTTGGCGCAGTCCCCAGCACCTAGTCAAACGCCTCATAAAATGGACATGATGTTGGTGAGTTGCCCAAGGTGCAGTTCTGGTCCCTGGTTTTCTAGTACTCAGTCTTGAGCCATTTAATCCACTCCCTCCTCTGGTCATCAGTCCAGTAAATTTCCAATGCTTTTTGCTGGCATGCATGGTCATTCCTGGTACTCTTACTAAAATCCACTGTTTTGCTGGCCTTGCACCAGAGATCTACCAAAAACTGGCTGTGCTCTCGCGACCATGAAGCGGTGCATACTGCAAAGGACTGCTGCTGGTGGATCTCCACTGCAAATGCAGAAGGTTCTTTGAAGGTATGTTTGCAGCTCAGCAGTCAGAAAAATGGTTAAACATCGACTCATTGAGCTCCTGTATTGGAACAGGGATGGGGGCAGCTTCTATTTCTTTGGAGTTGATTGGTGATTCTTGAGAGAGAGAGAGAGGACAAAGAAAGTCAGCCCATGGGATTGTGGGATTCTGTTGGCAAAACCCCAGGACCCAGATCTACATTGCAAAGCAATAGGACTTGAACCCTGGTCCTGGCTTGGCTCCGTCTTGAACTCTCCACCCTTGTGGGGGTCTGAGAGATTTGTTTGTAGACAGAAGTGGGGGTTGAGTTCAAACCTGAGTCTGAACCTGGCCTTACATTGCAGAGTAGACATACTGTGATGAAACAGAGAAACTGCCAACTGACACAGCAGGTGTTAAAGACAGCCTTTGGGCCCAGCTAGCCCTGCCCCACTATACCTGCAGCCAGTGCCAGGCCTGGAGGGAGGAAAAAAGGAGGGAGCCTGGCCAGGGGTGGCTCTAGGTATTTTGCTGCCCCAAGCACGGCAGGCAGTCTGCCTTCAGCAGCTTGCCTGCGGGAGGTCCCCAGTCCCACAGATTCAGCAGCCGCCCCTGAGTCTGGCTCAGTTCAGGGCTGACTGGTGCAGAGGCAGGAGCCAGTTGTCTCTCTGCCTGAAGGAAAGGGCACTAACCTGCCAGCGAAGGCAGCAAGCACTGGCTCCCCAACCAAGGGAGACTGAGAAGGGGACCAAGGAGCCTCGAGCACCCAGGTAACTGAATGAGCGACCCCCAGAGACATTGTGGGGCTCACCCTCACCAAGGTGCTGTTCAGGGGTTGGTGTTCACAGGGCCCTGGGCTGGGACCCAGTGGAGAGAGAGGACGCCAGTTCCCATCCCCTCCCAGGCCTTAAAGACTGAGGCTCCTCAATCAAACAGGGGGCTGAGACCTATGTGTTCTAACCACTAGGCCACCTGGAGCTCCAAGCCACCTTAGTGCCTGATTATTATGTACTTTAAGGCCTCTCTGTACTGCTCTAGCCATATAAGAAGGACTTATAGTGAATGTAAATATAGTTACACACATACACAAAACACCTCATGTTAAAGGCATATTATTAAGGTTGCAAATCAAGCACTGAAAAGCTAGGAAATGCCTGTGCCCCCTTGTGTGTATGCATTATGAAAGTCTTTAATCATGTGATCACATGCTGTTTTTTCACAGGATCCCTATCTCATTCAGCGCACAAGATGGACAGTGCTCACTGAATGAGCAGCTGTTCAACATTTTTTTCACCTTCATCATTCAGTGTATATCCCCAGGCCTTATTTACTGCACACTATTCAAACCCTGCTCTGAAGACAGAACTGTTCATTTCCTTGTAGGCTCATCTATGGCACTCATCACTGCAGTATCCAAATGCTTCACAATTAATGAATTGATTTCACAACACCTGTGGGAGATGGGGGTGTATTACTGTTCCTATTTTAAACCTTGGAACTGAGAAACAGAGAGAATAAGGGCCCAACCATTCACTAATTTTGAGTGGCCAGTTTGAAATGCCTAGGACCTGATTTTTCAGAGTCTTTAGCCTTATATAGCACTTTATATATTCAGAGCACAGCTCCCACTGACCTCCTTTACAGCTACAAGTGCTCAGCATTTCTGCAAATCAGACCCAGAGTCTCAAGTCAGGCACTCAAAAAATGAGCAACACACATGGGACCACATGGGAAGAGTTTGGTTACAGTGACTTTCCCAGCAGCATCCCAACTCTGGGGCAGAGGTAGGGATAGAATCCACTTCTCCAGGGCACCAGGCAACAGCTTTCCCCCTGAGACCATCCTTTCTCTTCCTGCAACCCCTTGCCTTATTCACCACATACCTTCCAGCTCCTGCAACAAGCGAAGCAAGGTTCCTACAGACTATTCCCTCCCTCACTGCACAACCCTGAATCATTCCCAGGGCAGGTCCATCTTTTGCCCAAAACGGGGCAGGGGATCCTGTGGACAAAATAGCCTGTGATTATGTAATTAAAGAAGGGAGCCCATCTCCCCCCAGCTCACAGTCTCAATCCTTTTGCCCAGCCAGTTCCAATCTACTGCAGCTCTGAGTATTCCTCTCCCTCTCTGCCAGCCACTAGTCCCAGTCTCTGCCCCCTAGGTTCCTTGTCCAATCTATTCCCTCCATCCATCCATAGCTCTGGATCTTGACCTCCTTCCATTCAAATCAGGCAGCTTCCTCCTCTATACTGCCTTCGTCTGGCAAGGGGCGGGGGGGTGTCACTGAGAGCACCACAGAGATAGTGTCCCTGCTCGCTGTCAGGTGCCCAGACCCCACACGGTGGCAAAGTTATAAGCAACCAAAAACAGGGTCATATAATGGAAAGTGTCTGGCAATGTCAGTAATAAAATGTGCTGTCATAACCACCTGTAATATAGGCCTACTTTAAAGCCCCTTGACACTTCCTGAATGGTGCAATGGGGCATGAGTGTAAATGAGAATCATCCCTAAGAGTTTCCTCTGTAACTGGAATGACCTTCTCGGCTGTGGTGTCTGCCACTGCTAATGCCTGCTAGAGGCCTAATAGATCTTGGAAATGAACCACCATGATTTCCAAGAAATGTCTGGCCTATCACAGTCTTTTGGCAGCTTCTTCTTGGACTCTGAGGGATGCATTCCTCCAGTTAAATGGATTTAGTGTCTTTCTGTGGACTATGACCCCACTGTCCAAGCTGGCTGATATTCTTGGGGGGTAAAGTGAGGAATTTACTCTGAGAGTTCTCGCATAGACACTCTGGCCCAGGCCAGGAAATCTAGACACAGGCCCCTCATGCCCAACAATCTCATAAGCCTAGGGGCTTTTGTGTACAGTATGAATAGTAGCAAACAACTTTTGTTGTCTCTCTTCTTTCCTGGCTGTGTACTAGAACTCCCACTAGGGCCAAACACTATGCTGCATCAGATGGCTGCTCTCCACATGTAGTGAAACCATGCACAAGCTGGCCCTAGTGTCCTAAACAGCTCTCTCATTGGAGTATACTCCAGTTAGCAAATCATCAAGGAATGAGTGGACCTGCAGCCCCTTTAGCTTGAAAAGCTGCTTAGGAAACTTTGAAATACTTAGAATATCAGGGTGGGAAGGGACCTCAGAAGGTCATCTAGTCCAACCGCCTGCTCAAAGCAGGACCAATCCCCAGACAGATTTTTATCCCAGAAGGCCCCCTCAAGGATTGAATTCACAGCCCTGGGTTTAGCAGGCCAATGCTCAAACCACTGAGCTATCCTTCCCTGCTAGCACCTTTGTGATTGCTTAGGGCAAGGCTAAAAATCCAATGGGAAAGCAGTTTGTCTTGGAAAGTCTGCCTGTTGCATGAGGATTAGGGGGATTTTCTGTGCTGCTGCCAGATGGATTCATGATTTTAGCAAAGCTTTTGCTACGGTTTCCCACAGTATTCTTGCCAGCAAGTTAAAGAGGTATGGATTGGATGAATGGATAGAAAGCTGGCTAGATCATTGGGCTCAACAGGTAGCGATCAATGGCTCCATGTCTAATTGGCAGCCAGTGTCAAGCGGAGTTCCCAGAGGGTCAGTCCTGGGGCTGGTTTTGTTCAATATCTTCATTAATGATCAGGAGCATGGCGTGGACTGCACTCTCAGCAAGTTGCAGATGACACTAAACTGGGAGGAGTGGTAGATACGCTGGAGGGTAGGGATAGGATACAGAGGGACTGAGACAAATTAGAGGATTGGGTCAAAAGAAACCTGATGAGGTTCAACAAGGACAAGTGCAGAGTCCTGCACTTAGGACAAAAGAATCCCATGCACTGCTACATGCTGGGGACTGACTGGCTAAGCAGCAGTTCTGCAGAAGAGGTCCTGGGGATTATAGTGGATGAGAAGTTGGATATGAGTCAACAGTGTGCCCTTGTTGCCAAGAAGGCTAACAGCAGATTGGGCTACATTAGTAGGAGCATTGCCAGCAGATCGAGGGAAGTGATTATTCCCCTCTATTTGTCACTGGTGAGGCCACTTCTGGAGTATTGTGTCCTGTTTTGGGCCCCCCACTACAGAAAAGATGTGGACAAATTGGAGAGAGTCCAGCAGAGGGCAACAAAAATGATTAGGGGACTGGGGCACATGTCTTATGAGGAGAGGCTGAGGGAACTAGGCTTATTCAATCTGCAGAAGAGAAGAGTGAGGCTGGATTTGATAGCAGCCTTGAACTACCTGAAAGGGGGTTCCAAAGAGGATGGAATTAGGCTGTTCTCAGTGGTGGGAAATGACAGAACAAGAAGCAATGGTCTCAAGGCCTAGGTTGGCTATTAGGAAAACCTATTTCACTAGGAGGGTGGTGAAGCACTGAAATGGGTTACCTCAGGAGGTGATGGAATCTCCATCCTTAGAGGTTTTTAAGACCTGGCTTGACAAAGCCCTGGCTGGGATGATTTAGTTGAGGTCAGTCCTGCTTTGAGCAGGGGCTTAGACTAGATGACCTCCTGAGGTCCCTTCCAATCCTAATCTTCTATGATTCTATGGAGAGGAGCTCTTTGCAAGTACACTGGAGTCAGGAAAGCCCCTAGTGTAAGTAAATGCTGCTGCTATAGACTTCAGCACTCTATTCAGTTGTTTCTTTCTGGTGCCTTGGTTTTAGGATATGAGATAAAAAAATTCTTAAACATCTGAGTGGTTTAGGAGCCTCCTGAGGTCCAAAATTGCATGGATGCCCCCATATTGCAAGTGAACAACAAAGGAATTACGAGTAGACTCTACACTCATTCTGTGGGTTGCAGCCCTTCCTCTCCAATGTGAAGAACAGGAGGAATTATTTCTTATATCATGGCTACCTTCAGGTGCTTCCTGGAAATCTGGGAAGCCATGGATTTGTCCCTCTGTGTTTTCCCTTAGCAATACAATCTATCCCCATCAAGTTATTTGCAGAAGCCATGTATCTGAAGTGGGACGGGGGGGGGGAGGTTAGTTGCCCCATCTGAAGAGGGTTAGTTAGAAGTGTTGCTCCCCGACTCCGAACTGTTTCTTAGCACAGGGGCTGGATCCAGTCATATTGAAGGTTAATTGACAAGGAAGACTTACACTGATGATGTGCTGTGTTTTGTTTCCAGGAGACATGGTCTTGCTCTCACTCAAAAGGGAACAAAATAAATGCATAGATTGCACTTTGCTGGCCTGGTCTCTGAAGGCGGGAAGCTATAGGGTGCTTTCCGGTGTATATTAACTCCTGTGTGTCTTAAATGTGAAGGCTAGATGCTGAGAGAAAAAATACAATGGGGCAAGGGAGTGTGCCAGTATTGACCATGAGATCATGATCATGGGCCCAGGTATCCAAACACCTTGGGTTTGTTGCATACATCAGATGCAAGCACTGGGCCAGACTAACACTGCTCATGAACCAAACCTGGCTCTTCACTGTCTATGAATATAACTCCACTGGAAATATATGGATCACGCAGGAGCTTTCAGTGGATGATATCTGGCCGCTTGGGAGCAGCCACCCCAGAGTAAAAGTTGAGTATGTCAGGCTGATATTACTCATTTTGTGTGCACACCTTTATGTTTTTCACTCTTAATTCAGGTGCATCTTTTATCACTAGAGGAGGGGAGTCTTATCAGTAGAGCAGGCTGGGAAATGATTTTTTCCCTATGAAAAATTTTGATAATGGTGATAAATTCTTTATTTTGTTTTTGTCAAAAGGATTCTGCTTTTGAAATTATCATTGAAAAACCAAACATTTTCTGATGAAATGGCTTGGTTTTCACCAAAATTGACATTTAGTCAGAAAGACATTTTCTGTTGGGAAAGAACATTTGGACCAATAAATTAGGCCCAGCTCTATTTGTAGCCTTTGATGTCTCCTTTTACACACTTGGAATAAGAAGGCAGAGGAAGGAGGAGGAGCTGGCCTGGAGTTCTGTGCCTGCCTGTCCCTGAATTTGCAGAAAACAGAATCTTTTAAAATCAGGAGGAGATGAGGAGAGCTCCAAACAATCCCGATTTAGGACCCCCAACTCCCACCCTTTCTGCTAATGCTCTTTCATTGCATAAGTCTCATCCATGTGGCATGACTCTCATTGGGATGGACAAAATTAGCTTCAGTGTGAAACTGAAGATCAAACGCCATTCACCAGTGAGACAGAGCACAGCAGGTGAGGGACGTGTAGAGGAGAGGAGCCCCTCATTGCCCATGAGTGCTCTGGTGCATCTCCATGTTAATGAGTGATTCTATGTCATCTCTCGTTGATATTATCAGACTAATAGAGTATAATTGCATCCTGGGCTTTTACTGATCTGAGAGCTGCTGGTGGTTGCCATGGGAACCAAACAGCTCAGATCAGCTTTATGTATGTCAGTATAAAGGAAGAGAAGAGGTGCGAATACTCTAAGATTTCCTAGGCCTGCTAATTTGCTCCTCTGTCTTCTCAGAACCTCTCTCTGCTCAAGTCATTTGTCCTCCCATGGCTGACAATTACGGACCATTATATAGCCATCCTCAGGCAACTCTATATCCTGCTTCTTGCACTTCTATCCCTGCACTCTGGCAGGCAGTATCCATCCTGCTCTCATGACTGTCCTAGTTCTCTCTGTGGAGCCATCAATGAGCATCACTTGCTTCTTTTTCCTTTGCCACAGTTCCTGTTCATTGCTTGCTCTCTGGCACACGTTAGACTACTGCCCTTTACTGTCTGATTCTTCCTCTGCTCCTCCCCACACAGAGCAGAATGCTAGCTAAGGGTGAGCAGTCTATCATCAGAGGTAATACCCTCCATACCTTGGATTCATTTAGTTGCTCTTCTTTTGGCCCTCCCTGGAGCTTGTACAACCCAACAGATGTAAGAGGCTTGACTTGACAGAGATGGAACCTTGCCGTGGACTTGCATGATGACACAGACATTTCCTTTGCCTTGTTTCCAATGCTTCCTTTAATGCAGTCAATACTTCTGTTAGCCTTCTTTGCTACCATTGACCAACGCATTCCCATCTTTGTATTGATGCTAACATTAATCTCCAAGGCCGCCTTCATTGGCAGGGCATTCCAATTCTTCACCAACAACATACAGAGTAGTTTATGCTTTGTAGCTCCAGAAGGCACTACTTTAGTCTATTTGTAATGACTTCTATATGCTGTTTCTTTGCCCACTCCTCTGTTATTTGGCTGTAAAGATAACATTTACAGCTGAACTAAGGCAAGAACTGGGGGGCAGGGTAATGGGACAGCAGAGTGAAATCAGAGGAACTTTTCTCCTACAAATTTCCCTTTAGTTTATTCTTGCCAGCTTCAGCTTATGGATCTAGACAGACTGTTTTCACACCAGGATTGTACAGTCTTCCTGCTGAGGACCTTTCTGGGCTTAGGAAAAGACACCTTCTGTTCCTAGAGCTAGTGCCTCTTCTGAAAGCTGAGCTTCTTGCTACACTGCATCCCAGGCACCACAACACTAATGTTTCTAGAGTACGCCTCCATAAAATACAAAAGAGAGGTTTCCTGAAAGTTGGCTAAGGAAACGAAGGCAGAAGTGGGACAGAAGAGAACCCATCTTCCCCACCCCTCATCCCCAATGGACTTTTCTCACATATATTTATGGAGAACAAGGTGACAGACAAGAGAAGGATTGTTAAAAAGATCTGAATTATAGATTCTAGAGCAACCACGCTTAAGCATGGTCTCTGTTCCTCCACATGACACTCAGAATAAAAGTCTAGCTGAATGCACTGACAAAGACGAGTGAGAGGAATGGAAGAAGGGACCAAGAGAGAGAAGAAAGGTGGAGGGAGGAGGACTAGAGACAGGCTTACTTGGATGGTCTACACATTTCACATGAATAGTATATTTTAAGATGGGTGTAGTGGTTTGAAGCAGTCAAGAAAAGGTCTCTGAGTGCTCTACTGGTCTATGGTTCTCTTTAACCTGACTAGTAACTTGTCATATAGTCCAGATCTGGACTATCACCAGATTGTCACCTGGACTATCACCTGGACTATCACCTCCTGCCACTGATCCCATTCCAACATGGAGAGATCACAGGGCTTTTACAAGCTGTATTGCAGGATCATGGCTTTCCTAGATTTAAAGGCCAGAGGACACCACTGTGGTTGTACTGTCTGACCTCCTGCATAACACAAGCCAAGAAACATTGCCCAGTGATTCCAGCGTGAAGCCCAGAACTTCAGGTTGAGCTAGAGCCTACTTTTCAGAAAGGTGTCCAACTTCAGCTTCCTGCCATTGGATCTTGTTCTGGTTTTGCCTACTAGACTGAAGAGCCCTCTATGTTCAGAAGTCTTGTCACAACATAGGTACTTACAGACTGTGATCAAGTACTCTCTTACCCTTCTCTGTGACTTAAGATTAAGAGAGGATTTGATCACAAATAGATTAAATAGATTGAGTTTCATGAATCTCAACATAAGGCAAGTGGGAAGAGGTGGCCCTTTGTGGCACCCTGCTGGAGGCCTACGATCCTACCACACCCTGCTGTAGGAAGGAGCAGCAAAAGTGAGTGCTCCAGGCCTGCCTAGAGAGCAGGGGCGGCTCTAGGTATTTTGCCACCCCAAGCACAGCAGGGAGGCTGACCTCGGCGGCTTGCCTGCAGGAGGTCCCTGGTCCTGCGGATTCGGCGGCACACCTGCGGGAGGTCCGCTGAAGCCGTGGGACCAGTGGACCCTCCGCAGGCATGCCACCGAAGGCAACCTGCCTGCTGCCCTCACGGCAACCAGCAGAGTGCTCCCCGTGGCTTGCTGCCCCAAGCACATGCTTGGAGCGCTGGTGCCTGGAGCCGCCTCTGCTAGAGAGGCCTCATAGAGGCAGCCAATCAGAGCCCATCAGGCTCAGATAAAAAGAGCTGTGATGGAGTTGAACAGGTTTGTCCCTGGTTGGGATCAGAATAGCAGGGCAGGGCAGGGGAGGGGAGGGGAGAGGAGGGAGCTTCTTGCTGTTCATAGGAGCTCCGGAGACACCCAGAAGACTGAGTGGCACTGGCATGCAGTGAGGAGAAAGAGTATCTGAGAATGTCTGCCCTGAGGGTGGGGTGAAAAGAGAGGGACTACGTGGAGAAAGGCTCACAAAATAGCAGTCGTGAATTGGAGGCAGCGGGATATTGCTGCTGTGTAGCTGACCAGGTAGCAAGTGTGAAAAATTGGGATGGGGTGGGGATGTAATAGGTGCCTATATAAGACAAAGCCCTAAATATTTGGACTGTATCTAGAAAATTGGGACATCTGATCACCCTATGTGTAGGGTCCCTGGGTTGGGACCCAGAGTAGTGGAAAGGCCTGGGTTCCCCCACTGGCCGCTGGCGAAGTGGCCTAAGCTCCGAGAAGGGGACAAGGCTCCTTTAGAATCCGAATAATTTGGAACACAATCAGCATACATTAGAGGATGGGAGCATAATTAATGCCACTCAGCATTGTCTTGTCAAACCAACATACTATTTTGTTTTGCTGAGATTATGAGTTGGTTAATGTCTCTGTCAAAAGTTTTCATTTTAATTTTTGCTCATAACACAGGATGGGATTTTCAAAAAACAACTCAGGGCTGCACTGACTATGGTATCTAGATGTCTGAAGTATCAGAAGGGTAGCCGTGTTAATCTGGATCTGTAAAAGCAGCAAAGAATCCTGTGGCACCTTATAGACTAACAAACGTTTTGGAGCATGAGCTTTCGTGGGTGAATACATGCATCTGATGAAGTGGGTATTCACCCACGAAAGCTCATGCTCCAAAACGTCTGTTAGTCTATAAGATGCCACAGGATTCTTTGCTACTTTTATGGATGCCTGAAGTTGCAGCTAGAACCCAGTAGGGTTTTCAAAGCCCTTAACTAGCTTAAGTGCCTAACTGATATTGAGTCACTTAAACACCTTTGAAAATCTCAGTGGGCACCAATGTGCACACTCTGGTACCTAAATACCTTAGTCAGTCTGATACCCAGTCACCTTCTGTGGGACTTGTGCTCCTAAATCATGTAGACACTTTTGGAAATCCTATCTGCAGTATTTCCTATGACCTTTGCTCAGTCAGGGCTTCCACTGAAATCAATGGGAGACTTACTTGAACAAGGACTGCTGGACGGGTTCCTCTTCAATTAGGAGTAAGAATCATGTACAGATATGCATGACAGTGGCCTAATCTGACTCCCATTGAAACCAATGGAAAGGGGCTGTGAGCTTCTGGGGGTGTTGGCTCAAGCCCCTAATGCAAACCAGAACTGGAGGATATTCACTTTCCTTTGAAACTCTAGTATCTCAGCAGGCTTCATGACTGTTGCTAGCTAGTCAGCACTTGCCACACAGCAGTACCTGGGTCTGGATGCTCCCTGTCCTTAGACAAAGCCTATTGTACCTGTTCACTGGCAGTTGGCCAATATTAACTTTTGACTGGATTCTATTATTCATTATTTGTGCAGCATGAAATGTGTGCTAGGCTCTTTACAGAAAAAAGAGACATGGGGTGACCATCTCACCCCCTCTAGCCATTCTATGAAGAGTAAAAAGGGCCCTTTAAAGCCTGAGTTGTACCAGCATAGACACTGTGGAAGACAGCCACAAAGTTATCTTCTGCACACCCCATCAACAGCCTGGGCACAGTAGGCATGCTTGAGCAAAGCTGAATTCTCAGTATCTCCCGCAGGACCCCTGATCCAGAGAGGTTACCAGTGAATGACTAAATACAGTTTCAGTTGCAGCTGGGCTGAGATTGCCAGCCTGCTGAGGGTTTGGTCTGTCCTGTTGTGTTAATGTCCCTGGTCATTGAAAATCCACAAGCAGATTTGAAAAATCTTAGCATCCTAAGACAGAAATCCTGGCCCCACTGAGATGAGTGGGAACTTTGCCCTTGATTCCAGTGGGGCTAGGATATCAACTTACCTGTTTAACAGGAGAATTAAGCAACAACATTTGTTGTTTAGAGCATGGAGGAGTCTACTAACTCCAGGTACTCCCCCTCAGGGCTTGGTGCGGTTTAGCAGTTGTCCTCTCCCTTTGAAACCCCCTGCTGACAGCCACACTAGCTCTGCGGTCATCTACCTTTTCCTGTGGCTTGGTCTTCCTGGCAGGTCATTCTGAGTCCTGCCCCTTCTAGGAAAACCCAGTCCAGCACACACGGGTGTGGCAGCATCACACCAGAGGGACCTGCCAGTCCTTGGCTTCAAGGTCTGCATGCGCACCAGGTGGGTCAGTAGGGGATCCCAGGCTCACCCTCTACTCTGAGTTCCAGCCTAGGGACCCAGTATGAAGCAGAGGAGATCTGTTTGTTCAGACCCTTGGCTGTATCCCTGGGCTGCATGCACTCTTCCCCAGCTGATTCTTCTGCAGGTTCCAAAACAAAGGGGAGTCAAACTAGCTGAGGAACAAAAGAAACAAAATAGTCCTGCACCAGGCCCATCTGCCTCCAGGCAGCTCTGACGGAAGTGTCTAGTGAAGCTCTAGCCCCTGCTGGTTTGTTCTTCCTGCCAGGCAGCTACTAGAGGTCTACACCCTCCCCCAGTCAGCCCCCACTGAGCTGGGCTTTTCCTCTTTTATCTCCTCCCTCCAGCCATGACACCTTGCAGAGGTCTAACATCGTGGGGCAAATTGGGCCCACAGACTCTCATGAAGGTTCTTGGTTAGTGGGGGGTCTGGGTTCCCCATCACAGGAGGAACCATTTACCCCCTTTTCCAGCTTCTTGTCTGAAAATGTGCCTGTCTATTTCTCAGACCCTTTACCTTACTTTCTTTGAAATCGATGTTGCTTTTCTAATGGGAAGGACTGGAAACACTTCTAAACGGTCTGGGATATTGACTTCAAAATCAGAAGAAAAACTTGGACAAAGAACTTTTTTATGCTTTGATACCATAATTAAAACAAACAGGGAAGTGGCTATGTAGCGAGGCGGTGTGGTTCCCTGCCGCCCTGGAGAGGGATGAACCTCCTCAGACACCAAAGTGGGCAGAGTCAGTGAACCCTGCGCCCAACCCCCAGAGGTCAAGGCGCAGGACAGGAAGTATAAAAGCCCAACCCCAGAGCTCACTAGAGAGACAGCCGCTGGAGAGGCCAGTTGGCTGGGGCCTAGCTCACAGTTGGGAGACCCCAGCAATCGGTGGGTGACCCGAGGACTGGCTAGACCAGCCAATGCCTGATGCCGACCAGAGCCGAAGGAGCTGCCAAGCCTTCTGCTCACAAATTACCCAGAGGAGCTGCCAGTCCTACCGCTTGCCAGTTACCCTGAGGAGCCCATGGTGCTTGACCCCTTGGAGGACACTGTCTGGACCCAGGTACCTCTAGAGGGGGAGTTAGGAAGTAGCCCAGGGGCAGCCGACCCTAGTCTGGCTGCAGCACTGCTAGAGCTGATGTCTGTGTTGCAGCCAGGATACCCACTGACACAGCAGCGGGTCTTTTGCTGCTGCTAGGGCCCCAGGCTGGGACGCAGTGGAGTGGGTGGGCCTGCGTCCCCCCTGCCACCCAACGTGCGGGTGGCAGTCTCCCCCTCTCCCAGGCCCTTTGGAGCCAAGAGCCTGGGCCTATTGTTTATCTATTTGCTGAGCTCCTGCCTAAGCCATCAACTCTTTGCTGTCCTGCCCTGTCCTGTCCTGACCCAGGGCCTGGGCTTGCTGCATATAACTATTTGCTCCACCCCTGCCTAAGGGCCTGAGGCACTGACTCTTTGTTGCCCCGCCTCAACTCAGGGCTGAGGCCTGCTCGATATATAGCAGTTGCTCAGCTCCTGTCTTGAGCACCAGAGCCCGGGACTCGCTACTGCCTGCCAACCAGGTGTGAGTAACTATATGTTTGCCTCTACTGCTGCCATGACACAAGACTCCCGCAGCCAGGCTAGTTCCCTGACACAACTGAAAAGAAGTAGTGAGGTGGTGTGGTTTCCTGCTGCCCCGGAGAGGATGTGCCCCAGCTGGACCCCTATACAAGCTAGCAGTGTCTTCTCAGAACAAACACACCTTTTTTTTCCAGGCCTTTGGTTAACTACAAGGGCCAAAGGTTCTGGGGATGCAAGGGATTACAGTGGCACATGGCGGAGGATGTGCAGTGCTGGGTTGGGGAGTAACAGGAAATTTGAGAGGAGCTGTTGAGTGATGAGACACTCTGGGTCGAAGGTGGGGTATTGCTGGAAATCCTGCACTATTTTACTGTTGCCTGGGCCTGGTTCTATAAATAAACAGAGGGCTGCAATCTCAGGACTAGCAACACAGAAAATCCATTGTGTTAAAGACTAAGCACTCGCCCCCTCCACACACGCTGTGAGTTTCTGTGTGAGTCCCACATGCACTCACATGCACAGCTAGCTGGTTTAATAAGTACATCACAGGCTACTGGGTTGGTCCATTTCTGTCACCTCCGCTCTTCAAACGTGCTTGCACTCTCTCCCTCTCTGTGGTGAAGCGGCACACAGTACATTTCCAGAGTGAAGTGCTTAGGGATCATCTCCAACCTTGTCTATGCTCCATTGGTTGGTCAGCATGCTGACAGATGTCATTTCCCAGCAGCCCACTCCCCTGGGGTAGTCCCACAGCACTCTTCTCATTTCTAAGTCACATTGGCTTCCAGCATTTGATTGTCATTCCACTAACATTGAAGAAAACTGCTTCTGCTCCTAGTTTGTAACTGCACTAGCTGGCTTTACATGCTGTTTTCTGGGAGATTCCATTAAGGCAACACCTAGTAAAAAAGAGTGGACCAGGCTTTGTTTTTGTGACCTTAACATTTCATAGCAGAGCTCTGAACTCTAATCTTCAGCAGACTTTATAAGAGGAAAATATAGACAATAGTAGGGTTCTATTAAAGAGAATTAGAAGACCTTTCTCAAAGCTTGGAGAGGCCCTCAGTGCATCTGGGATCAGCTTGTGGCCAGCATAGAGTGGCCTGAGGTTCCTTGCCTGTGGAAGGTGCTCTCAGTTATGGAGTTGGTATGATAGTGCGGTTAGTTCCCAAGAAGCCAAGCTTGGATACTGTTGACACCACAAATTACTGCCTGGTTCTGTTCCAGGCTTCCTATCCTGGGCAAATCATTGATTTTGCAAGCTGAGCATTGTTTTAACATAATTTTTTGGATGTAATTTCCTAAGTTCAAGAAAACTGAAAAAGAGGAAAATCCATCATATGGAATCAGCTTATACCCATGGTTAAAATTTGGCAAAGTTATAAGAAACTGTCAGTGGTAAGTGTTATGCAGCAACCATTCCTTCAGGGTCCAGTTCAAAGACCAGGCCCTAAGGTTTAAGGACATCAGTAGCAGGCAATCTCAGCAGTTACCACTCCATGGCTTTCCATACCGAATCACGGGGGGGCCTGTGAGGCACCAGGGCAGAGCTCACATTACAGATCAGCACGGTGCCAAACACATTTCTGTGCCTTGTCAAGGAGGAGAAGCCTAGAAGTAAAGGGCTGATCCTCCAGTCTTTATACTGCTTACATTTATGTTCCTCTCTGGGTCTGAAGGAGGCTGGAACCCTCATCAGTAACCTCATCAAATATTATGGTCCTACTAGTAGGTCTCTAAGTGGGCTGAATTAAATGTGTCTGTCTGATTGCTGGTGCTCATATTGTTAAGAAGTGGAGTTGTATAATTTTATCCTTTTTGAATGTCTTACAGGAATTTATCATTGATTCCCAAACTGAGATATATTCAGTATTAGGAGACACTTACACTGACCCATTTTATTAACAAGTTGGGAAGTGGCCTCATCAAATATTAGGTCCTTTCTACATAGGCTTGTTAAATGGCTTTGTGTGCTACCTCTAATGTTCTGTTTGGATGGCTGCTGAAGTCTGGGCTGCCCATGCAGAATCTAGCACTGCCTAGTGCTCAAAATGCCAATCACTTGGAGGGTAGAAGTTCTTGTTTGGAGTTACTCACATTTCGAGCTGCTCAGGAATTTTACAACAAAATGTTTTTCCATTGAAAAATGCCAATTCATGTAAACTCAATTTTTTCACAGGAAAAGGGTCAGTTTTGACAAATTTCCCATTCTGTAAAAATTTTGAAAGAAAAAAACGGTTTCAAAATTGTTGAAATGTCCTGTTTTGAAAATTTCAAGACCAAAGAGTTCTGTTTTTTAGCTTTGAGCTGAGTTTTCATTTCAAAATTTAAGTTAATTTGTAGTAAAAAAATTTTGAAAAGAGTTTAACTTGAAACAAAACATTCTGAAATGATCAAAATGAAATGTTTCAATTGACTCAAACCAATCATTATTTCAGATTTTTTGTCACTGAAAAATTTCAGCTTTTCATCCCAATGCAGGATAGGAGGGTTGGGTTTTTTTACATTTTAAAATTTCCTGGGATGGAAAAAACATTTTCCAGCCAGTCGTGCTTACAGTGTGTTGGCTTTAATAGTAACAGTCAGATACAGTATGCCAGGCCAGTGGGGTTGGGGGATTGCTCTGGATGATTGTACGGTGTGGGAAACATTAGGTAGTGTGTTCCATTTATGTTATTTTAGATATGGGATGGTGGGAGTAAAACCTGTGGTCAGAGACACCAATTTAACATCTGAGCACTCAGTAAAGGCCCATTTGGTTGTCATGGGAAGTTTGTTTGAATGCCAGCAGTTGATCAAGGACCACTGGGAGGGAGATGGCTTTTTTGGGACCTGGCTGAAGGTCCAGGATTGATCTCTCAAGACATCAGAGACTAGTGCACTGGGGACTAATCTGTCTGAATCCACACTACTACGCAGGTGGCATTGAGACCAGGTTTGGAGGAGGTAGGACCCAGCAGCTTCTGAGAAGGAAGTTTGAACTGGGCTCAGTGTTTGAGAGGGTGAAGAGGGCACCTCTAGCTGAACAAGGACTGAGTTCATTCTTCGATATATTTGTAAGTAATCAAGAGAGCACTAACAAAATCTGGAGTGGAGCTGTGGGGATTAGGTTTTCCTGCAGTGGCCCTTGGAGAGCACCTACTGTATTGATCAGCGAGCACCCTGCTTCTGGGGACAGGCTCCTTGGAATTAGGGAGCAAAGTAGGGATAGGGTGACATAATATAAAATTTCCAAGTGCAAAAGTAGGTGATGGGCATCTACCTGAGCCTGGGGCATAGGAAACCTGATGATGTGACACCCAGTTACCACTGCATTATTCAATCTCCGAGTAGCTCTGCATAGCCTGTGTGTGTGTGTGTGTGTACTGAAGAGGCAGCATACAGCCATTCACAATGACCTCTCATCTCATGACTCTGCAGCACTGACAGGCCTCCTGCCAGTGCCCATGCCCTGCCCTCCCTTACCAGAAAAGTATGTTTTCAGGCAGGGTTTTCAGAGAAGAAGGCAGCCTCTGCAAAGGG
>NC_133775.1:68413529-68418347 GCF_003597395.2 Chelonoidis abingdonii | reverse complement strand
GAAGGCTAGGACTATAACAGCGTTTAAAAGAGAACTGGATAAATTCATGGAGGTTGAATCCATTAATGGCTATTAGACAGGATGGGTAAGGAATGGTGTCCCTAGCCTCTGTTTGTCAGAGGATGGAGATGGATGGCAGGAGAGAGATCACTTGATCATTACTTGTTAGGTTCACTCCCTCTGGGTCACCTGGCATTGATCACTGTTGGTAGACAGGACACTAGGCCGGATGGACCTTTGATCTGACCCAGCATGGCCATTCTTAAAGTTGTGCTTTTCCCATGGCCATTAGCAACAAGACCCTGCATCCTCAGTAACTCACCCACTGCTTTACACCCTTCCCATCCCCAATAGGCGCAGTCTACGTCTATGTGTCCGCTAGAGCTGGAGAGTAACTTCCAGGTCATGCAGACTAGACATATCCATATTAGATGTACCCTGTGGTTTCAGACAGGATTGTGCTTGCAGCAGTTTGCTCCTCCCACCACTTGTGTCACTGAGGGCATACCGCTGTTTATAGTGCATTTGCTCAAACAGAGCTAGCACTGGTATGTCTACTTGAGATGGAAATGACCCCTTCCATGGCAGATGTACCCTAAAAGTGAGACAAGACAAACAAATGCCAGGCTCAGGAGAACAGTTTTGGAGAGGCAGGGAGAAGCCAGGCCTTTGATTGCCTTGTGCGCTCTCCATTCCTGGTGCAAATGGCAGTGTCTCGGGAGTTTTACAACTCCACATTCTTCCAATGGTGTCGCTGATGTTATATGGCCAGGATGGGCCTGTGTAATTTGTAATAATTAAGCAAAAACTCAGTACAAAAATATTTAGAAGAGATGAATAAATGAAAGTATTGCTCTTTTTTTCAGCAACATGCAAATGAACCTGGCAGTACATCACAGTGCAGTCATGTATTTACTTCACAGCCTCCAGTGAGCAGCATTCATTATACCATGCTGTAAATCCAGCTTCTTTGTTTACTATAAATTAGGGAGAGAGTGGACTGGATTCTAATTTATGATCCCCAGAAAAGGATTTACCAGAGTTCTGTCGCACAGTTTGGCACAGTTACAAAGAGAGCGACACGCACATTACATGGCCAGAAGCATTTTAATTCTTGGACAGCTGGAGAGGAATTACCGATATGTTTCAATAATTCTTAGAAGCCTCTGAAGAAAGATCATTAGTAATCAAATAATCAGTTCAATTAACACTCTTCAGTAGCTGCAGTCTATCAGATTAAACTGCCTAAGATTAATGGTTAATCTCATTGGCTGAAGCCATCCGCTTCAATATGATGTTATTAAGGACCACAGACCAAATTCTCCATGAACTTTCTGATGGGGAAAGAAGAAGCAGCTGACTTGCAGTGGGCCTTTTCTGAGGCTTGATATGGGGAAGTGATGCTACCTGCACAACTGGCCTGTAAGATTACTGTTACAGGTCACCAAGCCTAGTGAGCTGATGGGGCCGGTGAAGCAAGGACCATCATTTGGGAGCTGGCAGAGGTGATACCACAAATGGATGTATTAACGTAGCATGCAGTTTCTCCGGTCAAATGCTTCTTCATAACTCCTCATTGGATACTGGGTGTGGGATATTAAGCACCAATAAATGAAATCCCTTAAGCAACAGGCTGTATCGTCTTCTTATCACATACGCCAAAGCTGAAGGCCTGGTTAAGTTTCTTAACCCTCTTTTGCTAATTGTAGCCGTCCTGCCCTGAGTGATGGTGCTTTTATCTCTTTCAAGTCTACCTAGGATGAGCTAGGCATGTTATGTTACTTTGGGACCAATTTTTAGGCCTGTCTCTACAACCTAAATGAAGTCCTTGGCTTCCTGGCTAACTAGAGTTGTAGGTAGCTTGTCTCTCTTGCTGCTTCAGTAATGTGATAATGCCCTATACATGAAGTGTGGGGGTGGGGCTGGAAGGCTCTGATGGGGATGATGTGCTGGGGCTTTAAGGAGGGTTTCAGGGTGTGACCCAAAGACCTCTGGATGCCAACCAACAGAGGGCACAGAGGGGACGAATGGGTTTACAGAGATCCCTTGGGTCAGAGATATGCATAATAATTCACCAAATGGTGGCTTGCGAGGTCTCTCCTTAGAGCCAGTAGCTCACTGGGCCTCCTAGTTATTGCACAATGTATGTATGGATGATTTCTGGGGAGTTGTGCCAATACTGAAAACTGTGTTCTTAAGGTCTGTAAGCTAAGATGGGTCACCAGAAGGGGATAAACAGACTGTTTGAGTGAGGGGTAGTAAATGCTTCTCTCTCTGTCTGGTAACTATGCAGCATGTGTCTCATGGTGTAAGTCTATTTACATTACTGAGCCTAATGTTAATGAAGAAATTGGGAATTCACGTAAGAGATCTGCAGGGAAAATCAAAAACAGCAGGGGTGGATTGTGTCCTGCTTATGAGTGAAGACAATGGATTTGGGGGGCATACCTTGGGGAACAGAGATTCACCTGAGATCTTTCACTGAGGAGACAAGTTGAGAGCATGGCTTGTTTCATGAAAAAAGGATCACAGTGTATCTGGCTGAAAAAAAGCCTGTAATCTGTGACTCCTGTGAGTGTCCTACTGAGCAAGGCCTGGCCATTTGAAGGGGACACCCAGAGGACTCGGGTTGGAGTTTGCCAATCGCTAATCTGTAGAGAGACAGCAGGGCCTGTGAGGCTTAGAGGGCAGCACATGTGTTGCTGCAGTCGATGGAGTGGGGGAGCTGGCCCCTGGCAGGCACAGACAAGGCTTCCTCATGCTAAGGGCATGCTAAGGGAATGAGGTGCCCACAACTCTAGGCATCTCCAGGAAGCATCCCACATGGTTCCAAGGAGAGAGAGGCTCGAATGACAAAACAGACTGGAGTTGGCTGTCTCTGTAGAGCCCCTGCGAGGCAAGGGTTTTTCCCTGAGGCACACTCTGGGTCCTGCCCATATTGTTCAGTCCCTGAATGCATCTTCATCAGACCCTCCTTGGTCAGATCACGCAGTGCAAAGCAGCAAGTGGTGAAATGCAAAAGCAAACCAATCAAAGAACACCAGCCCAACCTTTCTAACAGCACAGACAGCACTTGCCTGACACATCCAGTCCCACCTCTCCTGCTTGCCCAAAGGATCTGAGATCAGCTGCCATCCCTAGAGGCTGAAGCACAAAGCACAACAGAACATCTCCTGAACTCTTGGGGCATGACACATTGCAGTATACTGGCTGGAAAACAGAATTATACCACATCTGCTGAAATTAATGAGGAAGATAAACACGTGCCGGGTACTGAAGGGAGGCTCCATGGCTTGGTTCAGGGGATTTAGAGAAATATTCAGAAAGCGAGATACAGCATCAGTTACCAAGAGAGGCCAGTGTAGGCCTGGACTGAGGAATATTGAACATCTTGTGGGCACTTTCTGACAGCAGGTCCAGGGAATGGGTCTCCAAAAGCAAGGACAACAATGGAGAACTTTTTGGGGTGGGCTGGGGCAGCTCTTTCCTGAACTCAACCCCCCACATCCAGCTGAGATGGGAAGAGGAAAAATGTTGTGGACAGGCAAGACTGGGTTCAATTCCCTGCTCTGATACAGACTTTCAGTGTGAACTTGGGCACATCACTTAGTCTCTCTCTGCCTCAGTTCCTCCTCTATAAATGAGAATAATAGCACTGCTTGCCTGACACAGGAGCTGTGAGGATACATATGATAAAGGTGCTCAGACAGTACAATCATAGGCATGGGAAGTAAGGGTGCGGGGGTGCTGCAACACCCCCAGGTTTTATGTGGGGCTACTGGCCCTGTGCCTGGGGCTTCTGGCCCTGACTTGGGTCCCAGTCTTGCTCCCTGCTCCACTTCCTGGAGACTACAGTGCAAATAAGTGATGGTCACATAAACACCACTTTATACCGGAAACCTACTGACCGCTATCCTTACCTATGTAACCCTTCTGCCTGTCAGAGCTGGCAGCAACAAGGGCTGGATTTAGTATCTAGGGGTTCCATTTCAATAACACAACGCAAAACCGGGTCAAGCCCCCACCCAGTGACCTGGGACAATTACATACCACTCCCCAGGTGCCTCTAAGAGGCAATACTTCCCCTCTTGCAAGCACAGAGTCTGAGTGTAGCAAAAGCCTTTTAATAAAGGAGAGAAACAGTGTGTCATTATGTTGGGGAAACACCACAAACAGAATTCATAACATAAACCATGAGCAAAAGACCCACCCCCAAGTAAGTTTGGCAGTGTCCTTTCCCCCTCAGGGTCTTAAGTCCAGCAACCCAACAGTCACCCCACCCTCTGTTTCTGACCTTGGTCAGTGCAGCCCCAGATTGGTTCTTGAGTCCAGCAACCCAACAGTCACCCCCTCACAGTTTCTTTCCTTGGTCAGTGCAGCCCGCCCCCCAAGATCAGAAGTTCATCTGCCTATGTGGAAGTAGGGGTGATATGGGGAGGGCATCTTACATGCTCCGCAGCTTGGGTTGACGGCCTATTGCCACGCCTCTCCGTGGGGTTCTGCTGCAGTCTTCATCACCAGCTGTTCTGCTCCACCAGCCACCCTGTTATCTGCTATTCGCTCTGCCAGATGCGCCTCTCCACTATCTGCTCCTCTCTGCTAGTCATCCTGCTAGCTGCTTGCCAACTTGCCTCATAGACTCATAGACTCATAGGTCAGAAGGGACAAATATGATCATCTAGTCTGATCTCCTGCACAAAGCAGGCCACAGAACCCTACCCATTCACTTCTATAACAAACCCCTAACCTATATCCGAGTTATTGAAGTCTTCAAATTGTGGTTTGAAGACCTCAAGTTGCAGAGATTCCACCAGCAAG
>NC_133775.1:68399986-68413504 GCF_003597395.2 Chelonoidis abingdonii | reverse complement strand
CTCAGTCTTATAGGCAAGAGGAGCTTACGGGAGGCTGATGGAAGGATAACAAATGGAATGAGGAGATATGGAGTGGATATTACCAATCTGAGTAGAAGCCAAACTTGAACAGCTAATGGGACAGATAGGACCTCGGAGGGCCCAGAACAAGCTGTCGATCCAAAGAATATATTAAAAAGAATCTGCGCGCATAAATGACAATCCCATTTAAAGAATTTTAATGAATCAGGTCTTAAATCAAGGGTTGTACCGTACTGCGGGTTGCTAACATAGTCCTATCTGCAAGAAAGGGAAAAAAAACGTAATCCACAGAACTATAGGCCTGTGGTTTGACATCTGTAACCTATGAAAAGAAGTTTATGGAAAAAATTATGAAAAAGGAAAAGTACAGTTTCAGACGACATTGAGGACATGGGAATATGGGACACAATTAACATCAGGTTTTACTAAAAGGTAGATCATGCCAACCAACCAGATTCCTCTTCCGAGAGGTGATCCAGATCTGATAGCATAAAGGAAACTGCAAGTAGAATCTAATTTACCTCAATTACATAAGGCCATTTGACACGGTTCCACATGGTTATTAGTTAAATTGCCGAGATGGGGATCATAGAAAATTTAAGGTGATAAGGAACTGGTAAAGGCGAGACTACACGGGTCGTACTGAAAGGTGAACTGTCAGCTGGAACGAGGTTACGTAGTGGAGTATCCTCAGGCTTTTTGGAGGCCTCTTATTACTTTTTATTATTGACTCGGCACAAAGAGGCAGGAATGCTGCTACAAATTGTGGAACACTAAAGCGGGGCATATGCTAACACAGAGAAGGACCGGATAATACATAGAAGATCTGGATGACCTTGTTAACTGGAGTATGGAAATAGGAATGAAATTTAATAGTGAAGTAGCAAGGTCATCGCACTTAGGGATTGAATACATAAGAATTCATTAGAATATACATTGGGGACACATCAGCTTGGAACGCAACACGACGGAGGAGAGGACACATTGGAAGCTATGGGTTGAATCACCAGGATGAACTATGAGCCGCCCAATAGCGATAATGGCCGTTTAAAAAGCAAATAGCGGTTTTAGGATCCATCAGGCGAGGTAATTTCCCAAAGATAAGAGTGCTTAGTACCCGTAATATAGCGCACTAGGTGAGACTCAATCGGATACTGTGTGCAGATTCTGTCTCCATCGTATTAAGAAGGATGATTCAAACTGGAATAAGGTTCAGAGACGGGCGACTAGGAGATCACCGAGGAAATGGAAAAACCTGCCTTAAACGAGACACTCAATAAAGCTTGGCTTTGTTTAGCCAGCCAAAAGACAGGCTAGTGGCGGGATACGCTTGGCTCTTATAAAAATATCAGGGATTAACATTAGGAGGAGAGAGAATTATTATTAAGCTAGTACGCCAGCGATGTAGCACAAAGACAAAATGGTTACAACTGGACATTAGAAAGTTTGACTTGAAATTAAGATGAAGGTACTTCTAACCATTAGAGGAGGCGAAGCTTCGGAATACGCCTTCAAGCGGAAACGCTGGGAGCCAAAAGACATATCATGGCTTTAACGAACTAAGCTTGATAAGTTTATGGATATGGATGTAAGATAGATAGTTTAGAAATTTTCGGCAATGGTCTTTGAATTCATCAGCAGATAAGTCTTGCCAGTCGGTCAAGTGACTGGGATGTATGAACATGGCGATGTGGAATCTAGCTTACTGCAGAGAAACTCTTAATCCTGAGTGCTGGCTGATGAGTCTTGCCACATGCTCAGGGTTAGCTGATCGCCATATTGGGTCGGAAGGAATTTTCCTCCAGGACCGATTGGCAGGGGCCCTGAAGGTTTTTTCGCCTTCCTCTGCAGCCGTGGGCTCGTCACACTCAGTCTTATAGGCAAGAGGAGCTTACGGGAGGCTGATGGAAGGATAACAAATGGAATGAGGAGATATGGAGTGGATATTACCAATCTGAGTAGAAGCCAAACTTGAACAGCTTAATGGGACAAAGATCGGAGGGCCAGAACCAAGCTGTCGATCAAGAATATCATTAAGCAAGAACTGCGGCATAAATGCAATCCATTAACAGAATTTTTAATGAATCAGGTCTAACATCCGAGGGTCTGTACCGTAGCGGGGTTGCTAACATAGTCTATCTGCAAGAAAGGGAAAAAAAAGTAATCCACAGACTATAGGCCTGTGTTTGACATCTGTACTAGTAAAGAGTTTATGGAAAAATTCATGAAAGGAGAAAGTACAGTTCAGACGACATTGAGGACAATGGGTAATTGGGACACAATTACACGGTTTTACTAAAAGGTAGAATCATGCCAACACAACCCGACTCCATTCATTCCGAGAAGGTGACCAGATACTTTAGCATAAAAGGAAATGCAGTAGATACTAACTTTACCCTCAATTCAGTAAGCGCATTTTTGACACGGTTCCACATCGATTATAGTTAAATTGACAGATAGGGGATATATGGAAAATAAGGTGGATAAGCGACTGGTAAAGGGGAGACTCACGGGTCGTACTGAAGGGTGAACTGTCAGGCATGGAAGGAGGTTACTTCAGTGGAGTCCTCAGGATCTTTTTGAGAGGCCATTATTTCTTTTTATTATTGATCTTACGGACAAAGAGGCAGGAATGCTGCTACTAAAGTTTGTGGAGACACTAAAGCTGGGGCCATATGCTAAACACAGATGAAGACGCGGGATAATACATAGAAGATCTGGATGAACCTTTTAACCTGGAGTAGGAAAATAGGAAATGAAATTTAATAGTGAAAGGCAAGGTCATCAGCACTTAGGGATTGAATACAATAAGAATTCATTAGAAATAAACATGGGGACACATAGTTGGAACAGCAACAGAGGAGGAGAAGGACATTGGAGTATGGGTTGATCAACCAGGATGAACTATGAGCCGCCCAATGCGATATGGCCGTTAAAAAGCAACATAGCGTTTTAGGATCCATCAGGCAGGTAATTTCCCAAAGATAAGATGTGCTTAGTACGTTAATAAGGCCACATGGTGAAGACCTCATCGGATACTCGTGTCAGATTCTGGTCTCCATGTCTTAAGAACGGATGATTCCAAACTGGAATAGGTCAAGACGGGAACACTAGGAGATCCGAGGAATGGAAAAACCTGCCTTAGAAGAAGACCTCAATAAAGCTTGGGCTTGTTTAGCCTAGCCAAAAGAAGGCTAGTGGGGGATACTGCTTGGCCTCCATTATAAAAATATACAGGGGATTAACATTAGGAGAGAGGAATTATTATAAGCTTAGTACGCATGGATGTAAGCACAAAGACAAATGGTTACAACTGGACATTTAGGAAGTTTGACTTGAAATTAAGATGAAGGCTTCTAACCATAGAGGAGGCGAAGGCTTCGGAAATAGCGCCTTCAAGCGGAAACGCTGGGAGCCAAAAGACATATCTATGGTTAAAACTAAGCTTGATAGTTTACTGGTATATGTATGTAATGATAGATAGTCATTAAAATTTTCGGCAATGGTCTTTGAATTATCAGCAGATAAGATAAGCTCTGCCAGTGGTCAAGCTGACTGGGATGTATGAACCTGGGATGTGGATCTAGTTACTGCAGAGAATCTTATCCTGAGTGCTGGCTGATGAGTCTTGCCACATGCTCAGGGTTAGCTGATCGCCATATTCGGGTCGGAAGGAATTTTCCTCCAGGACCGATTGGCAGGGGCCCTGAAGGTTTTTTCGCCTTCCTCTGCAGCCGTGGGCTCGTCACAACATTAGTGTACAGACATTTTAATTTTTGGCGTTTGGCTTCACTGACATTCTTTATCCTGTTAGGCACAGACATTCTACCACCAGCGTCACCTGTTAGTCTGGTATCTACACTACCCTTCCTCCTTATGTCAATTCTTCTGTCCATGGCTGTATCCCCTCTTACTTTGTTTACTTTCCTCTCAAGGTTAAATTCTGGCGTGGAGATCTCCTGGACATTGTCTTCATGCTCTTCCCCTTAACACAGCTCTCAGTGATCTCAGCTCTTAGTAACTTCAGCTCTTTAGTGACTTTAGCACTCAGTGATTTTAAGCTGGTAGTAGGGGAGCCTCAATACTGGTGCACCCCTAGCCCAACATAGGTTGAATGCTTAGACTCAGGTATCAGTGATTTCAGCTCTGTAGCATATAACAAGACTCCTAATGAGGATAAACTTAGTACTGTTGTTGTACAGTGAAAAGAGAAATAAGAGTAGCACCAGTAGGCACACTACCAGACACACATACCTCTCCCCAGCCTCTCTCACTTCACTGGTTTTTGGAACCCAGGCCCCTTATCTAGCGAGTGCTACTTAGTTGAAGGCAAGTCCCTCCATCATAAAATGCCAAGTACAGTTCTACTTTCCTTGAGTCACAGAACCAGGATAACAACCCTTTATTGCTCCTTCCCCAATAGCATAGAGACTGGGGATCCTACAGCAGCCAAATTGACCATTTGAGCAGGCAGTCCATCATGCTAGGCAGGGTGGGTGTGCCCATGAAACGAGGTCAGCCTCTGAAATCCTTTTCCACAGCTCACCACCAGATGTCAGGGTAGAGCCCATTCTGACTCTGCTTACACCTGTATGCCTCCAGCTTCCATCCAGGACACATCGCAAGATCCATTATCTGCAGCCAAGCCCTAAGATAAACTGCATTTGCTCCAATCCCTCAGACAGAGACAAACACTTACAAGATCTCTATCAAGCATTCTTAAAACTACAATACCCACCTGGTGAAGTGAGGAAACAGATTGACAGAGTGAGATGGGTACCCAGAAGTCACCTACAACAGGACAAGCCCAACAAGGAAAATAACAGAACACCACTGGCCATCATGTACAGTCCCCAGCTAGAACCTCTCCAGCACATCATCAATGATCTACAACCTATCCTTGAAAATGATCCCTCGCTCTCACTGACCTTGGAAGGCAGGCCAGCAGCCCACCAACCTGAAGCAAATACTCACCAGCAGCTACACACCACACGACAGAAACACTAACCCAGGAACCAATCCCTGTAACAAACCCCGCTGCCTACTCTGTCTCCATATCTACTCTAGTGACACCATCAGAGGACCCAACCACATCAGCCACACAATCAGGGGGTCATTCACCTGCACATCTACTAATGTGATATATGCCATCATGTGCAAGCAATGCCCCTCCACCATGCACATTGGCCACACTAGACAGTCTCTACATAAAATAATAAACGGACACAAATCAGACATCAGGAATAGTAACATACAAAAGCCAGTAGGAGAACAATTCAATCTCTCTGGACATTCTATAACAGATTTTAAAGTAGCCATACGTCAACAAAAAAACTTCAAAAACACTTCAAAGAGAAACTGCAGAGCTACAATTCATTTGCAAATTTAATACCATTAATTTGAGCTTGAATAGGGACTGGGAGCGGCTGGCTCACTACAAAAGAATTTTTCTCTCTCTTGGTATTGATGTCTCCTCATCGATTACTGGGAGTGGACCACATCCACCCTGATTGAATTGGCCCTGTCGGTACTGATTCTCCGCTTGTAAGGTAACCCCCTTCTCTTCATGTGTCAGTATATTTATACCTGCATCTGTAATTTTCACTCCATGCATCTGAAGTGGTGTTTTTACCCATGAAAGCGTATGCCCAAATAAATCTGTTAGTTTTTAAGGTGCCACCAGGCTCCTCATTGTTTTTGTGGATACAGACTAACACGGCTACCCCTCTTAAAACAGAATCTCGGCAGCTGGTGTAGATGCCAGCTAGGGTAAGGCTTGTGGCACCAAAATAAATCATTTATATTCCAGGACACAATGTCTTCCAACTGTTGGTTTTACAAAAGCAAGAGAAGATGAAATAGGCAGCAGAAATCCTCCCGAGGGAGAGAGCTCTGGATGGCAAGCTGGTCGAGGTTCATTTAGACATCTTCCTCTTTTCTTGCATCATATTTTGCAGTTGCTGTGTGCCTTTACAGGAATGCACAAAGACACGCCAGCATTATCAGATATACACGGCCACAGGTATGCGTGGTGTTCAACTGCAGTCTAGGCCGTATATCATCTCAGACAGAGAGGGAGATGGGTACCAATGTGGTATCTAAATCAATTTAGCAGAGTGAAGAGTGTGAATTGGCTAGAGATGCAGAATAAGTGGCTTCACTCTATAACCTGCATATTTTAATAGTGTTTTTTTCTAAATGTATTTTCCTCATTTTAAAAATAATGAAGAAGCAATGAAATCACATCGGTGTGCTAAACAGCTGTAGAATGCCTCTTGCTGCACTGTATGAGTCATCACTGAGGAAGGCCCTCTGCCTCCTTCCACTGGCATATTATTAGTTTTATCATATAACACACACCAGTGTGCCTTGGCAACGTTCATTTCCAATAGACTCATTTGACCTCGGCCTGGTCTACACTACACGTTTAAACCGCATTTAGCAGCGTTAAACCAATTTAACCCTGCAACCGTCCACACAACGAGGCCCTTTATATCGATATAAAGGGCTCTTTAAACCGGTTTCTGTACTCCTCCCAATCTCCAGGCTATGATAGACAGAGTCCACAGCAGGGACTCAGCACAGTGCTGCGTGACAAGCGTAACGGAAAGCCAAAGAATCAAATGGACGCTCATGGGAGGGAGGGGGGACTGAGGACTCCAGCTATCCCACAGTCCCCGCAGTCTCCGAAAAGCATTTGCATTCTTGGCTGAGCTCCCAATGCCTGAAGGGTCAAAAACATTGTCCCAGGTGGTTCAGGGTATATCGTCAATTTACACCCCCCCCCTGAAAGAAAAAGGGGAAAAAAATCGTTTCTTGCCATTTTTTCAATGTCACCGTATGTCTACTGCATGCTGCTGGTAGACGCGGTGCTGCGGCGCTGAACAGCAGCATCCCCTCCCCTTCCTTTCCTGATGGCAGATGGTACAAAATGGTGGAAACCATCCTCGTCATCAGCCCAGTGAGTGCTCCTGGCTGGCCTCGGTGAGGTCGGCCAGGGGCGCCTGGGTAAAAATGGGAATGACTCCTGTCATTCCTGGCAGACGTACAAAATGCTGGTAACCGTCCTCATCATAGCAGCTGGAGCCTGAGCTCCATCAGCCCCCCCCCTTCATGTCTAAAGAAAAGATTCTGTACTCCCTGGACTATCATAGCAGCGGGAGGCTGCGCTCCTCTCTCCCCCCACCCTTTAATGTCCTGCCTGGACTATCATAGCAGCTGGAGGCTGCCTCCCCCTCATTTTATCTCACTAAAAAGTCATGTTTCTTATTCCTGCATTCTTTATTACCTCATCACAAAAATGGGGGGACATTGCAATGGTAGCCCAGAGGGTTGGGGGCGGAGGGAAACAATGGGTGGAGCTGTTGCAGTGGCACCCTCTAGAATGGCATGCAGCTCATCATTTCTGCGGGATCTCTGGGGTTCTGACTCGGAGTGGCTGTGCTCTCTGGCTTTCTAGTAGACTTGCCTCATATTCTAGGCAGGACTGACTCTATTTTTAGACAAAACATAAAGAAGAGAATGACCCCGGGAGTCGTTCCCATTTTTGTCCATGTGCCCCCCGGCTGACCTCAGCAAGACCAGCCAGGAGCACCCATGACAGCAGCAGACAGTACAAAATGATTGATAACCCTCATTGCCAATTTCCAATCGCAAACGGTACAAAATGATTGATAACCCTCATCACCAATTTGCAACTGCAAATGGTGCAAAATGACTGATAACCATCATCTCATCAACAATTTACAATGGCAGACAGTGCAATAGGGATGGTAGCCATCTCTGCTATCTTGCAAAGGCAAATGAATATTGCTGTGTAGCACTGCAGTACCGCCTCTGTCAGCAGCATCCAGTACACATATGGTGACAGCGACAAAAGGCAAAACAGGCTCCATGGTTGCTAGGCTACTGCATCTGCCAGGGCAATCCAGGGGAAAAAGGGCATGAAATGATTGTCTGCCGTTGCTTTCACGGAGGAAGGATTGAGTGATGATATTTACCCAGAATCACCCGTGACACTGTTTTTGACCCATCAAGCATTGGGATCTCAATCCAGAATTCCAATGGACGGGGGAGACTGCGGGAACTATGGGATAGCTACGGGATAGCTACCCACAGTGCAATGCTCCAGAAATTGACGCTAGCCTCGGTACATGGACGCACACCATCGAATTAATGTGCTTAGTGTGGCTGCGTGCAGGCGACTTTATACAATCTGTTTTACAAAACCAGTTTTATGTAAAATTGGAATAATCCCGTAGTGTAGAAATACCCCTACGCAATGTTGCAGGAGTGAGATTTTAGGTAACGAGATATAAATACAATAATAATGCATGGCACCCATATAGCACCTTTCATCTGAGGATCTCAAAGCATTAAGTAGGCTTCCTGAAAGCTCTGGGACATAGGTGTTTGTTGCACTTGTTTACAGAATGGGAGACTGAGATCCAGCGAGGTGAGCTGATTTGTCCTGGGTCAGTAGCACAACTGAAAATGGAACTCAGGTCTCCTGACACCTTCTAAAGATGGTGGCATCTGGAGCCTTCCAAATGTACTAGAGTGTCCCTTTGCATAGGAAGTCCTTGGCACTAAGCAGTTATGTTAGCACCACAGAAAGCTCTTTTCTGACATCCCTGTTTTGCTCGGAAAATCTCCAGGATCAACTGTCTCTCATCTCTAGAGCAGTTTAATGAATCCTTTCCCAGTGGGATTTCCATTGTTTTTCCAGAAATAAGAAATGGGAATAGTGTCTCTAAAGGAAACACAAGATGAGTGGGGAAGTTTGAGCTTGGAGGACGATACAGATATAAAGAGTGAACCTTACCCTATCATGCTTGATATTACAGATGAACACAGTTCCCAAAGCGGCGATGCTGTGACAATGAACTTCTAAAGGGCAAACTTCACAATTCAGAGGAAAATGGTGAGCAGCAGGCTGCCTGAAGGGTAAAGGATAAATCTTTAAAAGCATTGAATCTGCTTTGCAGCTATGTAAGACAATCTTCTAGCAGGACACAGATGGCTCATGCATCCACGAGCAGGAAAGAAAGAGGGGAAAAGAGGACAGTAAAACCCATATGCTTAAGCATAGAAGTGTCTGGTTTATTAGAGCTCACAAGGCACCCTTAAAAAAATGAAAATTGTGCTCAAATAGCACAGATAAACTGGAACCATTCAGTGCTTGGTCGAGCCTAAATTGTGAATGAAAAGGGGAAGAGATGAAACAAAGAACTGATTGCCTAGGATATTCAGCTAAACTACAAAATCTTCTGCAGATCTGATAGACCCAATGATGCATGAGTTCAAGGGATGAGTAAATAAGAGGGTGGAGTCACAGAGGTGTTACATATGTTGGTATTTTCTGTAGTAGAGTATGGGGAACTTTCCGTCTCAAAGGCATTTTGTTTGGGAAGTCTGAGTGGTTTCTAAGGAGAAGGACTGTGTGGTACTTATTCAGGGATTCCAAAAGAAATCCAGTGTGAAACATCAGAGACCCTGAGAGAAACATGTTTACTCCTCGACCACAGAAAACCACACGGAGAGAGCAGAGATCTACCAGGAGATGGCAGGAAAGTGGCATGCAGAAGAGGCACTGTAGCATCCCATCTGATACATGCACAGTCTCTAGATGTGGAGGGGATAGTGGGTCTGGCATATTGCAAATAGCCATACTGTTTTTGGGGACTTTTTCCTTGTCTTCTTTCAACGTGTCCTGCACAGGTGAAGTACAGTGTCTCCAATAGAGGGAGCTGTAGTACTAACATGATTCAACACTGCTCTGTACTGTTCATCATTGCAGCTTCCCTTTGTAAAGACTCAGGCTAATAATTCTAAGAGAACTTCATTAATGTTGTCAGAGGCATTTTCTCCTCACTTCAGCAAGAACATGTCCTACAGAGTCACTTCAGCAAACATATATGTATATATGTTTGTGTGAGTTCTTAAAAGCTTGACCTAAGCATAAGTAACCAACCACACCTATGCTTACCAATTAAGCATTCCTTTTTATTACTTTAAAATGATTACAAAGATTACATTCTCATGACATCAGAGCATATTTGCCCTAGAGAACTGTTCTCTTTTGAGAGGTGCACTTTAGTTGCACATCACTCGGAGTCTACTGAACCCCTTCATTTTCCTTGATGCGTACATGGGCCTACTTGGTCTTGCCATCAACAATTGGTCACTCCTGGCTAACGAAAGGAGTGGCTTTTCTGTCCATTTGTAACAATTTGCTTAATCTCTTCACAAGCTCTCAGCTGCTTCTTAACGGAAACACTGTTGCTTGGTTTGAGTAAACGAGCTGCAATTATCAATCCTCTTTTCAAATGTCTGCCCACTGGCCTCACTGAGTATATTTTTGCATACAAAAATAGCCAAAGAAAGATTCTGATTGTCCTCCTTTACTTTCTCGAGAATATGTCTGGCAGTCTGACCAGTTCATTCTGCTAATCCGTAGCTACTTTGGACTTAGCGCAGCAGGCAAAACTTTTAAAACAGTTTGCATTTTTCACATGGATATTGTGGGCCATTTTCTGAAGACATCTGATTAATAAGGCAGATTTCAGATGGCTGTTCTTTGTTTCATTCAGCGGATTATAGTCACCTCTCTGCCAAGCAGTAGCTGATGTCAGGACTTTGCAGGTCAGTTGCCTGTTGGAGGAGACATCAGTGACATAGAGTCTGAGTGTTTTCAAAATATAACTTGTTATTTACACTGTATACACCAGTCCCTGAACAGAGGCAGAGGCCTCAGCTGGCCCTATATAAGAGGCTGGAAGCCAGGAGCTCAGCAGTCTCTCTCTAGCTGTAGAGGGAGATGGATCTGGCTGCAGGGACCTGAGCAGAGTACCTGAGTGGAGCAGGGCTGGAAAAAGCCAGAGGAGCTGGGGAGGCTCCAGCCTGGAAAGCCCCAGGCTGCAGCCTAGCAGAAGGCCAGCAGGTAATGGGGGTTGCAGAGGGCAGCCCAGGGGTAGGCAAAGGCAGCAGGTCCAAACCCAACCTTGCCGATGATGAGTGGCTTATACTACAGTCTGCCCCAGGAAGCAGGGGCTACATCTGAGGCAAGGTGGGGGTAGTGAGTGGGGGTTCCCCTGAGTGGGGAGACTAGGAGAAACAGGGGGGACACTGCCAGGGGGGCAGCACCCAGTGAAAGGGTCACCTGGGGTCCGGGAGAGACACGGGGGGCCAGCAGCAAAGTGAGACACTGGCCAGCAGAGGGCGCTCCGGAGGCTGGAAGCTAATTCCCTGAGACAACCAGCAGGGGGCACTGCTGGCTAAGTCCATGCTAGGGTTACAGGGTCCAAATCCATTTTACCCTGGATAAAGCTTATAAGGGGTAAACTCATAAATTGTTTGCCCTCTATAACACTGATAGAGAGATATGCACAGCTGTTTGCCCCCCCCCCAGGTATTAATACATACTCTGAGTTAATTAATAAGTAAAAAGTAATTTTATTAAATACAGAAAGTAGGATTTAAATGGTTCCAAGTAGTGACAGACAAAACAAAGTGAATTATCAAGTAAAATAAAATAGAACACACACGTCTATGTCTAAGAAACTGAATACAAATAAAACCTCACCAATTCCAGTAAGCTTTCTTTTACAGACTAGTCTCCTGCTAGTCCGAGTCCAGCAATCACTCACACCCCCTGTAGTTACTGTACTTTGTTCCAGTTCCTTTCAGTTATCCTTGTGGGGGAGAGGCTATCTCTTCAGCCAATTGAAGACAAAATGGAGGGGTCTCCTACAGGCTTAAATAGGCTTTCTCTTTTAGATGGGGCCGCCCTCCTCTCTCCTATGCGAAGTCCAGCTCCAAGATGGAGTTTTGGAGTCACATGGGCAAGCCACATGTCCATGCATGACTCAGTTTTTTGTCAGCCAAGCCACATTCCTGTGAAAGCTCAGATGTGGATTGGCATCTTCAAGTTCATTGTTGACTTAAGTGATTTTTGATTGGGCACTTAATTTGCACTTTTCTTAAGAAGCTGACCAAATGCTCTACTAGACTAATTAAAATCAAGCAAGTATACAGCCAATATTCCTAACTTCAAGTACAAAAATGATCTATGCATACAAATAGGATTAATAGATTCAGTAGATCATAACCTTTACCTTTACTGAGATATGTTACATGGCATATGTAGCATAAAACATATTCTAGTTATGCCATATGTACATTCATAAGCAAATTCCATAAAGCCTAATGGGGGAGCACCATTTTAAAATGATTACCAGGTGGCTTCCTGTTGTCATCATCATCATCATCATCTATTTAGTGTATTACGGTAGCAGAGCTGAGCCCCCATGATGGACCAGGACCTTGTTGCACTAGGTGCTGTACAAACACAGAACGGTCGCTGCCCCAAAGAGGTTACAAACAAAGTCTAAGTCAAGAGACAATGGCTGGCTACAAACAGACAGAGAAGGAAGTACAAGGAAATAGAGACAAGCTTGCAGCTTTTCTTTTCTCCTTCCCTGACCTGGTGCCCATCACACACCCTGCCACTGTGATATGGAGATTGTGCTCTGTACGTGGATCTGCTGAAGTGACCAATCCATCACTCCTCCAGCTAGCATACAGCAGCACGGCCCTGTTACTCCTGCCTCCCACTTCTTCACTCCCTGCAAGCATTAGTTTCCCTGGGAGTCTTTCCCCATTCTGTCCCATAGCAAAGCGATGTTCCTCCAAGCTGTTCAAAGATGGTGCAGATAAAGCAGGGAAAAGCCCTCTGTTCAGCTGCACGTGGAAGGTCACACTGACTCTACTGTATCTGAAGTGGTCTGCCCTCCGCCCCCAATTCTCCTAGACCTTTCGTGTGTTTGTTTTTTGGAGAGGGATGGAATTTATTGGGATAGAGGTTATAGGGATCTCGGTTCATCTATGTTCTTCTCCAATGCTCTCAGCCTTCTGTGCATTTCCACCACTCCGTCCTGCAGCATGTGAAGCATGGCTTGTGGCATTGATGTGCTGAGAATTTCAGCTGGCTTGAAAGACCATGGGGCAACATCGGCTGTGAATGTTTCCAATCAGTTTGGAATAGTCTGATGTATGGATCCTTGTAGACAATGTAGTAGGGGGGAATCTTCCTTTGATGACTTCCTTTTGGCAGGTTAAAATGTTTGATGATCAAATCCAAAGTGTGGAGGAGGGCAGATGTGTGGCAGCTGCCAACAGGCCATGGGGACATTACAGTCAGCTCTCTCCTGCCTCTCTGAAGGTATGGTACCAGCCATCCAGCAGCACCAGCCCTTTGCTATCACTTCATCCAAATGTTCATCCAACAAGGAATGCCAAATGGATTTGGCTGGGCTCAGTGCTTGGTGAGGAGTTGGAGTTTCTTGCTTATGTAAGCAGAGTCAGGAAGAGCTCTACCCTGACATCTGGTGGTGAATTATGGGGAGTGTGGAAAGGAATTTTAGGTATTTGCATTGGCACACCCACCCCACCTAGCATAGCCCACGGCAGCCTGGGATGGTTATTTTGACAGCTCTG